>NC_057746.1:4145096-4196613 GCF_004010195.1 Chiloscyllium plagiosum | reverse complement strand
TCCCGCTGTAACCTGATACATCCTTCCTCACTGTCAACAACTCCACTGACTTTCGTATCATCCGCAAACTTGCTCATGCAACCGTCTAGCCCCTCCTCCAGGCCATTTATAAAAATGACAAACAGCAATGGTCCCAAAACAGATCCTTGCGGAACACCGCCAGTTACTGCACTCCAAGATGAACCTTTACCATCAACTACTACCCTCTGTCTTCTTCCAGCCAGCCAATTCCTAATCCAAACCTCCAACTCACCCTCAATGCCATACCTCTGTATTTTTTGCAGTAGCCTGCCATGGGGAAGCTTATCAAACGCCTTACTAAAATCCATATACACCACATCTACCGCTTTCCCCTCGTCCACCTCCTTAGTCACCTTCTCAAAGAATTGAGTAAGGTTTGTGAGGCACGACCTGCTCTTCATAAAACCATGCTGACTATCCTTGATCACATTATTCCTATCCAGGTGTTCATAAATCCTATCCCTTACAATTCTCTCAAGTCTTTGCCCACAACTGAAGTGAGACTCACCGGCCTATAGTTACTAGGGTTATCCATACTCCCCTTCTTGAACAAGGGAACCACATTTGCTATCCTCCAGTCTTCTGGCACTATTCCTGTAGACAACGAGGACATAAAAATCAAGGCCAATGGCTCTGCAATCTCCTCCCTTGCTTCCCAGAGAATCCTGGGATAAATGCCATCAGGCCCAGGAAATTTCCAGAATTTCGAACACCTCTTCCCTACATAACTCAAAGCCGTCCATTCTAATTAATTGTGACTCAGTATTCACATCAGCAACAATGTCCTGTTCCCGAGTGAACACTGACGAAAAGTATTCATTCAGTGTCTTTCCCCTCTCACGCTAACCTATGCCCTCTTGTTCTAGACTCCACAACCTCAGGGAAAAGACCCTATCCATGCCGCTCATGATTTTATAAATCTTCAATCAGATCATCCCTCAGTCTCCGATGCTGCAGGGAAAACAGCCCTAGCCTATTAAATCTCTCCCTATAGTTCAAATGCTCGAAGCCTGACAACATGCTTGTAAACCTTTTCTGAACCCTTTCAAGTTTCACAACAGCCTTCTGATAGGATGTCGACCAGAATTGCACGCAACATTCCAAAAGTGGCCTAACTAATGTACTGTGTAGTCTCAAAGTGACCTCCTTTTTTAGATTAGATTAATTACAGTGTGGAAACAGGCCCTTCGGCCCAACAAGTCCACACAGACCCGCCAAAACGCAACCCATCCAGGCCCATTACACTACGATTACACCTCCACCTAACTCTACAGGCAATTTAGCATGGCCAATTCACCTAACCTGCACATTTTTGGAGGAAACCTGAACACCCAGAGGAAACCCATGCAGACAATGTGCTAACTCCACACAGAGAGTCGCCTGAAACGGGAATTGAACCACACTCTCTAGCGCTGTGAAGTAGTAGGACTAGCCACTGTGCCACGTGCTCCTGCATTCAAATCAGACCTGATCTCCAGCATCTGCAGTCCTCACTTTCTCCTGTTTTCAATAGTCTGACCAATAAAACAAAGCATAGCAAACGCCTTCTTCACTATCCTGTCTACCTGTGACTCCACTTTCGAGGACCTATGAACGTGCACTCTAAGGTCTCGTTGTTCAGCAACACTCCCTTGGACCTTTCCATTAAGTGTATCAGTCCTGCTAAGATTTGCTTTCCCAAAATGCAGCACCTCGCATTTATCTAAATTAAAATCCATCTGCCAGTTCTCAGTCTATTCGCTGTCCACTACAACTCCAATTTTGATGTTATCTGCAAATTTAGTAAAAAAAAGTTTTAACCCCCGCATCCAAATCATTTATCTAAATGATAAAAAGTAGTGGAGCCAGCACCGATCTTTGTGGCACTCTACTGTTCATAAGCCTCCAGTCTGATAAACAACCCTCCACCACCACCCTCTGTTTTCTACCTTTGAGCCAGTTCTGTATCCAGTTGGTTAGTTCTCCCTGTATTCCATGAGATTTAACCTTGCTAACCAGTCTCCCATGGGGGACATTCTCAAATGCCTGACTGAAGTCTTTATACATGTCTACTGCTCTGCCCTCATCAATCTTCTTTGTTCCTTTCTCAAAAAATCTCAAACAAGTTCTTGAGACATTATTTCCCTTGGACAAAATCATGTTGACTATCCCTAATCTGTCCTTGCCTTTCCAAATACATGTGCATTCTGTTCCTCAGGAGTCCCTCCAACAACCACATACTTAAGGCTCACTGGTCTACTTTTCCCTGGATTGGCCTTACCACCTTTCTTAAATAATGAAACCATGTTAGTCAATCTCCAATCTTCCGGCACCTCACCTGTGACTCAGCAATTACTTCCCTAGCTTCCCAAGAGTTCGAGGATACATCTAATCAGAGCCTGGGGATTTATCCACTTTTATGCATTTCAATGCATCCACCCCTTCCTCCTCTGTAATATGGACATTTTTCAAGATGTCACCATCCGTTTCCCTACATTTTATATGCTATATGTTCTTTTCCACAGTATGCACTGTTGCAAAATGCTCGTTTCATATCTCCCCCAACTCCTGCAGCTCCACGCAAAGGCTTGTTGATCTTCGAGGGGCCGTATTCTCTCCCTCGTTGTCCTTTTGTCCTTAATGTATTTGTAAGAACAACTCCTTGGATTCTCCTTAAATCTATTGATCAAAGCTTTTTCATTCCTCCTTTTGCACTCTGATTTCCCTCTTAAATGTATTCCTACTGCCTTTATAATCTTCTAAGAATTCATTCGATCTCTCCTGTCTATATCTGACATATGCTTCCTTCTTTTCCCTCAATTTCTATCGTCATCCAGCATTCCCTGTACCTACCAGCATTTCCTATCACCATAAAAGGAATATACTGTCTCTGGACTCTCGTTATCACAATTCTGCAGGCTTCCCAGTTTCCAGTCCTCCCTTTACCTGCGAACATCTGCCCTCAATCAGCTTTTGAAAGTTTGTGCCTAATACCGTCAAATTGACCTTTCTCCAACATAGAATTTCAACTTCTAGATCTGGACTATCTTTTTCAATGACGATTTTAAAACTATTACACTTACGGCCGCTCACCCCCAAGTGCTCCCACATTGACACATCAGTCACCTGCCTTGCCTTATTTCCCAAGATCAAGTTTTGCACCTTGTCTAGTAAGTACATCCACATATTAAAATCAGAAAATTTTCTTGTGCACACTTAACAAAATCCTCTCCATCTAAACCTTTAACACTATGGCAGTCCCTCTGTTTGGAAAGTTAAAATATCCTATCATAAACACCCTATTATTCGTGGAGATAACTGAGATCTCCTTACAAATTTATTTCTCAATTTCCCTCTGACTATTAGGGGGTCTATAATACATCAGAGAAGATGTCCTTGGAAGCGAGCTTAACATTACATTTGAGACTTGAGAGATCCATTGAGAAGTCTCATAACAGCAGGGAAGAAGCTCTTCTTGATTCTATTCCTCGTTGTATATAAATTTCCGTAACTTCTACCCGTAGGAAGAGGTTGGAAGAGAGTAGAACCACAGTGGGAGAAGTACATGATGATGTTGATTGCCTTCTCGAGGCTTCATGAAGTGTTGATGATATCAGTGGATTGGAGGCTGGTTTGTGTGATGGACGAGACGATGATCACATCCTCTGTCATTCTTGTGGTTTTGGAAAATGCAGTTACTAAATTCTGCTGTAATGTACCCAGACAGGAGATTTTCTATGGGATATCTCTAAAAGGTGGTAAGAGTTAGAGAGTTTTGAGAAGCTCAGATTAAGGTTCTCGATGTAAGTTTGCTCGCATAGTTGGAAGGTTCATTTTTATACGTTTCATCACTATGCTTGGTAACATCATCAGTGAGCCACCGGCGAGGCACTAGTGGCATGGCCCGCTTTTTATTTATGCGTTGAAGTTTCCTTGGGTTAGTGATGTCATCTCCTGTTCTTTTTCTCAGGGGTCGTTCTCTCTCAACAAGCACATTGACATTGATCCCATTTACCACGGTGATGAAACGTCTGAAAATGAACCTTCCAGACCAGTGAGCAAACAACCAGTTGGTAAGAGTCCTTGTGGACTTGTCTGATTTCCTTAGCCTTCAGATGAAGTCGAGATTTCGTTGTGCTTACTTGACCATTCCGTCGATATGGATGAATCAGGGCATATTTTTAGTGATCATCACTAACAGGAACTTTATGCTGTTGTCAAGGTGAGAAGGAAAATGATTCATCGAATTATATAGATGTAAAGAACGGAAATAGACCCTTCGGTCAAACTCGTCCATTCCGACCAGATAGCCCAACCCAATCTGTCAGCACCTGGCCCATTTTCCTCCAAATCCTTCCTATTCATGTACCCATCTAAATGTTGTAATCGTACTAGCCTCCACCACTTCTTCTGGCTGTTCATTCCATACAGGTACCACATTCTACATCTAAAATTTGCCCCTTGAGTCACTTTTAAATCTTTCTCCTCTCACCCTAAACGTCTGCCCTCTCATTCTAGACTCCACCACCACAAGGAAGAGACTTTGTCTATTTACCCTATCCGTACCACTTATGATTTATAAACCTATATAAGGTCACCTCTCAGCCTTCGACTCTCCAGGGAAAACAGCAGGAACATCTGAACATTTCCAAAAACCAGAGGAAGAGACCTGAGACACTAACTCAGCCTTCTTCCCACAGATGCTGCCAGATCCACTGATTTCCTCCAGGAATTTTGTTTCAGATCTCCAGCATCTTCAGTTCCTTGTTTTATTTATTATGATGAAAGAATAGGCAGATAACTGTGCAATAATCAGAAAGTTTAAAGCAGGAGAGGAATGCACTCAAGAATGGAACACGGTCACCCTCGTGTAAATTACTTCCCACCCTAAAACAAAAGAAGATACAATGAGCGTTTTGAGGATGTGTAGATTTTATCGAAAATTTGTGTCTACTTTCAGTACAATAGCCACCCTAAACCATGTTGCTGTAAAAAAAATCCAACGAAGCCTTTGAAAAGCTGAAAGCAACCTTAACTGATGAACCAGTCTTGACTACACCTAACTTTAACAAGTTATTTAAACTAGCAGCAGACACTAGCAATTTGGGGATTGGAGCAACTCTCTTAGAGGATGACAAGACTGGAATGGAGAAGCCTGTGAGATGAGGCGGGAAAGATTTAACAGGTCACTGAGGGACAATTTTTTCATGCACGGGTTTTGCATGTATGGAACGAGCCGTCAGAGAAATGGTGGTGATTAGTACAATTACAACACTTTATGTGTACATAAATAGATAGGGTTTAGAGGGGTATGGGCAAAACGTTGGGAAATATAGGATAAAATCATTTTCGGATATCTGTTCAGAACTGACGACTTGGACTAACGTCTGTAACTGAGCTGTATGACTTATGACCCTATGGATGACAGGCAAGCTGACTGAACAATCCAAAAATCTTAACAGACTATGCAGAGTGGTTACGAAAAAGTGCATTCTTCTGTGGGACAGTCTGGGACCAGTGAGAATAATCTCAGAATAAGTCTTTGCACAAGGAGAAGAATACATTTCTTTTTTTCACAGGTTGACGAATCTGTTGAATTCATTACCACGAGTGACTATCACAGCTGGGACATAACTGTTAGTCAGTAGGGAAGTCAAGGTGTACGTGGCAAATGCAGGCAACTGAACGTGCCAGAAACACATTAGTCAAAAAAAAACAGGACAGAGGCTGCTCTTGAGTAACTGACTTCGTGACTCCACAGAACTTGTGCACGCCTGTTCAGGAAACTGAAATCACTCGAGTTCGTTGATGAATATATGGGAAGCAAGAAATTAAACAGGGAAGGCTAGAAATATCCGTGAAATACCCTTAGCAAGTAGGACTAAGTAAAATTCCAATGCTTTATCTGTTTATTAGGAACACGAGGATAGCTACGGAAAGAGTAGGCCCACTCCAGGTAAAAGGAGAGAATTTATGTGTGGATCCAGAGAAAGTAAGTAAAGCCACTAATGAGTACTTAGCATTGGTATTCAGCAAGGAGAAGGACGTGGATGATCGTAAAATTAGGGCTGCGTTTGTTGCTATTTGAGGAGATATCAACAAAACAAGGAGGAGATTTTGGGTGTCTTGAAATAATGAAGGTAGATAAAATCCCAGGGCCTGCTTGATTCTATCATAGAATACTGAGAGAGTCAAGGGAGGGAATTGTTGAGGCGTTGTAGGTGATATTTATATTCTCTTTCGCCACAAGTGAGGTTCCAGAGGACGGGAGAATATCAAATGTTTTCATTCGTTTGAGAAAGGCAACAGCTATAATTTAGGACATACTAGTCCAGTGAGCTTTACCTCAGTCGTAGGGAATGTTTTGGAGAAGGTTCTTAGGGTCAGGATTGACTTAGCCTTTGGAAAGAGGGGACTTGTTAGAAATAGTCCGCATAGCTTTTTTGCAGAGCATGTCTTGTTTCACAAATGTGGTGGAATTTTTTAAAAAGAAGTGATGAAAATGATTGATGAGGTAAGGGCAGTGGATAATGTCAACATGGACTTTACTAAAGCCTTTGACAAAATAACCCATGGTAGGCTGCCATAGAAAATTAAGTCATATGGGATCCACGGTGAGGTGGTAAAGTTGGATACAATATTGACTTGGACCTAGAAGACAGAAAGTAGTTGTGGAGTGGTATTTTTCTTGCAGAATGTGCGTGATGATTGGTAATCCAAAAGGATCAGTGTGAGGAACTCTGGTGTTTGGAACATGTGTAAATGATTTGTGCGAAAATATCTGTGGTCTATACAATACTTTTTATACACACGAAAAATGGTGGAGGTGTGAGCAATGAGGAAGGTTCTCTTGGAATATGGCAAGTTATAAGATCAGTTGGAAAGTTGGACTGAGAAATGGCAGATGGAGTTTAATCTGGATAAGTGTGTTGTCTTGCATTTTGGGAGGTCAAATACAAAGGAAAGTATACAGTAAGTGGGAGGACCCTTAGGATCAAAAATGCAGAAAGACCTTTGGATTCAAATCACAGCGCATCGAAAGTGGCAAGTGTCTTCATTGGTTCATAATTGCCTGCAGAACATAGAAAGTCATACTACTGCTGTATAAAACTTGAGTTAGGTCGTATTTGGAGTACGATCTGGAGTTCTGATCACTACAATATAGGAATGATCAGGAGACGTTGGAGAAAGCGTGGAATAGGTTCATCAAGATGTTGCCTGAATTAGGGTATATTAGATATAAGGTGAGATTGTACAAACTTGCCTGATTTTCACTGGACCGTCAGAGGCTGAGATGACATAATAGTAGAATATAAAATTATGATAGGCTTGGAGAGGGCAGATAGTGGAGTATTTTTCGTAGGGTTTTAACATCTAATACTAAGGGATATAACTTGAAGTTGAGATGGGGAACGTTTTAAGGAGATGACAAAGACAGGATTTTTACACAGTGGGTGACAGGTGCCAGATCACTCTGCTACAGGAATTGGTAAAAGCAAATATGTATCATTTGCACACACTCCTGAACAGGCAGGAAATAGAGGGGTATGGATTATGAGCAGACATGTGGGATTTGTTTAGAATGGTATCATAGTCAGCGCAAACATAGTAGGCCAAAGGTTCGATGCCAGTACTGTACTGTTCTATGATCTCCATTCTATGCTCTATGTTTTATTTTCTGTGTTATGTGTTGTATGGTCTTTGCTCCATGCTCAATGTTCTATGTTCTATGACTATGTTGTCCTCTCCTGGTGATCAGTGTCATCTGCACTGACCTCTCTGGATCAATGTGATTAGTAACACCTGCACTGCCCCCTCCTGGACCCAAGTGATCAGCAATGTCTATACTGTGCATACCGGGGCCAAAGTGGGCAGCACCATCTACATTGCCCACTCCAAGTTCTTATCGCCATCATCTCAACATCCCCAAAGTCTTGACGACCAGCATCATTTGAACAAAACTCACCCAAATCCTGGTAACTAGCACATTCTGCACCACCCGCCTTCAAATTCCATTGATCAGCACAGTCCACACTACTCTCGCCCAGACTACGATAACCAATACAGTTTGCACCACACTCTGCATTATCCTTGCTATTCGCCCAGTGACATGAATTATCTGCAACACCCTCACTCAGCCCCCAGTGATCAGTACAGCCTGCACACTCATAATCCAGGCCCCAGAGAACAAGCACAATCTGCACCACTCTCACTCAGACCCTGGTGACCAGCACAGTCTGTACCATACTCGCACATAGCCCAGTGATCAACACTATCTGCATCACCTTACTGCAGACCCCGGTAATCAGTGCAATCTGTACCAATCTGACCCAGACTCTGCTGATCAGCACCATTTGCACGACATTCTCCTTGATCTCTCCATGATGATACAACGATTTTGAGAGGCTTATTTGTCCTTCTTTTGTTTGAAGAGAGACCTAAGGCAGAGGTACTGAGCACTCTTCCCAGAACCTTGCCTGAATCGTGAGGTCTTGAGTTCCTTTTATCAAGTTGAAACAATAGAAGCAGACTGAGTGAGTCTTGTCATGCTCTCACAGGAACAGGATTTTCAGTTTCTCAGTTTTTCAATACCAGTTGCTGATATGGTCTTGTTTCCTTCTCTTCATTTTAGTTAAAACCGGGAGATCAGCTTCCTACTGTTGGAGCTCCATTTGAGACAATCTGTTTTTTTCTGAATTTGCCTGTTGCCAAGGCATTGTTTACGGAATGTTACTTTAGTGGAACAGAAGGTTAGCAATAGTTACTGTATCTATTATTTCATTAAGCATTTCTGTACAGTTGCACCTTAGCCAATCTTATTTCTTCTTTTGTTGTAATTTGACTATTGTCCATGAAAAAAATTGTGTTTTCATTAACATCGAGTAATTTGACAAATCGAATTGCATCTGGAAAGCAGATAGTGTAATTGACATTTTATGAGCCGTGGAAGTAAGTTAGTCTTTGATAATGAGAGATGAGGATAACAATAATTCCGACGTAATATTGCGAGAGAAGATGGCAATACGTGGAATTCATGGTGAGAAGCGCAGTGATTTCTGAGAAACGTAAATTCGGAGAGTTCAATGACAAGTGGAGAAGTGTTTCTACGAGTGATAGAGAAATTCTCGGTTCCAGAAACACAGTTCATCGTCGGAATGGGATAACTGGAAGACAGGTGGAAATGATGCAAACTGTGGTTGACAGGCCTGTGGAAAACGTGAATAAACATCCAGTGGAAAATAAGGATGTCTATCCTTTGATTTTTCTTGACTGTGTAGTAACAAGATTACAAAGCCACAGTTTGAAGCAGGAGGAGAAATGTAACATACAGCGAGGCTAAACAGACTTGGGCTGTTTTCCCTGGAGCGTCAGAGGTTGAGGGGTGACATGAAAGAGGTTAACAAAATCATGAGCGGCATGGATAGGATATCCTTGGAGTCAGGGAGTCCAGAACTAGAGGGCATTGGTTTATGGTGATAGGGGAAAGACATAAAACAGACCTAAGGGGCAACATTTTTCACTCAGAGGGTGGTACATGTATAGAATGAACTGCCAGAGGAAGTGGTGGAGGCTGGTACAATTGCAACATTTAAAAGGTATTTGGATGGGTATGTGAACAGTAAGGGTTTGGGGGCATATGGGCCGGGTGCTGGCAGGTGTGGCTAGATTGGGTTGGGATATCTGATCAGCATGGACGGTTTGGACTGAAGCGTCTGTTTCCATGCTGCGCATCTCCATAACTCTGTGACTGTATTAAAGGTAAAGAAGTTAAAGTTCATTTTTCAGACACCATGTTTGATCGAATGGTTCAGAAAAAAGACAAGAACACGTGTAGGGTATAATGCATTTTATGAACTCAGAGAAATTAACTTAATTACAACAGAAAGATGAAAATCTAAAGTAGTTGTATCAAAATGTGTACAGAGAAAAAATCTCACAGTATCATGTAAAGTAACTATTTTAATAATATGGTCTTGATGGGGAAATGGAGACCATCACGTATTCAGGTGTATGAGAAATGGGCAGAACGTCAACATGTTGTATAACCAATGGTAGACATGAAGTATTCAGGGTAGCACATGAATTACCAACAAAACTGAAATCAAAATGTAAAAACGTTTTTATTCGCCTGGACTGCAGAAGGCTGTAGTCGACTTTTGCCAGACATTTCATACATGCCAGGTAATTGGAAAACCTCAGGCAGCGATGAAACCAGCACCTTTAATGCCCATTGTCACATTGGAAGAACCTATTACAAGGGTTTTAATTGACTATGTATGATCCCAGTCTAAAACAAAAAGTGGGATCAGTATTTACAGTGTATAATTGATGTATATACCACAGAATTGCAGAGGAGTTATTCGATTTTCTTACTAGATACGGACTACCCAGAGGTACAATCGGATTCAGGTCAAATTTGGCTTCAAAGTTATTCAAGGAAGTTATAGATTGCTTCGGAATGAAACAGTTTAAAGCCGCTGCATGCCATCCAGAATCACAGGGAGCATCAGAATGGTGGGATCAAATTTTAAAGACCATATAGAGAACTTAAAGTTTAGATGATTGGAATAAAGAATTTTTATTTGTCCGTTTTGCAATGAAGGATGCACCAAATTAATCTACCCAATTCAGTCCATTTGAACTAATGTTTGGGCATGAGGTGAGAGAATCACTGGAGGTATCACGGATTAGGGCAGGTTTGCTTACCCTCGACAAGGAAAATCTGTTCCAATTTTCAAATCGTGCTGGTGTCCCATAATTAATCTCATTCGCAAATTCAAAAGAACTAAACGCCAAAAATGTAGCATTCAGACACAATATAAAACTCGAATATAAATTAAGGTAAACTTCAGAAAAATTGCTTAAAAATAATTTCGGGTCAAGTCCCATATCACATGCAGGCTTGGATTTAATTGACAGAAATAAAACGTTGTGTGTTGAAAAGGAAATGAAAGAATGAATAGAATGTTCATCGCCAATCATATTCTCTCACGTCTTTTTTGGAATAAAATGAGTGGGAACGGATTTTTAGAGACTAATGGAAGTTACAAGGATTGCAGGGGTATAGTTACACTATGAGATAATTCTCAACAAATGTTCACGTGGAGGACAGTGACTTTGAAACTGAGATTTCCAAGCTAATCCATTGTAAGAACAGATGTGTGCAGACTGCCTGCCATGGTATGGGTGCAAATGTGCGAATCCAAGCTCCATGCTTTTCTTTGAAAGGAGACAATAAAGTTAATTCAGGCAAATAATTGTTTACTTCGAATTTGATTGTCTTCTGTTTTCTTTTGTCTGCAATTTTAACCTTTTTACTGAGGTGAGCAGTTTAGGAAGCAAATGGCATGCCATGAAATGTAATATGGAATAGAGCTTAAGGATCTAGTAACAGTGTTCAGCATCATCGCTTCTTTATGTGAATGAAACTACTATATGCTAGTGCATGCCCTTGTCCCAACACCCATAAATATATTTGGAAAATAAACATTGAAATATTCAATTTTAGATTCACCTGAAAATTGATATATTCCAATTAACATACGCATTCTTAGGTTTTGATTTCATATCATGCACACATTCAGACTCCCATTTATGCATTTTTACACCCCTCCAAAATAATTGGCTACAAATATCCAGTTGTCTAAAATGCTGTTGACTACTATAAATCTTCTACTTAACTTTCATCTGACTTCACACGTTTCAAAATTATAAATGACATTTAAAATTATAACCTCTGATCCAGGTAGATTCTATTTTTCTACCGTTTACATACTCTCCCATTGAAAGTGAATAAAAACTTCACACCAATTTTCAGCTCCTCTCTGAATTTACTCTGAGTCAGACCATAGATGCAAGTGTTTGTGCAGCAACTGAGAAGCTGCAGCATGAACCCAACTTGCTGTGTAATGTAAATCGGGTTGCTATAATATTTGTCCTTGTAAAAATAATTGATCACGGGCCAATTAATTGAATGTATAACATGCACAAACCACAAGAGTATGAAATTGGCAGAAAGGCTAAAAAGTAAAATCATGGATTTTCTCCGACTTTTCATCTCTGAATCATTCTGATGATCAGTTGTTCTCTGGAGACCCTTACGGATTCTATTAGCTACAATAATATTTCTCACAGTTAAAGCATTGAACAAGATAATTAACAGGATTGGTGTAAGAGGCGTTATGATGCTGTCAATCCATTCGAATGCCTTCCACGAAGGGGAAGTGAGATAATCATCTGTTACAACGCAGTGCCATGGCACGTTATCAATCGTATAAGCTGGTTCACCTATAAAGTAAAATGGAATGCTCCTCACACAGCTAATCATAAACACAGAAGTAATAACCACCTTTGCTCTTTTTGCAGTGCAATATCTTGATCGTAGTTTCTGACTGCAAATAGCTACAAACCTGTCAAAAGTGAAGGTGACAGTGAACCACACTGAACAATCGACAGCTACAATGTACGCAACAACATTCACCTTGCATACTGGTGTGAGAAGGAGGAAACTAATTGGTAAGTACATGCTATTAATCCGTTGTAATATAACGTGGATGACAACCACTGTGAGATCCGCTGCAGCCATGGACACCAGGTAGTGAGTGATGCATTTGGAGAGACCACACTTGCCTCGGGACAGAATCAGAATTGCCACCAGATTAACTGTAAGAAGCAGGAGGCAGAAGACTCAACAAATTCACTCATATCATATGGTAATATTTGCTTTGTGCTTCCAAATTCAATATTGTTAATTTAAAGACAATTTTATTCATGATTCAAAAACTTGTACAGTATCGGAAAATAATTTATGAGATGCAATCATTAAGAATAAATGTCATGACATCAAGAGACTCAAAGATGATTGATAAAAAAATTCTGACATGCCTGAAGAATTCGTTTGTCTTAAACGGACAACAGTTATCACATAATCGTTGGCAAACATAATATTTACTAAACTGTTGGATTCTGTGTACTGCTGGTTTCCACATGCTGGAGTTTAAAATGTTGTGTAAGTTCTCCTTCATACGTGAAATCAGGACAACACATTGCCATCCTAAAAGCAATGATTCGTGCAACATTGATATTGTACTGCCCGCCCCACCCCTTTTTTGCCTCATGGGTTGTGTCATTGGTGAGCGTTCAGCTTGGAGACTGCATTCTTCCCTTGTAGGACAGTCTGTGCACTGAAGAGAGCGCTGTCATTCTGTCATGAATTCCAGGTGCACCATGGAGTGTGCACGAGCTCTATGTTGGCTGACAGTCTGTATAGGGTAGAGAAGCCTACTAAAACCAGTTACACCTTCTCTCTCACAATGTCAATTATTTCAATTATATCACAGTTCCCCCCTCCCTGATTTCTATACCTGCATCGTTTTTCTCTACAGTGAACATAGATGCAAAGTACGATTTAAAACCTCAACCATGACTTCTGGAACTGTGGCTGCTGGAAGTCTGAAACAAAGATAGAGTCTGAAAGAGATCCTGACCTTACCCAGCAATTCTTATTTTGAGCCCGACCGTTTCCCTGGTTATTCTGTTGCCCTTTATAAACTTATAACATGCAGTAGTTTAAAATTTTCCTCAATAATACCCACCAGTATTCTTTTCATGACCTCTCTTCGCTCTTAAGATTTCAAAATGAAGGAAACCTTTCTGTGCTCTTGTACAGATTGCTCTCTTCTGAGCATTTTGCATCTGACACAATATTCCTTCATTTTGCCTTGTGCATTACTGTACATCCTTTGACAGCCAGGGATTTTGAGACTTATTTTTTTACCTCACCATTCTCCTTTACTGATCATGTTGGCCATGTCCTCGCAATATCACCTTTTTTGCCTTGCATTCCCATGCTCACAGATGGATTTTTCATGTACGTATATGCTCCCAGTTCACGTTTGGCAGGTTATGTTTTATCAGATAAACATTTACCATCCTTAAAATCGGAATTTTTAATCTCCTGCTATCACCAAAGTTATTTTCCACTTCTCTACCTATAATTTGCATGATTTCGTTCCGCAGCACTGTCCATTATTTATCAGGCCTTGTACATGCTCACTTAAGAAGCCCTCTTGAACATCTTTCAAGAATTCTGCCGCCTCTAAGCCTTTCGCACTTTACCTATCCCACTTATTATTAGGGGAGTTTTAGTCTACATCTTTTTTTTACACTTCTTATTAATTTGCTTCCATAGTTGTCTTTCCATCTCGTTCAGGCTGTATACACATGTACAATGTACTGCAACAATGTGATTGCTGACGTTTTTGTTCTTAATTCAACCACATAGCCTCATTGAGGAAGTATCCAAGGTATCTTACCTTACTGCATTCACTAACATCTTGATCAATATTGCAATTTCACGCGATTTTTTCTCTTGCAAGCGTACTTCTGTGTCTTCAACCGATGTTCAAGTACCAACATCCGGTGTTCAAGCAGGTAAAATCTATACTTCCGAAAGGAGTGGCCTTCTAATTTGCCAAGAGGATTTAAGATTTCCCATATATTATTGGTTATGATGCACGAGGTTCTGAGCTCCCCTGCCACATCGAGTCTTAAACATACTTCCCTTCTGTAAACTTTATTCTCTTTTCCTTACCCTGCATTTCGCTTAGTTCTGTCGAACACACATTACAGAATTCCTCTTCAGATAATGCAAGAAGCATATAAGTTGAAATTAATAGCGTGCACATCGAGAAAATTGTGCATAGAAGCCAAATATAAACTCGAAATAAAGTTAAAAGCTTTGCTACTTCTAACAATGCGCATATGACAAATGTAACCCACCAAAGGACATGAGGAGATTAAAGGGACTGATCGATTCCTCATCTAGTATTTCTTTTAACTCTGAGCATGAGGTTTGAACAATATCAATGTTGCCTCAACAATTGCTTCACATTTAGAGCCATGATACTTTAAAATTAAAACTCATGTAAAGAAAACAAAACAATTACATTGCAATTGACTCACACTGCCAAATAGGGAATGCATGATATAACGCTCCCACATGTACGTTCAATGTGTAGTACTTTGTATCATTCTCTTACCAGGAATACTGACGGCAGCAAGGATTGGGTAATAAATCCGATCAATTTGGTAAATTACAGGGTATCCCATTGCTTGTGCTCAACATAAATGCATGCCTTGCCTGACAAGTACTCTAACAATATGTACAGAGAATTACTCCGAGGGAGCATTATTTATAACAAACAGAATTGTCCACAGAGACCATCAGCTCTGCACTGTCAGCAAAGCTATTAATAACATGCTCGAGAACCAATTGAGTTGATACATCACCATTGCTTGATCAATTCACATTCAGGACAAAATACATATTAATGGATATGTGAAAATAATCCAATAACTAAGTCTTGTGCATTATCTGAAATGTTTACGTCTTTGTTCAACAATCTGAAAAGTAATAAATTAGGTGCTTGAGATTGATGTGGCGAACATTCTTCATAAGAAAATCCTTGGTACTGAGGTAGTGAACAATCTGAACGACATAATCCCTGACGTTGATGTAATGTACTGTCTCATTCACTATAGCCTTGGTGTTGATGTGATGAACAATCTCAGTAAGATTAAGCATGCTGTTGACGTAATGGAAAGTCTCGCTAGCATAAACCTTCGCATTTTTCTCAAATTCTCAGTGACAACGGCCGCACTGTTGATTTCCGAATAAGTCTCAGGAACAATTTCCTTGTTATTAATTTAAAGACGGCCTCAGTAACAATAGCTTCAATGTTGAAATCTGAACAGTTCCATGAACAACGTGCTCTTCTGTTAAATGGGTGGATATTATCCCTTGAGGAACCAAAAGAAGGAAAGGAAGGGAAAGTATCAGGGAAATTCGGAACAACCTGGAAGTTGCTAATTTCATTTTTTCATTGTTTTCAATGATTCTTAATAATTAGACTTAGAAGAATTCGAATCAGGTTCATTACCATATGTATACAATTACAGAAGTACAGGAATACACTGAGAAATTTACAATGCCGTCCCTCAGGGTGTCAGATTCGGTACAGATACTTCGCTCCAGCCCTCAACCGCTCCAAGGTAAGTTTTCTTTACAAAAAACTTTAAAATGTTTACAAAAGAGAGAGGGGAAGAAAAACAAGAATGAAAAAGCAAACACATGGACGTGCACTGGGCTGAGAAACCCGAACGCTGCATTTTAATTGACACAAGATTGTTTACACATTGATGCTTTCTTTCATTCTTTCGTACAGCATTCAACTTTTCACTGTCTTTGAAGTTTTTTTATTCATCCTTCAAAAGGGGACGTGCAGAGGAAGATGACTAAAAGAACATTCTCTCTTCACCTAATCCCTGCATTACAGATAGAGGATCATCGAGTCTTCGAAGAGCATCCCAAGCGGAACTGGAACTGTCACCCTGCATTTGGCATTGCTCATCCTCCTAGCTTGCACATTCCTGGACAGGTGCAATTTAGCATGGCTGATTCACCTCACCTGCACATCTGTTCCTCAGACACGGGGGCGACATGCATATTTCACACAGTCACCCAAGCATGGAATCAAATCTTAATTTCTGGTGCTTTGAGAAAGCAGTGTTAGCCACTGTGCCAGTTGCGCCAGCCTCTCTTTTTTTACATTACATTACATTACATTACAGTGTGGAAACAGGCCCTTCGGCCCAACAAGTCCGCACCGACCCGCCGAAGCGAAACCCACCCATACCCCTATATTTACCCCTTACCTAACACTACGGGCAATTTAGCATGGCCAATTCACCTGACCCTGCGCATCTTTTGGACTGTGGGAGGAAACCGGAGCACCCGGAGGAAACCCACGCAGACACGGGGAGAACGTGCAAACTCCACACAGTCAGTCGCCTGAGGCGGGAATTGAACCCGGGTCTCAGGCGCTGTGAGGCAGCAGTGCTAACCACTGTGCCACCGTGCCGCCCACTTGCTGGTATCTCCATGTAAGAAGGAGAGGTACATACACACCGATTATTTATGGTTTCTCTTTGCAGGCTAGGTGTGTTTTTGTTATGTTGACCCCATACATCAATGGTCACCTGGTCAGAAGCCAATATAAATCTTGCTGGCAAATACACAATCCTTCATTTTCAATTGACCGGCTTTTCGGCATCTGCTTTTGCTCTCACTGTTCCTGGCAAACTATAAAACTGAATACAATTGAAAATGTGTTCCACGAAACAGAAATTTGAAAACTATCGTCATCTGCTTGGACAGTATCCGTAGTTTAAAGCAGTATCTTTATTTTTATTCCACAGTCTAAAATAAATAAAATTAAATGAGAAGGTATTTTACATAAGATACCGGAAAATACCTGACTGAACCTCAATAAAGCAACTGGAGTTATCTGGTTGCGTTTATTGCACAGCTGGACGTATCACATAGATTCTTCATACTCCACTGAAAAGTAAATGGAGAAACAGATTCGTACTCAGTTCGTCAGAAATTGTAAGATTGCCTCCATAGGGTGGGCAATGCCTTGTGTCTTTCTAAGATTGATCGACTGAAGAGGTGCTGGCAAGGGCAATTGACATCAAATTCGAAAGCTTTATCCACCTTTATCACACAAAATATATTATATTAATGTGAGGTCAGGGCAGTTGGGTTTAAATCAATGCATCGACATTACAACTACTTATGAATAGCCATACCTGAATTTCTGTCATTTACATAGCCAAATTCAATAAAATACAGTGATACAGGCGAAGAGCATTTAAACTGATTCGAGATTATGTTTAAGCAATTGTATTTTTCTGGCTTTAATTTTTAAAAAACTGGCCAAAATTGATTTCACATTAACAAAGGCAAATTGCCTAAGTTATATCATAGGGTTAATATTATTAAGAGATTCAATGCAAATGCTCCAATTGGAATTCCTATTCCTAAAATTGGCCATTCTTAATACAAAATGGCAAGCAGAAGGAGTTTCGTTATATGTTAATGTTACGAATATTTTCATTAACAACGTCCCTGTTGCTGATGTGCTGAACAGGCGCCGTAACCATCCCTGGTGTTAATGTGCTGAGCAGTCTCAGTGGAAATAAACCATGTGTTCAGATTTTTGTTTTAAACTTAAAACAAAACGTAATTTTCTCTCTCTCTCTCTATTTCGTTATTGAGTGAGCAGTTTCAGGGTTATCTCAAAGTGAATGAATTAACTGTTATGGGTCATCTAGTCTCAACGATCATCATAACAAATCTGAGGTGCAAACAGGACGTCCTTCAATGAACAGCTGGTTTGGCGGTTTCTGTGGTGAAAGTGACAAAATCCACATTTCAGATCCGCAGACACCGTCAGCTCATTTCAAAATTTTCAGTCCAAAGCATAAGCAAGCGAGGAATTCGATGAAAAGTTTGAATGCTATCACTGCAGAAAAATGTATGAGCCATGTTCGACTTGATGGAATTGATTTCCTATTTACTAATATGCAATTCTGCAATTTATGTCCATGTCACAGATTTAGGGTAAGAGAGGTCTGTATTTCCATTGTTGTAATGACTTTCTCTCACTGTCATGAATAAAGTGGAACTGACTGGTTTTACCAGTCTCTGTGGTTCCTGTGCATTTCGTGCCGGATCAGTGTTGTTACTCCAAATGATTGGCGAACCCAAGTCTTGAAAAACCTGTGAATTGAAGTTAGTGCTGAATGTTCTGAGCAGAAAGAGTGGGTGGTTCACTGACTATACCTAATTTTACAAACTGATGACTGAAATGAGGTATAACTGCTGTAGAACCATATTGAAAGATTGGCTGCAGCTTTGAAAGCAAATAGCCTCGTGGTAGGCAATGTAAAGAACAGATCGAACAAGAAGTAATTGAAGCTTAAATTGCAGATGATGTGGATCCAAGGACGCAACTGAAGCCATGCTTGTTGGCAGCGAGGAATTTGTTGGTCTGTGGACTAGCGAGTGAGAGTTATGAGTGACAGAGACTTTTTCGTCGCCAGTAACACTGTGGTTGCTTGTTGGATGAATGGACAATGAGTTTGGAAAATGGTACGGAGGCATTGGGGCTGACTGAGAGGAAAAGTATGCACATCGTCTCCCATCCCAGAAGCTGTGTCTTCTCTGCAGTCAAAACCCCGTGTCTAAGTGAAGTACGCTGGTTACTTTTTCTGCAGTAGTTACTGAAAGCTGTGACTTTTGAATCGATAAAGCAGATGCACACAGCCCCTCTGTGTTTCGTAAAAAAAAAACAAATGAAGCGTCAGAGAATGACGCCTGAACAGCAAGAATTCTGGTCTGTCCAAGAAAGAGCATCTCAAAGTTCGAACAGGGAGGCAAAGACCATTGAACTGGTCTGTCTTCCACTACCACCAACAATCTTTTTATCATACTTATTTGTGTTTTGGAAGTGAAGTTTACAAGACGACTATAGTTTAATCAGTAATATTGTATGCTACATGTCTATATCTGTTGATCTGTAGTTATAGTCTCATCACTTCCAATAGACCATTATTCTTGATCAGTACAGAAATCTGGCCCATGTTTCCTATTAGCCTTATTTTGAAAGTTAGGGAAGTTGGGTTGCCGTCTATATCTTTAAAAGAAAACTTTGAAATTTGTTACCATTCCAGGAATAGTGAATCTTGATCTATGGTGCACTGCCTCATTTGTTCGTGACATCTGTCACCGAGACTGGAAGGAGTGCCTGAACATTGCTGTGAACGCTGACAGCTCTGGAACTCTGTGCCCCAATGGGTATTTCTCCCAATTACAGCGTTGTGTTCATATTATAACCAATGAGCATGACTGAATAGTAAAACAGAGGATGAGACTCCTGTACCTCAAGCATCACCCGACTCCCCACCCCTTCGTGATTTTTAGCCCCCTTTTGAGGAAGTTGATTTGTTTGCATCTAAGTGCTGAGGTGTATTTGGCCTGGAAATGTTTCGTTCTAAACCACATTCCCTCTTGCCTGTTAAAAGTGTATTCTTGTCCAAAGTACACTATCGGTCCCAGAGAAGCATTGTGCTCAAACAAATGTAGATTTTTGAATGTTAGCAGGGTCGTCACAGGACGTTGACGAGGCAATGGAACCAGATGAGATTAATCTCAGGACGTAACAGTAATTGAGGGTGTGGATGTATTGTGGAGGAACTGTTCACAAACTTTCAGTCTTCTTTCAACTCAGGAGAGGTATCAAAATGCTGGACAAATGCAAACACTGCTATCGTTCTGAAATGTTATTCAGGATAAGCCCAGTAACTATACGCATTTCTGTTTAATTTCGGTGTTGGAAAAGTTTCTAGAGATAATTATTGAGGACAGAATTAGCAATTATATGGAAAATTGTGGTTTGTTTAGGAGTGGGTACTGTGGATTTGTAACTGATACACTGGACATTTTTTTTTGGAAGAATAACAGATGACTCGATAGGAGTCATGCTGCGGATATGGATTTCCAGAAGTCATTTGATACAGAGACACAACAGACGTTTGAGGAGAGATTCACCTCATGCAAGGAAAGAATCAGAAGTAGCATTGATCCAAATTGGCCCAGCAAGATGTGGGTATGTACTAGAGTTCACTGGGGGCATTGCTGACCTCCTACTTGCTCTGATACACATTGTGATTTAAATCTTAGTGTGGAGGAGGGAAGTTTAAACTTCTCGAAAGCAAAGAATATAAATTGGGGGGTATACTTCTCTGGAAGGTACAGGAGTGATGGGGCATGGTGTGTGTGAGAGAGGGGGGAGGGGGAGAGAGAGAGAATTGAAAGTGGAATGAAAGGTAGCATACAGCTTCTTTGGCTTTATTAACCGGTGATTTACTACGAAATCATGGAGGTGATGTTCAACTTTTACAGAACACGTGTTTGATCTCAGTTTGGGATGTGGAAAAGTGCAAAAGAGATTTACAGGAATTGTACCAAGAATGAAATGTATCAGTTAGATGGATAGATTGAAGGATTTGGCATTGTTATCCTTGAGAATTCAAGGTTAAGAGTAATCCTGAGAGAGGTTTCCAAAGTCATTATTGGCCTGGAAAGAATAGATAAGGAGAAATTGAGCATGCTCTTTAAATGAACAAGAAAAAGACAGCATGAATTTAAAGTGATCTGCAAGCAAGGAAAATGTCAAGCTAAGAAAATTGCTTTCACTCAACGACCTGTTAGGGGTATGAATGCACTGCCTGGAAATCTGGTCGAGGCACATTCAATTTGGCCATTTAATGAACCATTGAATGATCATTTGCATGAAAAAGGCATGGAGTTTTGGCTGAAGTAACCAGAGATCAGCACTTCGTAATGCTGCACTATTAAAGAGCCAGTTCATACAATAGGCACAATAGCCTTCTAAACCCTAACTACTAAGTGATTCCCTGGGTTCAGGAATTTTTAGGAGTGATAATGAATTGGACCATGAAGGAGTGTAGCAGAGGGGTCGGTATTCGCAGAATGCAGACATTGAACTGGAGAAGATATGTTTGGTGGGGGCATGCTGCTGGAGCAGAAATGACAGAGAATTGAGTGGAGGATTTTGAATGCAAAGATAGATGGCGTGGAAAGTAATGACAAGTAAAACTGTATCGTTATTCTTGAAGAGAGGTGGAAGTGTGAGCGCTGAAATGTGTGATTGCTTTCGGATTCCTTTCAAAGCTATTCTGACAGAAAATGTCTCATTGACCTCTTCCTGCTGGTGTTTCACTCTACTTTCTTGGGATCATGTCTCCTGGATTCTGGACATCATGCTCTCACACCTGTTCATGATCACACTGTCAGCTTGTGTGCAGATATCTTGCATCACTAAGATATGGTCATGCTCCTGGGGTTCTTGGACTTCCAACAATCTGGAGCTGCACCAGCCAAATACTGTTTGTGGGTTTCCTTAGCTGTACTAAGTTATTAATGAGATGGAGGATTCATCCGAGTCTCCAAGACACACATCAGATCTGATCTAGTTAGCAACACCTAGCTCCATATATTACCTCCCTTGACTTTTCTGACTACTAACTGCACAGAGAGCAGTATCAAATTTTGAACGAAATATTTTCCACCTGCATCCGAGCATGTGGTGGCCACAGTCTGAGGATCTCACGAATAGTTACGTAAGCTGACTCTACAGACATAAAATCTGAGGATCAGACCGCTACAAATGGTCATAATATACACGTGTTGCGTGCTTTTAGGATTGTCCAAAAGTGAGGAGAATATCATTGTAGACATTGAGCAATTGGCCCGTAAATGGATTCAGCTAACCATCACAACAGATGTCAGGAAGGCTATTCCCAGATTTGTGCATATGGCCATCTCATATTACAAGTGAGAGAGATTGGCACAGAAATGAAACAATCACTCACCTTTTTTCAAGTACTTCTGTCAACTTTTGCCTCCTTCTCCCTCAGCATTTTGCTTCAATTACTCCTCTATCACCGCATTAATGTCTTTGAATCTCTGTCACTAACTTCCTTTTCCAATCCTTTTTATTGCTCGAACTTTTTCTATCGATAATTTCCTGTCTCTATCTCTTTGTTGTGTGTCACTATCGCCATCTGCCCCATATTTTCAAATTATTTGATACAAAGAGATCAGGGGACAACGATTCCAAATTGATACAACATCAGTTGCATTGTGTCGGAGTGTGTGTGTGAGAGAGAGAGAAAGGGCGGGGGGCATTGAGAGAGACAGAGAGGGGTGTACAAAAATGATATGTTTCAAGACCAAAGGCAGTAAAGAATATGAGATGTTAAAAGAAAAGGAAGAGGGAAAGATGGACAGGACAGAATAAAAAGATGCAGGGAAATAATAAGAATAATGGTTAGAAGACAGCTGAAAGAGAAAAAGAAAATACCAACAGATAACAAAAAGAGACTGGGGATGAAGGAAACAAAATACGCATACAGGGATCATATAAATAGAAAACACTAGAAAATTACAAGAAGAGATAGTTGGGTCGATAGCAGACTGAAAAAGGCAAATAATGTCAGAGAACGACAGATGTAGAAAGACAAATCAGCAGTTAGAAACGTGCTAAGAAAGATTTTGTTTGTAAGATATGTATCTGATCGATATAGGGAGATGGAGTCCACCTCTCTCTCACTTTCTCTATCCATTTCTCTATTCATGCATTGATTAAGGCACAAGCGTCAGAGCTTACTCGTATTTAGCCTTAAATTTTCTTCCCTTCTGTGAATTTTACTCCTCTTCCTTTACCCCGTAGTTGAATCATATCTGCAGAGCACATATCAATGAATTCCCATTCCACATAATGCAAGAAGCGCATAAGTTGAATTAGGAGCGTGCAAATAAGAGGAAATTATGCAGAGACGACAGATATAAAAATAAACTAAGGTTAAAAAGCTTTGTTACTTTTTTAAAAAATACCCATATTACAAATGTAGCACATTTATGAGCGAGGGGAGACTGAAGACTTCTTATCAATTCATGATCTGATACTTGTTTTACCTCGAAGTGTGAGGCTGGAACTACACCTATGTTGCTTCAACATTCACTTCAACATTCGATGAAATTATGTTTTCTTAATTAAAATTCTGATGAACAAAACATTCCACTTGACTCACCCTTGTGAAACAAGTATTATGACATAACATTCCCAAATACACATTCAATGTGCATTACCCTGTTTCGTTGCCTTACCAGGAATACTGACGGCAGCAAGAATCGATTAATACACCCGATGTTTTTTGGTAAATTACCGGGTCCCCATTTTGGTTGTTCCACACAGGACGCTAACGACATAAAGAGCAATCTACATCTTGGCAAGGATTGTAGATCAAGTTGAGGTTTAGGGTGTAGGTTAGCTCGCTGAGCTGTAGGTTTGATATCCAGACGTTTCATTACCTGGCGAGGTAATATCATCAGTGGCGACCTCCAAGTGAAGCGGAGCTGCTGTCTCCTGCTTTCTATTTATATGTTTGTCCTGGATGGGGTTCCTGGGGTTTGTGGTGATGTCATTTCCTGTTCGTTTTCTGAGGGTATCCAGGTCTATGTATTTGTTTATGACGTTGTGGTTGGAGTGCCAGACCTCTAGGAAATCTCTGGCTTTGCTTAGCCTGTCCCAGGATAGGAATGCCATAGTTCCACCCGCCAAAATGTATCCAATACAAACCACCGATAAAAACATCTCAAGCCAGAAGTTTAACAGAACGAAACCGCCGAAGAATGCTCCGGGAATTAATCAATGACGCCTACCACAGACTCCGAAAATACAACCGGGAAATTGCGCGCCAAAAACCGTTATTCAAACAAGCAACAAATCAAGAATGGACAGACGAGGTAGAACAAGCTATAAACACCAAACAACGACAAAAACAGATAAAGAAAAATCGGGACCTGAATAAAAAAATCTTGACAAACTCACAAACAAAGACAAAATCGATAACACAGGGGCATGGATAAAGAATTTATCAGACTGAACCCTATCAGACGCAGAAAAAGCGGTACTAGTAAAAGTACTAAATTTCACTTACCGAGACGCTGATAAGGAGGATTTCCTAGCGGCATTAGAAACTACATTGGAGGACAACAAACTCACGGAAGAAACACAACAAACGATCAGACAGACAGTTGCACCTACTCTGAGCCGAAAGAGCGAAGGAAACAAACAGAACCCACAAGAAAACAAAGCCTTAGAAAAGCTCAAAAAAGGCAAAAACATCGTTATATTACCTGCAGACAAAGGTCGGCTCACAGTCATCCTGAACAGAAGGGACGACATCGAGAAAGCCAATGCACTACTTGCAGAAACGAACACCTACCAACAGGTGGCACTTGACCCAACCCCACAACTAGGAAACAAAATTACATATCTCCTAAGAAAATTACACAATTCCGGACAATTACACAAGGCGAAATTCCAGAAAATGAAAGCCGACGGGACCAACACCCCAGGATTCTACGGACTACCAAAAATCCATAAACCAGGAGACCCCCTCAGACCAATAGTCTCACTACCCGGAACACCAACTTCCAGACTGGCCAAAGAACTGCACGCAAGACTGAAATACCTAGTAGAAGAGTCACAGCACTCCATCCACTCCACCAGGAATTCCTAAAAATCTTCAAAAACACCAAAATAGAGGAAGACAAAACAATGATCTCATTTGACGTCATAGCACTGTTCACCTCCATCAACATGGACCTGGCAAAGGAAACACTTACCACACTTTTAGAAGAAACCATCGCACATACCCCAACCACCATCAATCACATTACCAACGAAAACATCATGAAGCTAGTGGACCTTTGCCTCACCACCCACTTCACCGTCAACAACATAATCTACAAACAAACCAATGGCACACCCATGGGATCTCTGCTATCAGGATTCATAGCAGAAGCGGTAATGCAAAGACTAGAACAAGCAGCCCTACCAACCATCAAACGAAAAATTTGGGTCTACTACGTAGATGACACCTTTGTCATCACAAAACAAAACAAGATAGAAGAGACATTTAACATAATCAACAACACCCTCTCATGCATAAAGTTCACCAAGGAGGAAGAAACCGACAACAAACTTGCATTCCTGGACGTCACCGTCAGAAGAAAGGACAATGGAGAACTACAAACCTGCGTATACAGAAAACCGACAAACACTGACCAAATACTTAACTACACCAGCAAACATCCCAACACACACAAACAAAGCTGTATCAGAACACTATTCCAACAAGCCACCACACACTGCAGCACAGACGAACTTCGGAAAACAGAGGAGAACGTATGCAAGAAGAACGGATACTCAAAAAATACAGTCGGCAGATTCCTCAAGAACAAACCACGACAAGCAGACCAAACACAGCAAGAAACGCTAACCACCTTGCCATACATCAAAGAAGTCTCAGAAATGACAGCCAGACTACCAAGACCCTTCGGAATCCTAGTAGCACACAAACCAACCAACACTCCCAAACAAAAACTAAAAACGTAGAAGACCCATATTACCCATGGACAAAGCTCAAAATGTGTTGCTGGAAAAGCGCAGCAGGTCAGGCAGCATCCAAGGAGCAGGAGAATCGACGTTTCGGGCATGAGCCCTTCTTCAGGGCAAAACCCATGGACAAAACCAACGTCATATGCAAAATACCATGCAAGGACTGCCACAAACACGACGTAGGCCAAACAAGAAGAAGGTTAGCCACCAGGATACACGAATACCAGCGAGCCACAAAAAAGACACGAACCTCTATGCCTCGTAGCCCTACACATAGATGGAAAAAAAAACAAAATTTCGACTGGGACAATACTATCTATCCTGGGACAAGCTAAGCAAAGCCATGCCAGAGATTTCCTGGAGGCCTGGCACTCCAACCACAACGCCATAAACAAACACATAGATCTAGATGCCATCTATCAACCCCTCAGAAAACGAACAGGAATTTACATCACCACATACCCCAGGAACCCCATCCAGGACAAACATATAAATAGAAAGCAGCAGACAACAGTTTCGCATCACTTGGAGGCCGCCACTGATGGTGTTACCTAGCCAGGTAATGAAACGTCTGGATATCAGACCTACAGCTCAGCGAGCAAACCAACACTCTAAGCAATCTACATCGAGGATGCCTTATATATACCAAAGAGGATTGTCCACGGAGAAAACCACTTCGGTAGTTTAAGCAGAGGTATTAGTAACGCGCCATAGAAATACTTGAATTGACAAACCACGTTTTTTGAGCGATTTTTGTCCATTACAATACTCTTATTATTGGAACGACCAAAAAAATAATAATTCTATCCCAAGGTCAGTTGCATTACTTGAAATAATCGTGGTTTTGTTCAACACTCCAAAAATGAATTAATTGTGTATTTGTCGTTGATCTGGTGAACACTGTCAGTCACAATGTGATGAACATGTGCCTTGGTACTGATGTGATGAACAATGTGAGTACAGGTGGACCTGGTGTTGATTTCGATGAACAGTTTCATTAATTAATCCGTGTTTTTGATGTGATGAAGAGTCTTAATAATATTAGCTTTCTTGTTTAGTTGATAAAATGTGTCAGCAACAATGGCCACGCTCTTGATTTCAGAAATCGTCGCCTGTTGTTGAGTTGGTTTACAGCCTCACTAACAATAGTTCCAGTGTAGATTTCTGAACAATGTCACGAATAATGGACCTACTGTCAAGGTGATATTCCTTATGGAAAACAAAGGAAGAAGGAAAGGGAAAAGGCGAGGAAAACACAATTTAATTGCTGCACACCAGACCATGTGAGTTGATAACTTATTTCTTTCAGCTTTTGATTTCTGATTCATTCTAATAGTCTTCTATTGACATAGGTTGTTTGTATACTGAGAAGGAAGTGAGGACTGCAAATACTGGAGATCAGAGTCGAGAGAGTGTAGTGATGGAAAAGCACAGACACTCAGGCAGCATTCAAGGAGCAGGAAAATCGATGTTTCGGGCAGGAGTCGAGAGTGACGTGCTGGAAAAACACATCAGGTCAGACAGCATCCGAGGAGAAAGTGAATCGATGTTTCAGGCATAAGCCTTTCATCTGGATCCCTGATGAAGGGCTTATGTCCAAACCGTCGATTCTCCTGCTCCTCGGATGCTGCCTGACCTGCTGTACTTTTCCAGCACGACACTCTCCACTCTGATCTCCAGCATCTGCAGTTCTCACTTTCTCCTAGTTTCGGGCATGAGCCCTTTATCGGTAATGAGGTATACAGCAAAATTGTCTTCATTCTTTGTGTGAGAATTCCTTAATTCATTGTCTTTGAAGGTGTTTTATTCTTCTCTCAATTTGGGACTTGCGCTGGAAGGGAAATACCACACAGTTCGCTGAACTGGAGACTGTTATTCATCCACATTTCTCTGTTACTGGTACCCCCACGCAGGAGGGAGAGATACATACACACCGATTATTTTTCTGTTTCATTTTGCAGATTAAGTCTCTTTCTGCTGCATTGGCCCCAGACATCCACGGTCACCTGGTCAGAAGACAATGAAAAGGTTGCTGTCAAATACATATTCCTTCACTTTGAATATATCAGCTTTAGGGTGTTTGCTTTTGCTTTCACTATTCGTGCAAAACCATAAAAATTAGTAACGTGAAACGCGGCAATTACTGTAAGCATTTGTTTGTACAGTCGCTCTGGTTTAAAGAAGTATACTTTTTTTTAAGTACATCGTCTAAAACTAAGAATATTCAATTACATGGTACTTTATATAACATACTTGGAAAACAAATGACAGAACTCAACCAAAGCAGCTACAGATATTCCGTGGCGTTTGTTGTTCAGCTGGATGTATCAATTAGATTCTTTATAGACCACAGAAAATAAAATAGAGAAACGAAAGCAGGTTTGTATCAGTTGCACTGTGAGAAGATTGCAGCGGCAGGGATGGCAATTTCTTTTATTTCTAAAATTGATTTATTGATCGGTTCGAGCAAATGTCATTGACATCAAATTCTGAAGAGATATTCAGGTTCATTACACCAATTTTGTACTGTCTTAATGTCCGGTCATACCATTTCACTTTAATGCACAGCATCCGCATTGTCAATGCCTATGCATCAAGTCATATCTGAAGAACCAACTCTGTAGTTTCTTTAAACGAAGTCATTAAAATACACTAACACATGCAAACAACATATACACTAATTAAAGGATATGTTTAAGCAATTGCAGTATGCTGACTTTAATTAAGGTAAAACCTGGCCAAAAATGACTATGCACAAACAAGGGTAGTTTATCTAGGACATATGGAAGACAAATGTCTTCCATATTGTGAAGAGTTCCAATTGTGATGTCTGCATTTGGAATTCTGTCGCCTAAAACTTCCCATTCTGAAACAAAATAGAAAATCGGAACAGCCTTACCAATGTAACCGTGGTGTTAATGTGATAAACTGTGTCAATAACAGTGTCCATATTTCTGACGTGCTACACAGGTACAACGACAATCGTCTTTGTGTAAATATGATGAACAGTCTCAGTGAGAGTAGCTCGGGTGTTCAGATTTTTCTGTTAGAATTGCAGTTTCTTTTTATTCTGGTTGTTTCTTGGAGTAAGCAGTTTAAAGGATTATCTAAAAGCAGCGGTAAGGCATAACGTTTTAAATTGGACACCTATTGGGGAACTAGTTAGCTATCGTTCGCATATAAATAGACAAAGGATCGATGGATTGAATTTGTCGGGACATGTGGAAGTTAACTGAAAGTTTGATGGTTTCCAATCATCAGAGACGACGTATTTGGGTCGAACTTGGAGGGCAGTACAGTCTGCATTACTCCCGGGGTCACGTGCTCACGAGTGTCGTAATAGGAGGGTCAAGCAAATGAATGCGTGGTTGGGAAGATGTTATAGGGGGCTGGGATTCGTATTTGTACAACTGGGATCTCTTCTGGCGTCCAGGTCACCTGCGGAAGAGGAACGGGTTCCAGCTGAATTGGAAGGGTGGGCAACATCCTGGTGGAGAGATTTGCTCATACTGCTCAGGAGGCTTTAAACTCGTAAGATATGAAGTTGTGGTGTTGGGGATTACGAATAGATCGTGTGAAAAGAGATACGTCTGAGGCTAATACAGGCGATATATGGAGCAAGTTAAATCGTCAAGGCAGGCAAGACCTTGGCAGAGAAGTAACCAAGACTGATAAAGTAAAGTGCGTTTATTTCAATGTTAGAGGCAGGACAGGAAAGTTAGAGGAAATTACAGCACAATTGGGAACATGGAGCTGGGATACCATAGCTATTACAGAAACATGGGGTCAGTATTTACTGCGGAGAATGGTCGTCAGGAAACGTAGGGAAATAAATAGTGATGCTTTAAAATATTTCGCATTACAGAGGAAAACGTGGTGGCAGCCTCAAACGCACATATAAAGAGTAGGTCATGGGACCAGATTAAGTGCTTCCCAGGACTTCGTGGCAACATAGGGAAGAAATTGTTGGGCCCCGTGCTTGGACATTTGCATCATCAATAGCCAGGTGCCAGTGGAATGATGATTGACAAATGTGGTGCCATTATTTAAGAAAGTCTGTAATGAAAAGTGAGGGAACGAGCCTGAGGTCAGTGGTGGAGGGATAGGCTTTCATACACTTGGAAAGACAAAGACTGATGAGGGATAGTCAACATGGCTTTGTACAAGGAAAATCGTGTCTGACTACCTTGATTAACTTTTCTGAAGAAGTGACTGGGAAGATTGATGAAGGCAGAGTGGTAGACATTGTCAATGTGGACTAAAGCAAGACGTTCAACAGTCCCATGTTCCTAACCTTGCGCTGAGCTCATCTGTCTCCCCTGTTATCCCTCTTGCATCGAAATAAATGCAGTTTTATTTTTCAGTCCTACTATGTTCTTTGCTTTGTCCCTGCCTGCCCTGACTGTTTGACTCGCTCCTTTTCCCATAAGTACCTGTCTCAGATTGATCTCTTTCCTCACTACCTCCCTGGGTCCCATCCCACCACCTTACTAGTTCAAATCCTCAGAGCAGTTCTAGCAAAAGTCCCTGCCAGTATATTAATCCTCTTTCAATTCACACGTAATCCACCTTTCTTGTCCGGGTCACGTCTACCACAGAGGAGATTCCAATGATCCGAAAATGTAAACCCTTCTCCCATACACCAGCTCTTCAACCATGCATTCATCTGCTCTGTCCTCCTATTCCTAGATCGTAGTAGCGGGTGTAAGCCAGATATGACTACACTCAAGAGTTCCTTTTTTAAAATACTGCCTAAACTTCTATATTCTCCATTCAGAACATCAGCCTTTTCCCTTCCTGTGTCACTGGTTCCAATGGGTACAATGACCTCCTGCTGGTCCCTCTCCCCTTTGAGAATTCTACAACCTCTCTGAGGTATCCTTGATCCTGGCACCAGGGAGGCAACACACTATTCTGATTTTTCGCTGCTGGCCACAGAACCGTCTGTTTGTGCCTCTGACGAGAGAATCCCCTATCACAGGTCATCGAATGGAACCCCTCATTACATTAGAACCTGTCTTAATAACAGAAACTTGGCTGTTCGTGCTACATTTCCCTGAGAATCCGGAATTTTCCAACGCAGCATACTTGTTTGAAATGAGGATAGTCACAGATTATCCTGCACTACCTACCTGCTTCTACTACCTTTCCAGAAGTTTGCCCATGTTTCTGACTGTATCTGCGGCTTTTCTCCCTTCCTATAACTGCCATGATCACACTTTCCTTTCTCTTTTAAATTCCTAATTTCCTCTAACTGTCACTCAAATCTATCCATTCAATCTGACAGTATCAGCAAGCAAAGACATGTCCTGCAGCATAATCAGCAGTAACACGTACACTCTTCCTAAACTCCCACATATGACAAGAACATATCACTCTCTTAAAGGTCATCTTTGTTCCTTTACCTTCTGCAGACCCAGAAAACAGCCACCATCTTTTTCTCTAAAAATACACTGCTCTAGGCTTACCTAATACTTATCGCTTATATTTTTAAAGTTTAATCCAGAGACAGATCTCAATAAAACATAGAATCAAGGAAGAACCCACTATACTCACTATTGTAGATTTATGGGAAGTTTATAGTTCTAAACTATGCACTTATCTGGTCTGCGCAGTCAACTCTCCCAAACCGATTCCTCTCAGATCAGTTGTGAATTTCGCTGTTTTCCTAGATGCATCCTAATGTGGAGAGATACATGAATTCGAACAGCAAAGGCAATATTTGCGCACATTCACTACTCTGTCAAATAGTAGTGTGGGTTTCTTTCTCTCTCTCCTTCACTGACCATGTGCTGCCTTTTGTCTATCCTTCTCCCTTTTAAAGTGCCATCGTTTTGACTTGTTTTTTTTTTCTCCGAAGTTCCAAAACAATCCAACAGCATATAAAACGACAATTGCTACTCATGGAATTCGAAGAAATTACTCCAACACCTAAAATACCTCAAAAAAGAAGCAGCTCTTACGACCACATATTTTCCCGTCATCCAAATGACTGTGCATTGGTTCATAAATCGAATTTTGGCTTCTGACATCAACTTCAATCTGTGAGATATAGAAATTGGACAAACAGAAATCTTCAGCTGGGAAAGGAAAAGAAAATCTCTTCCAAGGTAGTAAAGATAGTTTATCACAGAGTAAAAACGAAACCCATGAAGAGGGAAGAGAAGTGAAAGAGCTCAGGTGTTGTCACTGCAACAAAGCAAGCGACCTGAAGTCACAGTGTTTGTGGTTTCGAAAAAGCACTGGAAAGACGGATATGGAAAAACACGATAAGTCTTGGAAGTGGTAAAGAAAAGCACAGGCGAAATCAAATCATGCAAAACCACGTGCAACCAAAGGGCGGCACGGTGGCACAGTGGCGCAGTGATTAGCACTGCTACCTCACAGCGCCAGAACCCACGTTCAATTCCCGCCTCAGTCTACTGTCTGTGTGGAGTTTGCACAGACTGTCTGTGGTGTCTGCGTGGGTTTCCTCCGGGTGCTCCGCTTTCCTCCCACAACCCAAAAATATGCAGGCTAGGTGAATTGGCCATGCTAAATTACCCACGTTTTAGGTGAAGGGGTAACTGTAGGAGAATGGGTCTGGGTGGGGCCTGGGCCTCGGGCTGGGCCGAGGGGCCTGTTTCCACACTTTAAGTAATCTAACCTAAACCTAGTCAGTGATTGGTTGAGGACAGAGTGCCAGATGTCTTTGAAGAATTTATTTGCAAGACGAAGATTTACTCGGATCTGCCACGTGCGACATTTGAAGTGTTATGGAAGTAAGTCAATCTATGATGGTGAGAGATGAGGAAATGAGTCATTTCGACGAAATATTGCCAGAAAAGGTGTTTAATATGTGGAATTCATGTTGAGAAGTGCAGCGATCTATGGCATACAGTAACGTTGTGAAACGTCCAGCGAAACGTCGAGAGGTGGTTATATGTGTAATAGAGAAATTCTCCGTTCCACGAACTGTTTATCTTTGGAATGGTATAACTAGATGACAGGTGGAAGTGCTGCGAATTTTGGTTGAAAAGCCAATGGAAAATCAACCAACTGAAATATTAGATGAAGTCTATACTTGGATTTTTCTTGGTTTGGAGATGCCGGTGTTGGACAGGGGTGTACAAAGTTAAAAATCACACAACACCAGGTTATCGTACAACAGTTTTAATTGGAAGCACACTAGCTTTCGGAGCGACGCTCCTTCATCAGGTGATAGTGGAGGGCTCGATCATAACACAGAAATTATAGCAAAAATTTACAGTGTGATGTAACTGAAATTATACATTGAAAAATTGATTGTTTGTGAAGCCTTTCATCTGTTAGAATACAGTGATAGTTTCACTTCTTCCATGTGTAAATCACAAAACCTTTTTTTTTAAGTTGCATTCCCGGGTTAGCTGTTAAAAATAATGACAGCTAGACAATATATTGAAGGTGTTAGCCCCTTGTGTTCTCTGTCTATGCCATGATTTTTAGATTGACTCGAATCTAAAAAGTGAGGTAACGGGGTTTTACATAAATTCATGCAGTTTTTGAGCACAGAGTTCTACATGAACGCATGCAGTTTTTGAGCAAAGTACAATGTAACTCTGCAAGTACAAATTCACCCCACAAAATATATGTGTGCATGTGGGTCTTTGTCTGTGTGTGTGCATGTATGTGTCTGGGGAGAAAGTGTGTGTGTGTATGTCTAGTGAGTGCAGAGTGTCTTAAGTCTGTGAAGGGGTGCATGTGTGAGTGTGGGAGTGTGTGTGTCTATAAGACTGTGTGTGGGTGTCTGTGTGCGCGTCTGTGTGTACCTGTGTCCGTGTGTATGTGAGAGAGTGTGTGTGTCGGAATATCTGTGCGTGTGTGTAGTGCAATGGTGATCACCTGTAATGTGACATGAACCCAAAGTCCTGGTTGAGGCCCTCCCTATGTGTATCAAATTTAGCTATCAGCCTCTGCTCGGCCACTTTTCTCTGCTGCCTGTCCCGAAGTCCACCTTGGAGGATGGTCACCCGAAGGTCCGAGGCAGAATGTCCTGGAACACTGAAGTGTTCCCTCTGTGGTAACAGCATCACAAAGCCACAGGTTGAAGCAGGAGGACAAATTAAACATTGAAGGTAAAGAAGTTGAAGTTCACTTTACAAATGCCACGTTTTATTAAATTGTTCAGAAAAAATTAAGAACAGATGACCAAGTCGATAATTTTATCTCAGAGAAATGAACTGAATTACAGCAGAAAGAGCATATCAAAAATTGCAGAGCAGATGAATCTAAGTGCATCGTGGAATGTTGCTATCTTAAAAATGTCATTTGGATGACAAAATGGAGACAATCACGTATCACAGCAGATGAGTAATGGGCTGAAGTTCATCAAGTTGTATAACACTGTGTAAGAGAGAGGACGCATTCTGGGTAGCACATGAATTACCAGAAGGAGTTCACTTAGGAGAAAGGAAAATTCAAATCAAAATAGAAAAACGTTTTTATTGGCCTCGATTGCATCAGGAAGTGGTTGAGTTTTGCCAGACATTTCATACAAGTCAGGTAATTGGAAAACATCCAGCAGCGATGTAATCAGCACCCTTAATACCCATTACTACATTTGAGGAATCTGTAGCAAGTGTTTTAATTGATTGTGTGGAATCACTACCTAAAATAAAAAGTGGGAATCAGGATGTATTGTCTATAATGGATGTGTCTAACCGATTTCGAACGGATATTCCATAACAAAGTATTCAAAAAGAGTTAGCTTTTTTTTGCGAGATAAGGTCAACATCGGGAGATGCAATCAGATGAAGAGTCAAACGTTGCATCAAAGTTATTCCAGGAAAGTATGCATAGATTCAGAATGAAACAATTCAATCCAATGCATGCAATCGAGGATCACAGGGAGCATCCGAACAATGGCATCAATTTTTTAAAACCATGTTGAGGGCTCAAAGTCCAGACAATTGGAATAAAGGATTTTCATTTGTACGTATTGCAATTCAGGATGCAGCTAAAGAATATACCTAATTCAGTCCATTTGAATTAGGTTTTTGGAATGAGGTGAGAGGATCTCCTAAATTAATTCAGGAGAAATTAGTGAGCTAGTGTTCAGAGACCATATATTTAGAATATGTTGAACTGTATGGAAAGATTGAACAGAGCTGCTGATCTCATTAGACTGCATTTGAAAGGGTCGCAGCATGAGATGGAAAGGAATCAGGCATGAAACCAAACATTCGCAATTTTGCCAGTGGCGATAAACTGTTAATGTTACTAGCACTGACAGATGAATTTTTAAAATCAATGTTTAGTAAGCCTCATCAAATCGAAAGTAAGTTGACCGAAATGAACTCTTTAAGAAGCATGCTGGAGAGAAAGAAATATCAGAGTGTGGCAATCCTCAAAAATTATATTGATCGGGAAAGAAAGCAGAAGGATAATGCATTCGCTGTTGCAATACAAAGTGAAGAACCAGAAGATTCTGAATTGGACAGTCCTCCAATTAAATTGAACAATGGGGAAGTTCTCAAAAATTGGAATTAATTATTGCGTTACCTTCCAGATGAAAATCCAAGTGAAGTGAATGAGTCATTGCAATCAAATAAGGAGGGTACTAATTTAATTACACATGATAAAGACGACGGAAATACTGTTCCAATTAAGCAAAACTCTATTGATTTAATCGTCCAAAGTTGGCGCACGTTCCAAACGAGACTGAACTCAGTCTCAAGACAACATATTCAAAGTGAGTTACAGTGTCTTGAGCTCACCGAAGTAGTGGTGCCAAAATCAAATGGAACCGAACGACTATTTGTGGACTATTGCAATGGCAATGCAATTGAAAATCAGATTCATAAACTTTTCCACTAGTACACATACTGTACTAGATTGAATGCCTAAAATTTGATATGAACAATGAGCTAGCCACATTTAAAAGACTAAATATTAAAGTCAATTATAGATAACTCAATTTTGTCGTGTACATCGACGACCTGACGATTTTTCATCTCACGTGGAAGGGACATTAGAAGAATTTTCGGAATTGTTCAATCAACTTGTCCAAGGATGTGCAGGTTAAATGATTTGGCCATGCAAAATTCTCCATATTTTTCAGGGGAGCGCAGGTTAAGGGTAAATGCAGAGTCATGGGAAATGGGTTTTGCGTGGAAGACTCTTTGGCGGATCGGTGTGGACGTGTAGAGCCGAAGGCTTTGCTTCCACACTGAAGGGATTCTAATCTATGAAACTTTGGAAAGCAGGCTTGGTGATTAATCTGATTAATAGTCGGTTCACAAAATCTCAATCACGTTCCTGGGCCAGGTCATTGAACATGGAGAGATGGCCCCACACGATGTAGAAGCAAAGGCTACGAGGGAGTTTCCACATTATCGATGAAAAGGGAAATACTACAGTTCCTCGAATTAAGTGTTTTTGACAGTTGTTAGTACCGAATTTTGGCAGTGTAGTTGATCAACTGACTAACGTATGAAAGAAATGCAGAAAAGTTCGGTAGATGGAAGTCTGTAAGAAGGCATTTGATAGCATGAAAGCTGAGTTAACCACTGCCCTGGTAGTCTTCATTCCTAAATAAGCAAAGCCATTCAAGGTGGCTATTGATGTGAGTGGTATGGCTGTTAGTGCTATACTCTCGCAAGAAGACGATGACAAGACAGAAAGGTTGATCAATTCCAGAAAACCAAATAAAGATGAGCAATAATTTTCCACAATTGAGAAGGTGATCGTGACATTGGTCTCTCATTACAATATTTCACATTGTTACAAATATGCCTGAAATAATTCAATAAACTGATCATAATCCCTTAAGGTTTTTGGAAATATTTAAGGACAAGATTCCAGGCTGTTTCGTTGCAGTTTGTTATTGCAGGCAATAAATTTGCATATTATACACTTGACAGGATGAAAGAATGTATTTGCCAACACGTTGTCTTTATTTTGATGAAGGAAGATAAAGGTGTTCGATGGAGGAAAAAACAGACTGAAATGGACTGCAGTAGTGAATGTTTGCAAGCTGAGAGTAAATGAAATGTATGCGTATTGTCGTGTGTTAATAATGTAAGACTAAAGGGACTTAACAATGAAGCCATATTTCTACAGCGGTGATTCTTTTTTCAAGGGAGGAGGAGTGACGATGCAATAGCATTGAGAGATCTATTTTGTCCTTTATTTTGAAGAAACGTTTTCAGGCAGTATCCACAGAACCAGTAGAATAAATACATTATTGTAAGGCATTGGGTTCTTCTTTGAAGTTGGAACATTGCAAGCATTCTAATTGGTTGTGGTCAAGGTCTCAAAGAAACTGAAATTTTTGAGACTTTTTTTTCAGTAGCACTTGCCAAAGGGGTCTTGAAGAAGTGGAAGCTATCTACTCCCTCTCTCAGTTAAAAATGAAAGCTGAGGTTTCCCTTTCTTCTGCTGGAGTTGTTGGTGAGACAATGTGTGTTTCTGCTACCAAGGCTGTCTGCATAGGAGGTTACCGTACTGGAACAATTACTTAATAATAGTTAATATGCCTATTATTTTATTAAGTATTTTGACAGTGTTATTCTTTTCTTACAGTGTTTTTGTAGTATTTTAACTATCGTTCATGAATACATTCTGATTTTCTTAATGTGAAGTAGTTTGACGAACCGAATTCCATCTGCAAAGTACCACCATGTACTTCCTTTAAAATAAGAAATAAGTCAAGCCTAGGTTATCTTCTTAACATATTTTCACAGAGTTTGGACTGCTCCATTTGTGATGAGCACCATTTAAACTGCCTTGTCGGAGACACTGGTGATCAGCACAATCCGTAGCACCACCCTAGCCGAGACCTTGATGATCAGCATCATTTGGACCGCCCTATCCCACACCCTGGTGATCAGCGCGATTGTATTTCCTTCCATTTTCATTCCATCTCCAAAATCCCAGTGATTAATATAATCTAAACTACAGTGTTTAAGACTCCAGTGAACACCGTTGTCTGCACCACCTCTCCCAGTGAATACTGCCGCCTCCAATGCTCTCTCCAAGAGTTATCAGCATGACTAGCATACACTTTCCCAACACCAGTCACCACCACCATCTGCATTCACGTTCTCCAACGCTGGGACTGTTCAGTTGGCTGCACAGCTGATTTGCAACGCAGAGTCACACCAACAGCATGGAGGTTTTTCTTGCTATGACATTCTTTTCAACATTTCCCTCATCGATGGCATGCTGACTTTCGCCAGCAGTCACCTTTCTCTAATGAGAGAGCAGCCCTATGGTCCTTTGAGCTACGTCTCATCAGATCAAGTACCCAATCCTGCCAACACCTGATAACTGCTGGTTCTCTTGCATCTAATCACTCAATGAATCCGCTGCTCTCACAATTAACAGAATCCAGAAACTGGAAAATTCAGTGACGGGGAGTTATGTATCAAAATGACACTGTTCTGAAGATTTCCGAGAAAAGAGCGACAAAAGGGTATAAGTGCATAAATCAGTGAAAGTCGGAGGATTTATTGGAAGATGAATTAGAAATATACTTCAAAAATGAAATGACAGCAAAAGCATGGAAGTGAAGCTGCAACTTTATAAACTTTTCATCAGATCACAATTGCAATACTGTGCCCAGAGCTGATCGCTACGATTGAAAAACAATACACCAATCATCGAAAGGATTCAGAGGAGATTGACCAGAATGTTTTTGTGAGTGCAGGAAAGGATTGTCTGCAAGCAAAGGATTAAAAATTTGAGTGCATTATTCATGGAGCAATGAGGCTTTTAGTGGATTCGGACAGGTTTGCATATCTTCGACAAGGAAAATATGCTCCCGTTTTCAGATTGAGCAAATGTCTCAGAATTAATTTGGCATTCATATAACATCATTTGAATAGAAAATGATTTCTAGTCAAGTCCAGTATGAGCTGGGGGCTTGGATTTCATTGATAGAACTGCAAATTTGTTTTTCAAAAAGCAATGAAAGGATGAATAGAGTGTTCCTCACATATGACATGGCTGAAATTCTCATACTAGTTAGATAAGAGTAAGCTGAGTGGGAAGGCATTTGCAGAGAAAAATGTGAGTCAACAAGGAGTTCAAAGGATAGCTTTACACTTTGAGATGGTCCTCGACAAATGTTCACGTGGAGGATAGTGACTCCTATACCATAATTTCCATTCTGATCCCTTCCAAGAACAGATGCACTCATGTCCTCCTGCCTTTCCATGGATATAAATGAGTGAATCCAAAACCAATGCTTTACCAGGAAAAGAGACAATAAATTCAGTAGGGGCATCTACTTGTGTCCTTCGAATATGTTTCCCTTCCGGTCTCTTTAGACTGCAGTTTTATCCCTTTTATTGCAGTGAGCTGTTCAGGAAGGAAATGGCATGCCATGATGTTATTCTGAAATGTAACTCTGAAATGTAGAACGGAATGGAGCTTGAGGAAATAGGTAGCAGTGTTCATCATCATCGGTTTTTCTTATGTGAATGAAATTCCTCTCTGCTGGTACATCCGTTTGCCCCAACTCCATAAATATATTCAGAAAATAAACTTTGAAATATTCTATTTCAGATGTATATGAATATGAATATTTCTCTATGTATTCTTAGATGTTTAATTTCATGTAATGCACAACGTCTTCTCCCATTTATGTACATCAACTTTCCAACAAAATAATTTGATTATTATATACAGGTGTTGAAATGTTTCGATATTATAAATCTCCTATTTAACCCTCACATGACCTCATATGTTGCAAAACTATAAATAACATTTGAAGGTGTAACCGCTGATTCAGGTCGATTCTAGTTTTCTACTGTTTACATAATCTCCCATTTAGCAATAACAAATATTTCACACCACTTAGCAGCTCCTCTCTAAATTTTCTCTGAGTCAGTCCATAGATTCAAGTATTTGTGCAGCAACTCAGAAGCTGTAGCATGAACCCAACTTGCTGGGTAATATAAATCAGGTTGCTATAATATTTGTCTATGTAAAAAAAATTGATCACAGGCCAGTTAATTGAATGTGTAACATGTACAATCCACAAGAGTACGAAATTTGCAGAAAGACTAAAAAGTAAAATCATGGATTTTCTCCGATTGTTCATCTCTGAATCACTCTGATTTTCAGTTGTTCTCTGGAGACCCTTGCGGACTTTATTAGCAACAATAAAATTTCTCACGGTAAAAACATTGAACAAGATAATTAACAGGATCGGTGTGAGAGGCGTTATGGTGCTGTCTATCCACTCGAATGACTTCCACAAGGGTGAAATGAGATAATCATCTGTTACAAAGCAGTGCCATGGTGTGTTATCAATTGTATGGTGGAACGCTCCTCATGCAGCTAATCACAAATACAGAAGAAATAACCACCTTGGATCTTTTTGCAGTACAATATCTTGATCGCAGTTTCTGACTGCAAATAGCTACAATGCTGTCAAAAGTGAAGGTGACAGTGAACCAGACAGAGCAGTCGACAGCGACTTTATAGGCAACAAGATTTACTTTGCACACTGGAGTGAGAAGGAGAAAACTAATTGGTGAGTGCATGATATTTTTCCAGTGCAATACAACGTGGATGACAACCACTATTAGATCTGCTCCAGCCATGGTCACCAGGTAGTGAGTTATGCATTTGGAGAGACCACACATACCTCTGGACAGGATCAGAATTGCCAGCAGATTAACTGTAAGAAGGAGGATGCAGAAGACGTCACAATGTGACTGTTATCATATGGTAATACTTGCTTTCCACTTCCAAATCAAACATGGTCAATTTAAAGACAATTCTATTCATGATTAGGAAATTTGTAGAGTATAGGAAAATAACTTATGAGATACAATGCACAGGAATAAACTTTATGACACCAATAGATACAAAGATGGTGGATGTAGAGTCATAGTGTCACAGAGATGTACAGCATTGAAACAGACTCTGCAGCCCAACTCACCCATCCTGATCAGATATGCTAATCTAATCTAATTCTATTTGCCAGCACTTGGCCCATATCCCTCTGAACACCTCCTATTCATATACCCATCTAAATGAATTCTAAATTCTGTAATTGTACCAGCCTCCACCACTTACTCTGACAGCTCATTCCATACATGCACCACCCTCTGCGTGGAAAAGTTGCCCCTTGGGTGCCTTTTATATCTTTCCCCTCTCATCCTAAACCTATGCCCTCTCGATCTGGACTTCCCCATCCCAGGGAAAAGGCTTTGTCTGTTTATCTGGTTTGGAAGGAGGATTTACGATTTCCCACATATTACACTGAGTGCTGCACAAATTCTGAGCTCTCCTGCCATATCCAGTCCGAAACTTCTTTCCCTTCTACGAACTTTACTCTCCTTCCCTGAACCTGCATTTGGCTCATTTCTGTAGAGTGCACATCACACAATTCCTCTCCAGATAATACAAGCAGATAAGCTGAACTTAAGAGCAGGGAAACAGGCAAAATTGTGCACAGAATTGGGTCCAGGTATAAGCACAAAATAATGTTAACAGGCTTTATTACTTCTAAAAATGTCCATATGACAAACGTAACTGATGTCCATCAGGATGTGAAAGTTCCTAATCGATTCCAGATCTAATACTTATATTTCCTCTAAATATGAGGTTTACACTATATCAATGTTGCTTCAACGTTCGCTTCACATTCGGGGAAGTTTTTTTAATTAAAACTCACTGAAGAAAAGAAAACAATTACATTACATTCGATTCATGTTGCCAAATAGGCATTTTTTGACGTAAGACTCCCACATAATTATTCAATGTTACATAACTTCTATTATTGCCTAACCAGGAATACTGACGGCTGCAAGGATTGGGTAATAAATCCGATCTATCTGGAAAATTACAGGGAATGCCATTGCTTGAGCTCAACATAAATACTTGCCCTGCAAGGTCTCTGACAGTTACTCCAAAGGAGCCTGATTTATATCAAAGAGAATTGTCCACAGAGACCGTCAGCAAACAGCTTGAGCCGAGCTACTGGTAACACTCGAGAGAACAAACTGAATTGATAAAACACACTTCCTTGAGCAAGTTTTATCCAGTATAAAATACTCATTAACAGATAAGTGAATAAAGTTCATAAACTAAGTCAGCTGAATAATCTGAAATATTTATGGTTTTGTTAAACAATCTTGTAACTAATAAATTAGATGTTTTGTGGCTGGAGGGGCGAGCATTCTTCAAAACAAAAACCTTGATATTGAGGTAGTAAACAATCTAAGCAATGACGTTCCCTGGTGTCAATGTCATGAACAGTGTCATTCTTCATACATCTAGTGTTAATGCGATGAACAACCTCAGTAACATTAACCGTGCTGATGATGTGATGAAGAGCTGACTAACACAAGCCCTAGCGTTTTTCTGGAAGTCTCAGGAACAATGGCCACACTGTTGATTTCAGGATAACTCTCAGGAATAACTTCCCTGGTATTGACTTGAAGTGCAGCCTCAATAACGACTTCTGAATAGTTACACTAACAATGCGCTCTCCTGTTAAATTCATAGAACTTAACCCTTGAGACAAACAAAAGAAGGAAGGAAGGGACAAAATCAGGGAAATTCGACAGTTTCACTCTAGACCTGGCAGTTGCAAAGTGTCTTCTGCTTTTTTAAAAAATCTCTGTTTCTTTCTAATTAGAATTAGAATAATTAGAATCAGATTTATCACCACGTGTACCCAAGTGCACAAGTGCAGGCGTACAATTAAAGTTTTACAATGTCGTCCGTCAAGGTGCCAGCTGAGGTACAGCTCCGCTCCAAATGCTTCACTCCAGCCCTCAATCGTTCGAAGGTAGGTTCACTTTAAAAACAAATGCTAAAACACATTTTCAAAAAAAAGAGGAAGAAAAAGAAAAATGAAAAAGTGGCGGATGTCTGAGCACTGGGCTGAGGAACCCAAACGCTGTGTTTCAGCTGATACAAGGTTGCTTTCAGTGTCTTTAAAGGCTTTTTGTTTTTTCTTCAGTAAGGGACTTACAGAGGAAGGTGACGAGAAGATATTTTTCTCTTCACATAATCCCTGCATTGCAGATAGCGGACCATTGAATCTTCGAAGACCATCCTACCCACCACTGACACTGTAATCCTGCATTTGGCACCGGGCCTGCACACCCCTGCATAGGTGCAACTTAGCATGATTAATTCACTTATCATGCACATCCGTTCCTAAGACATGGGGAGAACGTGCAAACTTCATACACTCACCCAAAGTTAAAATCAGACCTGGGTTCCTGGCGCTGTGAGGCAGCAATGCAAGCCACTGAGCCAATGTTAAAGCCTCTTACTGAAAACTTCCTGCTACCTGCAACCAAGAAGGTGAGATACATGCACACTGTTCCAAGAACAGATGCACTCATGTCCTCCTGCCTTTCCATGGATATAAATGAGTGAATCCAAAACCAATGCTTTACCAGGAAAAGAGACAATAAATTCAGTAGGGGCATCTACTTGTGTCCTTCGAATATGTTTCCATTCTGGGGGGTCTCTTTAGACTGCAGTTTTATCCCTTTTATTGTTGTGAGCTGTTCAGGAAGGAAATGGCATGCCATGATGTTATTCTGAAATGTAACTCTGAAATGTAAAACGGAATGGAGCTTAAGGAAATAGGTAACAGTGTTCATCATCATCGGTTTTTCTTTTGTGAATGAAATTCCTCTCTGCTGGTACATGCGTTTGCCCCAACTCCATAAATATATTCAGAAAATAAACTTTGAAATATTCTATTTCAGATGTAAATGAATATGCATATTTCTCCATATATTCTTAGGTTTTTAATTTCATGTAATGCACAACTTCTTCTCCCATTTATGTACATCAACTTTCCAATAAAATAATTTGATTATTATACACAGGTGTTGAAATGTTTCGATATAAGAAATCTTCTATTTAACCCTCACATGACCTCATATGTTGCAAAACTATAAATCACATTTAAAGGTGTAACCTCTGATTCAGGTCGATTCTATTTTTCTGCTGTTTACATAACCTCCCATTCAGTGATAACAAATATTTCACACCACTTAGCAGCTCCTCTCTGAATTTTCTCTGAGTCAGTCCATAGATGCAAGTATTTGTGCAGTAACTCAGAAGCTGTAGCATGAACCCAACTTGCTGGGTAATATATATCGGGTTGCTATAATATTTGTCTATGTAAAAAAAATTGATCACAGGCCAGTTAATTGAATGTGTAACATGTACAATCCACAAGAGTACGAAATTTGCAGAAAGACTAAAAAGTAAAATCATGGATTTTCTCCGATTTTTCATCTCTGAATCATTCTGATTTTCAGTTGTTCTCTGGAGACCCTTGCGGACTTTATTAGCAGCAATAATATTTCTTACGGTTAAAGCATTGAACAAGATAATTAATCGGTGTTAGAGGCGTTATGATGCTGTCTATCCACTCGAATGCCTTCCACAAGGGTGAAATGAGATAATCATCTGTTACAACCCAGTGCCATGGTGTGTTATCAATTGTATAAGCAGGTTCAATTATAAAGTAAAATGGAACGCTCCTCACACAGCTAATCACAAATACAGAAGAAATAACCACCTTGGATCTTTTTGCAGTACAATATCTTGATCGCAGTTTCTGACTGCAAATAGCTATAAACCTATGAAGGTGACAGTGAACCAGACAGAGCAGTCGACAGCTACTTTATAGGCAACAAGATTTACTTTGCACACTAGAGTGAGAAGGAGGAAACCAATGGGTAAGTGCATGATATTAATCTGGTGCAATATAACATGGATGACAACCACTATTAGATCTGCTCCAGCCATGGTCACCAGGTAGTGAGTGATGCATTTGGAGAGACCACACTTGCCTCGGGACAAGATCAGAATTGCCAGCAGATTAACTGTAAGAAGCAGGATGCAGAAGACGTCACAACGTGACTGTTGTCACGTGGCACTACTTGCTTTCCACTTCCAAATCAAGCAATTACATTACATTCGATTCATGTTGTGAAATAGTCATTTTTTGACGTAAGACTCCCACATGATTATTCAATGTTACATAACTTCTATCATTGCCTTACCAGGAATAATGACGCCTGCAAGGATTGGGTAATAAATCCGATCTATCTGGAAAATTACAGGGAATGCCATTGCTTGAGCTCAACATAAATACTTGCCCTGCAAGGTCTCTGACAGTTACTCCGAAGGGGCCTGATTTATATCAAAGGGAATTGTCCACAGAGACCGTCAGCAAACAGCTTGAGCCGACCTATTGGTAGCACTCCAGAGAACAAATTGAATTGATAAAACACATTTCCTTGAGCAAATTGTATCCAGTATAAAATACTCATTCACAGATAAGTGAAAAATGTTCATAAACTAAACCATCTGAATAATCTGAAATATTTATTGTTTTGGTAAACAATCTTGTAACTAATAAATTAGATGTTTTGTGGCTGGTGGGGCGAGCATTCTTCAAAACATAAACCTTGATATTGAGGTAGTAAACAATCTAAGCAAAGACTTTCCCTAGTGTCAATGTCATGAACAGTGTCATTCTTCATACACCTAGCGTTGATGCGATGAACAACCTCAGTAACATTATCCGTGCTGATGATGTGATGAAGAGCTGTCTAACACTAGCCCTAGCGTTTTTCTGGAAGTCTCAGGAACAATGGCCACACTGTTGATTTCAGGATAACACTCAGGAATAACTTCCCTGGTGTTGACTTGAAGTGCAGCTTCAATAACGACTTCTGAATAGTTACACTAACACTGTGCTCTCCTGTTAAATTCATAGAACTTAACCCTTGAGACAAACAAAAGAAGGAAGGAAAGGGACAAAATCAGGGAAATTCGACAGTTTCACTCTAGACCTGGAAGTTGCTAAGTGTCTTCTGCTTTTTTAAAATCTCTGTTTCTTTCTAATTAGAATTAGAAAAATTAGAATCAGATTTATTACCACGTGTACTCAAGTGCACAAGTACAGGCGTACAAATAAAGTTTTACTACGTCGTCCCTCAAGGTGCCAGCTTAGGTACAGCTCCACTCCAAATGCTTCACTCCAGCCCTCAATCGTTCGAAGGTAGGTTCACTTTATAAACAAATGTTAAAACATGTTTTCAAAAAAACGAGGAAGAAAAAGAAAAATGAATAAGCGGCGGATGTCTGAGCACTGGGCTGAGGAACCCAACTCTGTGTTTTAGCTGATACAAGGATGCTTTCAGTGTCTTTGAAGGCTTTTTGTTTTTTCTTCAGTAAGGGACTTACAGAGGAAGGTGACGAGAAGATATTTTTCTCTTCACATAATCCCTGCAGAGGAGATAGAGGACCATCGAATCTTCGCAAACCATCCCGCCCACCACTGACACTGTAATCCTGCACTTGGCACCGTGCCTGCACACCCCTGCATACGTGCAACTTAGCATGATTAATTCACTTATCATGCACAACCGTTACTAAGACATGGGGAGAACGTGCAAACTTCATACACTCACCCAAAGTTAAAATCAGACCTGGGTTCCTGGCGCTGTGAGGCAGCAATGCAAGCCACTGAGCCAATGTTACAGCCTTTTAATGAAAACTTCCTGCTACCTCCAACCAAGAAGGCGAGGTACGTGCACACTTTTTTTAGATAATTTCTCTTTTTGTGCACGGTGTTTTTCTCTGACATGGTCACCTGGTCAGAAGCCAATGGAAATGTTGCTGTCAAATGTGTATTCCTTCATTTTGAATCGATCAGCTTTTGGGCATTTGCGTTTGCTCTCACTGTTCTTACAACACGATAAAACTGAATACAACTCACAACAGGTACTGCGAAACGGAAATTTTAAAACTGTATTCATTTACTTGGACAGTATTCATGATTGAAAGCAGTATATTTATTTGTCGTCCACAGCCCAAAATAAACTAAATCAAATGACAAGCTATTTCACATAACATACTGGAAAAACACCTAACTGAACACAGACAAAGGAATTGGAATTATTCAGTGGTGTTCATTGCTCAGCTGCATGTATGAAACCAGATTTTTCACTGACCACAAAAAGCTAAATGTAGAAACAATTTGATACCCTGTTCTTCTGTCAGAAGGTTGTCACTACAGGGTTGCCAGCGCTTTGTTTCTTTCTAAGACTGATGTACAGAAGGGGTGTTGACAAATGCCGTTCACGGCAAATTCGAAATCTTTGGCCATTTATCTCACACCGAGTGGAAAATATTAATGTGAGGTCGTGGCATTTGAGTTTGAGTCACCGAATATACATTCCCAATCCTTATGAATCAAGTCATGCCTGAATTTCTGTCGTTTACTTAGACAAACTCATTAAAATACAGTGACACAGACTAAGAACATAAAAACTAATTAGGAAATATATTTAAGCAATTTTATTTTGCTGGCTATAATACAACTCAACAGGTTAAAATTAACTTCATAAAAACAAGGGCAAATTACCGAGATCATATCATAGCACAAAGAAGTGTTTCAAATGTGAAGGCTCTTCATGGATTTCCTGTTCTGAAAATGTTCTACTCTTGATATCAAATGGCAAACATAAGAATTTTACGAATGTAAACCTGGTCTTAATGTGGTGGATAGTTTGACTTACAATGTCCCTATGTTGATGTGCTGAACAGACTCAGTGGCAATAACCCCAGTGTTAAGACATGTGTTTTAAATTTTCAGTAAAACGTTTTTTCTCGTTCTTTGTCAAATTGAGTTTTTTATGGGTTATCTAAAAGTAGATGAATTAGTTATTTCTGTTCCTGTGCCATGTGGTCTTCTGGTCTCAAAAGTCATCAGAACTAGAGTTGGAAATCTGAAATATAAACTGGAATGACTGTGCTGATCAGCTGGATTGGCAGTCTCTGTGTTTCACGTGACAAAATCCACCTTTCAGATCCGTTCCTCCTTACTGTCATCAAATTAATCTTTTCTCTCATTATTTCTGTGTTTTTCTCTCTCCAGAGACAATGTCATCTCATTTGTATATTTTCGGTCCAATATATAAGCAAATGAGGAATTCGAGGACAGATCTGAATGTTTTTCTTGCAGAGAAAAATATGAGCCATGATAGATTTGTTGAAATTGATTTCCTATTCACTACTGTGGAGTTCTGCGATGCATTTCCATGTCTCAGCTTTAAGGTAAGGGAGGTCTGTTTTTCCGTTGTTGTAATGACTCTCTCCTGACTGAGGAATATAGTGGAACTGACTGGTTTTCCCAGTCTCTGAGCTTCCTGTGCAGCCCGAGTGGAATTAGTGTTGTTACCACATACGAGAAGTGACCACATACCTCAAAAAAGATGTAAACTGAAGCTTGTGCTGAAGGTTGTGAGCAGATGGACTGGCTGGTGCTCTGTCATCACCTACTTTTACGAACTGGTGACTGAAATTAGAAAGAACTGCTTTAAATCCAAGCTTGAAAGAGTAGCTGTAACTTTGGAAGCAAATAACCTCGTGCGAGACATTGCAAAGAACTGTTCGAACGAAAGCAGTATTTGAAGCTCAAACTGCAGATGACCTGGAGTGAAGGACGCAAACTGAAGCCAGTCATTTCGGCAATGAGAAATTGATTAGTCTGTGGACGAGCGAGTTACAGTTATCAATGACAGAGAACTTTTCCTAGCAAACAACTGCGTCATTGTTTGTTAGATGGCTGAACAAGGAACTCGAAAACAGGTACAAAGGAACTGTGGGAGGCTGGGAGGAGAAGTATCCAGATCCTCTCCCTTCCCAGAAGCTGCATGCTCTCTGCCGTCAAAACTCCAGTTCCAGCGTGAAATAAATCGGTCAGTTTTTCTGAAGCCGTTGTTGTCAGTTGTGACTTTAGAATTAATGAATCGGATATATCTTTCAACTGAATCAACCTCTCTGTGCTTTGTAGAAGCCAAAAGAAGCTTCAGATAAAGACACCTGAGCAACAAGGGGTCTGGCCTGCCGAAGAAAGATCATCTTACAGATAGAACAGGAGGTAAAGGCCAGTGAATTGACTTTGACTCTACCTCCCCCCACAATCTAAATTCCATATTTATTGTCTTTGAATGTTTACGAATAGGAGTTTACAAGACGACTACAGTTCAAGTCAGCAGCATTTTATGTTAACTGTCTATATCCGGTTACCTGTAGTTATAATCTAACCACTTGCTGTGATGTAAGTGCATCTATGGTGTCTTCAGAGTAGCAGCACGTTGAAGTCGCTATTATGAAGCAGTGATGAATATTTCTAACCACAAGGTATGATTTCGATGGAATTGTACGAGTATACGACCATCCATGCGTCTGTTACTTTTCTTTTGCCCCGGCTGCATTCAGACAAATGTGATGGAAATTACTTTGGAAGACATTTTGGTGAGTTCCAATCTGAGTAGCATCTCCATCTGCAAGACATCTCTGGTTTCCAACAATCAGATGGGTTATTTCCTGCTAAGAATTACTTCAACTCCACATTGCGGCCAACATAGCAGCATTTCCATCTATTTCTTTAATTTGCAGTATACCAATCCTCGATTCCATTTGTAAGCTGTTATTACGAGAAATGCAACTAAAGCACAAATAGATTTTTGTAAAGCATTGATGAAGTGGGAAATAAAAAGAAATAAATTGTGAAATGTTTAATTGTTGAGGGAAGTGTACATGTTTAACAGTGACAATGAATAAAGACATTACAAAACGACGAGCAGTCAGAATGGAGAAATGTTTAAAGATTAAAAGGACAGAGCAAGAACAATCGTTCGACCAGGAAATTAGTTAAAAGATTAGTCTTGTTCAACGTACACAATCGCTTCCAGAGAGGCAATGTGCTCAAACAAATTGTAGATTTTTGGATGTTAGCAGGGACTTCGCGGGAATGTCGTCGAGGCAATGGGATCAGATGAGATTCATCCAAGGATTTAACAGGAATTGAGGGCGTAGAGAAATTGTAGTGGAACTGACCACAAACTTTTAATCTTCTCTCTACTACGGAAGAGGTGCCAAAATGGTGAAGAAATGCAAACACTGGTCTCGTTCAGGAATGTGAATGAAAATAAATTGGTAATTATAGGCGTATGCAGTTCATTTCGGTGGCGGCAAAGGTTCTAGAAATACTTATTCGGGATAGATTTAGTAATTACATGGAACAATGCAGATTGACTAGGAATAGATAGTGTAAAGGGGAAGTTATGTCGAACTTACATGCTGGACACTTTTTGGAAGATCAGCAGACGACTCGGTACGAGTAATTCTGTTGATATGGACTTCCAGGACCATTCGAGACAGTGACAAAACAGACTTTTGTGAGAAGAGGTACGTCACACAGAACGAAAGGATCAGACGTCGCATTGATTCAAAATTGGCCGGTTTAGTCGCAGATTTGTATTGGAGTTAACCGGGGATGTAACTGTGACTTGTCCCGATACACATGAATAATCTAAATCTTGATGTTGAGGGGAAACATTTAAACTCTTGGAAAGGAAAGACCATATAAACTGGGGTGGGCAGGGGAGATACACTTCTAAGGAAGGTACAGGAGTGGTGGGGTATATTGTGTGTGTTTCAAATTTATTGGATGGGTACAAAAGGTAGCATACAGCATATTTGACTTTCTTAACACGGGGATAGACTACACGACTACGGAGGTGATGCTGAACTTTTACAGGACACCTGTTAGACCTCAGATGCTGTGTGTGGAGAGAGTGCAAAAGCGATTTCCAGGAATTGTTCCAGGAAGGAGGTACGTTAGTTATAACGAAAGATCGAAGAATTTGGCATTGCTCCCCTTGGAGATAAGAAGGTTAAGATTAAACCTGAGAGGTTTTAAAAATCATCATTAGGCTAGATAAATTAGATAAGGAGAAATTGTTCCCACTCTGAAAAGAAACGAGAAAAAGAGGGCGTGAATTTAAAGTGAACTGCAAGCCAGGAAATCAACCAGTGAGAAAAATTGCTGTCACTCAGCAATAAGTTAGGGTATGAATGCACTGCCATGAAATTTGTGAGAGGCATTTTCAATTCAGCCGTTCAAGGAGGCACTGGATGATCATTTCCATAATATATAAAATGCGAAGTTTTGAGTTTAAAAAAAGCCTGAGATCAGCACCTCATAATTATGCCCATTTAAAGAGTCAGTTCACGCAGAGAGGCACAATTGCCAGCAGCTCGGAAGTGATTCCATGATTTCAGGAAATTTTAGGAATGATGAAGGAGTATACCATGAAGGAGAGCAGCAAAGTGGACAGTATTTGCAGAATGCAGATAGCGAATGCGAGAAGATATGCTTGATAGGGGCATCCTGCTCGAGTTAGCAGAAACGACAGAGGATTTTGAATGCAAAGATGGATGGTGCAGAAAGTCAGAACAAAGAGAGCTCTGTCGCTATTCTTGTAGGGAGGGCAAAGAGTAACCACAGAAATGTGTGATACCTTTAGGATTCCTTCAAAGGCTATTCTGACAGAAAATGTTCAATGACTTCTTGTGGCTGGCGGTTCATTCTACTTTCTTGGGATCATGTCCACTGGATTCTGCAGATCACACTCAGACTTCGTCATGATAACATTGTCAGCCTGTATGCAGATATCTTCAATCACTACACTGATCATGCTCCTGGGAGTCGCAAAATTCCAGCAATTTACGGCTGCATCAGCTAAATGCTGTTTGTTGCTCTCCTTAGCTGTATTAATTTATTCATGCGACCCAGCTTCCCTTCG
>NC_057746.1:4105588-4144596 GCF_004010195.1 Chiloscyllium plagiosum | reverse complement strand
ACGGACTGGACTTCTGCATCTAAATGCTGTCCTGAGACTCGAGGTTAATGCAAGATAAACAGTCAACTCCATCAATATTCAATGGTACTGGATTTGTATGAAGAAATCAGCCCAGAATCCTACTGTGAATGACAACCCAGCAATACCTGTTAATGTGAAGGAATCACTCCAGATTTCTAATCCTGATGTTTATTTCGTGGTCCAGCCAAACATGAAGAAATCAGACAGAGTGCTTCCGTCTGATCTCTCATCAGTAATTTTGTTGAGTGAAGGGACAACAATCTGGGAATGAGCTGTCAATCCTTCTCGTGTGGAAATAGTGAAGATTAGTAACGTCACTAAAACACATATTTAAAACCAATCATATCAGATATTTTTCTGATTCCCTCTGCAAACTCTTGTGGAAACTGAGACTTAATGAATTGGTGCAGAATCAAGGGCCTGGATGATCTATCCTTCTTCTGATAATATCATTTGCAGATGACTCTAAATGACACCGTGTCTGTCTGACTCATATTGATGAGCGAGGTTTAATATGGTGAACTTTAAGCAACTCAATTTCTCACCAAGTATGGCAATGTGAAATTACAAATGGCAGAAAACTGGTGTGTCATGGCTCAAGTGTAATCTTCCCACAGTATTTCGAAAGTGTGATTGGACCTTGAAGCACTGAATAGGAAAAACAGGGAGACCCCGCCATCCACAGAATTATTTCCTGTGATTTCAGCTACCACGGTTTACCACAGCTAGCACATATAAAAGGGAATGTTCCTGAACCAGGGACCAGGGATCCGCTAGGAAAGTACATTTCTCGTTGAAGTTAATAGGTTTGCTCCTATCTGCAGTTTTGGGTTTCCATAGTAGTCCTGGAACGTAACCCCCACGTTTATAGGGAGACTTGCGCACGTTCCATTAAGTTACAAAGTGGAGTATGGTAAAGCTACCATTAATTGGAGCTAAACTTCAACAAAAAATCTGTAAAAATACGAGATAAAATGGCAAATATTAATTCTGAACTATTCACGCTTTGTTTTGAAATTAGTTACCAATTTGCTGGTATTTTGATTTGAAGTTGGATCCACAAAAAAGTGACACATGGTAAAAAGAAGCATTTTTCTCCGAAATGATGATTTCTACAAAATCTAGGTTCAAAAGATTCTATCTTTCCTACTTCTCTCTGAAGGAAAACAACTTCCCTTAAAACTGAAATAAGCTCGCTCCTTTCAATCGCATTCCCAACCAGCAGTGCAGGCGTTATGTTCACAATTAATAAATATATAGTAACATATATATTAGCTTCAGTTATTTGTTTGCCTCTGCCTCTAAAGATATTCTCTATTTACATCAGAATCATATATAATTTTGTTTGGACAATACAAAATGTATCAAGATGGCATCATAACCAGAGAGTCAGGTTTTGTTTATTGCTAAAGAACGGCTTTAACAAGCATTTTAAAAAGGAGGGTGAATGGCTATAACAAAACCAATTAGCATTGGCAAGCTGATATTCACTTGTGCACATAAATACCAAAACATACTCTTGAGGCAGCTCGGTACATCACATTTCCCATTTTCTCAGTGAAATATTTGAATACATCTTTTGACAACAAATGGTGACAAATTGATCAAAGGTGAACCATGAAGAACAGTCTGTTTTCCATATACTAGGACAGCATGGATATTATATACAGGAATGGACTTCACAAAGTAAACCTTCCACCCAATGAGCCAAACGTATGTATCTCATCACCAGATCGAGGATAGCGACCAATAGATCAGCTGCTGCCATAGCCACCAGTTAGTGGTGACTGATTTGCAAAGTCCATAATTACCCCGTAAGAGGGTTAAAATCGCCACTAAGTTAAACGTACGGAGAGTGAATCAAAAAACAATCAGGAGCATTTGGCAGTTGAAGCGGCAGTTCAAAAGAGTTCAGGATAAAATTGAAACTGGGAGAAATTGATGGGTTTCGTTATGAAAATCTTTTGAGTCCGATTTATACAAAAGTCACCACAAACATAGCAAGTATGAGCAAGATGCAGCGTTGAGCAAAACAATATGATATCACTGAACCAAATTATTAAGGGTTGATAATGTAGGGTTAATTGGCTATCACAGTGACCATTTAAATCGAATATAGTTTGAGTGCAAAAGCAATCGATTTTGGCTGGGTGAGAAATACAATATTGTGCAGTTAACGCAGAGAAACCGAGGGTCGTTTCTGAAAATAATGTGCCTGGGACAGGACTGAAAGTATTAGAAAATGGTCGTAGCACACATTTCTTCGGGTTAAGAATAGTATTAACATCAAGGAATTTGCCCTACTCGCTCGACTTTCAGTATTGGGCTGGAGTTTGAGAAGAAAAAGACCATTGGCCTTTACCACCAGATTAGGTTTCCAGTAGACGATGATGACATGAAGATCAAAACCTAAGGGTCTGCAAACTCCTCTCTGGCTTCCCAGAGACTTCTACTATAATTCTAGTATACTTCAAAATACATTGAAACCTCATGTCTCTGAATTGACGATTCCGATCAAATGGTGAATCCTCCAGAAGTCAATAAAGGTGCAGGAGGAAATGCCTGAAGGACCACTGGGCTGTTCATCTCGTGAAACATGCGCAAGGACCACTTGGGTGCCAACAGCCTAAGCAGCAAGTGAAAGACAGAGTTTATCTGATTTTACGACAAATAACTCAGATCTTATGTCTTCAGTCCTGCCACATCCAGCGGTATTAGTGATGGACAGTTCAACAATACAAATCTAGAGATCGCTCCACAACTATTCCCCATCCTCCAAGGTAGATGAGAACAGGACATCACTGTAAAAGGTCATTTTTAAGCATTCACAGCAATCTTGAGCCACAAGCACCAAATAGGTGATCAATGTCGCACATCGAAAGGCTCTTTATCCAATTCGATTCACTGCATGGAATATCAATGAATGGATGGAAGCACTAACTATTGCAAAGTTTTTTGGGAACTGTCAGTATGACATGTGGTCCAAAACTGGAATATAATGCACAGCCAAGCTGATCCAGTACACATACAAAATGAGTACTTATCCAGCATTGCAGAACATATCCAAGGAGTGTTCTGAACACAAAAAGCACAAGAGACCCAATACCGCCCCATTGGGTCGCTCCCAAGCATCAGAACAGTGATGCAATGTATCATCATAAGTGCTTTCGTCAAAATTTAGAAATAACCAGCTGACTGAACCTGAGAATCAAGAACAGAAATTACCGAACAAATTCAGCAGGTCTGGCAGCATCAGTAGACAGAAAGTACAGTTAATGCTTCGCATTTAGGGATACCTGTCCAAAACTCGAAACATTAATCTTGCTTCCTCTCCACAGATGCTGCCACACCTGCAGAAATTTCCCATTAATATCTGGGTTTTTTTCTTTCTGTTTTACAGCATCCGTAATTCTTTCCGTTATTTTTTCTTCACTGAACCTTAGTTTGGGTTCTGCTAGGGCTCTCAGCTACTGACCTCATGATACCCTCTGTTCAAACAAGGACAAAAGAACTCAGTTCAAAAAATGAGGTGGGAGTGATTGCACTTGATAGCAAAGTGGCATTTTACTGAGTAAGAAATGAACGAGAGCAAAACAGGCATCAGTTGAAGTCAATGTAAAACCTGCAGCAACAGGAGTTATGTTTGGCACAAAAAGAAGATAGCTGCAGTGGTCGGAGCTCTGTCACTCAGCATTAACACATCGTTGCAGGAGTTCCTTCCAGATACATCCTCTGTCCAGCCGTGTTCAGCTGCAACATGACAAGGCCACCAGTGGGGATGATAATGAAGATTGCACATCTCCTGCATTGCTTGCAAATTCTCAAATACTGAAGCAGTCCGTGTCTAAATTCAGCAAGATCTGCACAGTATTGAGGTTTGGGCTGTTATATTCATGTCACACTCAGCTCAACAAAAGGGAGTTGAATTGTGGACCTTCGACATTCAATGACATTATCATGACGGATTTCCCCGAGTCAGAATTGTCCGTTCACCATCAACAACATTAGCCAGATAAATATTGTGCTTACAAGAATAAGTAAAAAGCAAGAATTACAACAAAGACTAACATATCTCCTGACTCCCCTGAGACTGTCCAGCATTCAGAAGTTACCAGTTCGGAGTATAATGGAATAATCCCCATCTGCCTGGATTAGTGAACACCAACAACAAGTTGTAGAAGTTTGAAATCACTGAGCAAAAATCAGCCTTCGTGATTAGTACCACATACACAATTACCTCTTCTTCCATCTCTAGTCGCAGCAGTGCGTACCATCTACAACTTGGACTTCAGAATTTCACAACATAATCTTCAGAAAACTCATTTCAAATCCACAGCCACTAAAGGACGTTGTGATAAATATTTGTGAGTCAAAGGTAAACAGAATGATAGGAAAGGAGGGAGGTGGTAGATTAGATTCAAAGTGCATTGCAGTCTTGGCGAATGAGGCTAATCAGAAGGTCCAAGCACAAAACGAATCCATCAAAAACGCAGAAAGTTAAAAGTTGCAATTGCTTTGCTCTGTGTCAGCTGTGGAATATTAACGGTGTATAAACATACACACCAAAACCTTGATATCTCTCTTTGCAGCTCCATTATTTCTTTGAGCGTTGCTTTCTCGTGGGCTGACAACGAGATATATCATGCAAAAGTTCTGGTTTGATGAATTTGCCTTTGACAAGGGTGTGTTCATATGATGATATATTGGATCAGTTGAGGATTAGTACTTAATTAGTATATAATTTTAATAAGTATATCAACCGATGAAGTTATGCATTTTTGCTTGCGTGTTTGTATTTTAATTAAAATGCATTTTCCATTCTCTCCAATAAATGACCAATCGAATCATATCTAGAACACAGCGCTGACACTTGCATTTAAAAAGTTAAAACATCGACGCTCATCTGTCTTCTTGACATATTTTGAGGGGGTTTAGTTTAGTCCATAATACAATATTATAAAATAGTCATAATGGAACACGTTACGTGCCCAGATGTGGGCTGGGATGCTTGTAGAATATGGACCATGAAAGCGAAAGATGTCCTGGACTGCATGCAGACAGTCTTCCTGTTCCTGGTCCGAAACGAAAACATGACGTGTTGACCCAAAATCAGGGAATACCTGCAGTGTGCGAACAGGCCCTTCAGTCCACACTGATCCTCCAAAGACCCATTACTCTACACTTATCCTTGACTAAAGCACCGGACCTGGGCATCTCTGAACATTGTGAGTAATTTAGCATGGCTAATCCACCTAACTTGTACATCTTTGGATTGTGGAAGGAAACCAGAGGAAACTCACGCTGACGCGGTGAGAATGTGTAAACTCGACACAGATAGTCGCCTGAGGCTGGAATTGAATCCCATTTCCTGCTGCTATGAGGCAGCAGAGCTAACCACTGAGACACAGTGCCTCCACTAAGCTGTTAAAAAATAGGTGCACCAAGACGATCACGTTTCAGTTGCAAAAAAATTGAGTTACAGTAGTCATTGAATTCTTTAGATCAGATGATGGCGGAGAAAGGCATACAACTATCGACAATTAGAAATATCAGTTAGCTGACCGTGAACTTCAATAGGCCAACCACAGAGGTGGCAGAATCGATTGGAATGAGAGGTTTTCAGGACACATAAGAACTCCACAATAGGCTACCTTTAAAGGTGAAATGGTTCGGACAAAGTCAATGCATATTCTCTCAAATGAGAAAGTTAGAACAAACAAATTCAGATCACACAGGATGGCAGAGGAGATAGAAATTTGAATAATGAAGAAAGCGTGTAGGAGGGATAAGTGCCTGGTAGAAAATAAGATGAACAACCAAGGGGAATATTGAATCTTCAGAGATGATGTGAGAAAGAGAAGTAAAGGTGAATTATGAGAAAACACCTGCAGCCAGCATAAAGAGTAATGCCAAGGTCTTCTATGGCCAATAAAAGCGTAAAAGGGTGGGAGAAGAGGTTTACACTAGGAGGCAGGGGGAATACCTCAAGTGTTAAATGAATGCTTTGCACCTGCATTTAACAAAGAGAAATGTGTTACTCAGGCCATTGTGACAGTAAAGAGAGCACAGTCACTCGAAATCTTCAAAATTGATCGGTCAACGACAATGGGAACTTAAAGTTGACAAGGCAATTGGATCGGATGAGATTCCTTCAAAGGATTTGCAAGAATTGAGGATGGAAATTATACCGGTACAATCTTTCAGACTTTCCTTGACTCGGGACAGGAGCCAGAGTGGTGGAAAATTGCAAATACTATGACTGCATTCAGGAACGTTAATAAGGACATCCTGGCAAATATCGGCACGCCCGTTTACTTTCAGTGGTGGAATGTTTCTAGTGACGCAATTATTCCGGAAAGAATTAGTACTTATATGGGAAAATAGTTGGCTTATTAGGAAGAGGGTTTCTAAAAGGGAACTTCCATGGAACTAACGTGCTGAGCATTTTGGGGAAGTAAAAGATGACTGGTAGGGGTAGTGTTGTTGATGTGGTCAACGTTGATTTTCAGAAGACATTTGGTAGAATGGCACAACAGATGTGTGAAGAGAGGGACCTGTCATGGATTAAATGGATCAGTCTTAACTTTGATCCAAAATTAGCTGGGGCAGAGGAGAGTTTATCCTGGAGATCCCTTGAGGCGTCGCTGTGAATCTGTTATTGTTCTCATACACATCAATGATCTAAACCTTGGCATTGTAAACTTTGAGGAGGACTGTGTAGAATTGCAGAAAACTATGGGCTCGCAAATCGAGTGGGCTGATAGTTGGCAGATGAGCTTCAATGCAGAGAAGTGTGAGATGGTGCATTTTGGAATGAAGAATATTTTTTAAAAATCAGCTAGTGAGGTGCACTGCCAAGAAAGATGCAGGAGTGGAGGGGGATGGTGAATTTATGCAAAGTTCATTGAAAGTGACAGGAAAGCTAGAAGGAGCAGGAAGTAAAACATGCAGCGTCTTCAGTTTTATGAAAAGGAGGATAGAGTACGAGAGCACGGACATAATGTTGAACTTGTACAAGATACCTGGATCAGGCGTCAGCTGGAGTCTGGACTGAGTGCAGAAACGTTTTCCAGGGTATGCTCCAGGACTGAGACACGCCAGTTATAAGAATAAATGGAAGTGGTTCGCTTTTCAGAAAAAGACATGAATACTATATCTGAGAGATGTTTTCAAAATCATGATTCGTTTCGATAGAGTAGATAAAGAGAAATTGTTCCTGTTCTTCAGGGGAACAAGAAAAAGAAACAGATGATCGGTTTAAAGTGATTTGCAAACGAAGAAATTGTGAAATGAGGAAAATCGTTTTCGGTCAAAATAGTTTGGGGTATGAAATACACTGCCTGAAAAACTGGTGGAAGCATGTTTAATTCTTTCATTCAAGAAGCCATTGTGCTATTATTTGGTTAGAAATAACGTGCAAGGTATTGGGGGTGAGAATTTGTTTGAGAGGGGACACACAGGTTTACACTCAGTAATGATGCAGATTTAATGATCCAGTTCAGGCAGGATACACCATATCTGGTAAGTGATTACGTGGGTTGAGGAAATGATAGGAGTGATGAAGGACTGTACCTGGCGTAGCAGAGGGGTTAATATTTGCAGAATGCTGACAGTGGAAGGAAGAAGATAGATTTGGTTGGGTCATTCTGCTGGGGTTAGCAGAATTGAAGGAGGATTCAGCAGAAATTTTTAATTCCCAAGACGAATGGTAGGGAAAATAAGGGCATTGCGATACTTAATGTTATTCTTGTAGGGAGGGAAATGGGTGAGGACAGAAATGTGTGATAGCTTTACAAATCCCACACAAGCCAGTCTGACAAGAAAAATGCCCACTTCTTACTCCTGATGTTCACTCTACTTTCTTCGGACCATGTACCTTAGGTTCTGCAGCTCGCACTCAGATGCCACTTCACGATTATACATTCAGCTTGTGTGCAGATAGCGTGTATCACTAAACTGGCGATGTTTCTTGGGTTCTCTGCGTTCCAGTAATTCGCAGCTGCATCAGTCAAATGCTGCTTATGGGATTTCTTAGCTGTACTAAGTCATTCTGAAGAAACCAAGGTTTCTGGTATGTCTCCACGACTAATCTGATTAGCAATACGTACTGCATCCGTTAGTTCCCCCCGACTTTGTTGGCTCCTTACTGCTCAGACAGTAATACTTTTTTTTGGAATGAAAAACTCTTCCCCGTCCTCAAACAATTAGATGGCCATGGTTTAAGAGTATCGCCAATAGCTATGTCAGCTGAATATATTGTTAGAGATGGGGTAAACCGTCCTGCTTAATTTAAAACCAGCAACACAGAAAATATTTATCCCATGCAGCAATCTGCAACACTCGAGTGGCCAAAAACGATTCAAAGTAAAAAATCGCAAATTTATTTGCTAAAGTATAACAGAATAATTGACTCACCACTACTTACAATGTCTTTTTCTATCCCATCGTTTATCTTCCCTTCTATAATTCTAGACTGATAAAACCTTCCAATTAAAATTTGCAAAACAACACTTCTTATCTCAAAACCAGACAGCTTTAGTTCTTGTCTTCGGATTTTCCTGTGTCTTCATCTCTCGTTGTTCGGAATTTCTGCGTTACAGATTTCTGATCGAAAAGGGACTTTTAAGAGCGATATTTCTTTCAAGCAGTGTCTTACATGCTCGGACGTGAGATATGTCCTCCCATCTGTTCAATGGGAGGTCTTATACTCCAGAGTATCGGATTGTGTCATTGGCTTTTAAGATTATCAATATAGTCAATTGAAATTTGAAAGGAGTTTGTTATGTTTCGTGTATAATTTAAACTGATCGGACAAATTCGAATTTGTATTTTGTCTCCAAGCAACCAACTAATCGAGTTGTTCAACCCAGTGTTACATTGTTAACTTTTTGAGAACACTGAGTGTTGTGTCCGATAGTTCCACAGATCTAAATCTCTCAAAGGTATACCCACATCTTCGTAACACTTATCAAAACAAGTCCTCAGGATCAGGCCACTGCAAATGACTACACTATACATTGGTTCTGTCCCTTCAGTGTATCCAAAAGTAAGGAGGAGATAATTTTTGGCTTTAGTGATTGGTGCATCATTGGATTCAGCTGAACATCTACTGTTTCATATTTCTCCTTTCTTCGTTTCCACTACTCCATCACATTGCTAATGTTGTTGAAGCTCAGTCAGTTCCATCAATTATACTGTTCTAAATATTTTTGTCTGGAATTCCTTGTATCCATTTTTGTGCCATGTGTTGCCATCACCTTCTCCTGTGTATGGAAATCCTTCGAGAGAAAGTGATCAGGAAACTGGGAATCCAAATTCCTGAAACATCAGTCGCATTGTGCTTGCGTCAGTGTGTGTGTGTGTGTGTGAGAGAGAGAGAGAGAGAGGGAGAGAGAGAGAGGGAGAGAGGTGGAGAAAAGGATTAAGGAAATACAGAAATGATATGGTTCAGGAGCAAGGACAAGAAAACAAGTGACAGCGTTTAAAAGAGAGGGAAGATGGACTTTGCAGAAATAAAGAGATGTAGGGAGAATATAAATGCTAGACGAGCTGAAACAGAAAGAGACAGAAAACTGCGACAAAGAATACAGGGGATTGGAGATGAAGAAAAAAGAGATACATGTATGTAGAGAACAAATAGATGGAAATGAATAGAAAAGAGCAAGGGAGATAACAGATTGGAAAAATAGGCTAGTTCAGAGAGCGAGAGATGTCGAGAGACAAATTAGCAGACATGTTGAGAAACCCTGCGAGGAAAGATCTTATGAGGGAGATATATAACTCACCGATATGGGGACGTAGAATGAACCTCTCTCTCCCTCTCTATCTCTCTATTCATTTCTCCCTTTGAGCATCTATCTCTCCTCCTATTCTTTTGTCTCGCTGCCTTTTCCCCTATCTCTGTCTTTTTTATTTGTTTCAATGCATATCTCGCACGTTCCATTTGTGCTCCTTTCTCTCTCCGCTTGTCGTTACCTTTTCAATTTCTGTCCATCCCCAGTCTGCCTCTTGTTCCCGCTCACGTGCCATGCGTGGTTAGCTCAGTTGTTTAGAGCGTGGTAAGGTTGTAGATCCAATGGCTCTGCGAGTTATTCCTTTCTCATTAGAGAAACGATATGAAGAAGAGTTCGAAGAAGGTCATAGCATCCACGACACAAACTCTGATAACTCTACATAGATGCTGCCAGACCTGCTTATATTTTATCCAGCAATTTATGTTATCGCTCTGAATTTCCATCAGCTGCATTTCTTTTGATTTTCCATTTACGTGAGAGTTGTGTGGTACTCGTGTATCTTGTCAGTCAATTTGTGAATGGGAACTGTGGCAGAGGGCATGATGGGCCAAGTGGCCTGCTTGGGCAGGTACAGTGGTGCTCAGTGGTTAGCACTGTTGTCTCACTGCACGAGGGACTTGTGTTTGGTTCCAGCCCTCGGTGACTGTGTCTGTGGAATTTGCATTCTCCCTGTGACTGTGTGGTGTTCCAGTTTCCTCCCACAGTTCAAAGATCTGCAGGTTAGTTGGATTCGCCATACTAAATTGCCCCAAAATTTCCACTTGTTGCATGTGGATTTGTCCTGGTAACTGCAGAGATCAGGTTGTAGGGTGGGGGTCGGGTGTGGTTCTGGCTAGAATGCTTTTTGGAGGGTTAGAATCGCCTCTTTCTACACTGTATGGAATCTATAATCATACTTTAGTGTGTTGGCCTTGCTCAAATCTCTCTTCTCTCTTTCCCAGTCTGACTTCCTCTATTTTTATCTTTCCCAACCATTTTCTTCCATTATATTTACCGATTGCTCTGCCTCTCAGTCTCAAATATCATCCAATATTATGTCTCCCCTTACTCCCTCGATTTCCGAATCTTCATTTCTTTGTTATCGCTTTTTTCTCTCTCATTCTGTTTCTTGCTCTTTCTGAGACAATCAAGAACCTATTTCTCTCAGTCTGATAGACAGTCAATAACCTGTACTCCAATGAATTCATAGATTTACCATTCTCTGGCTGAAGTCTTTTTTCCTTATCTCTGTTATATAAGGTCTCTCTGAGGCCGTGCCCTCGGGTCAAAGTCTCTCCTGCCGATAGAAACAGCTTCCCAACATCCAGTGTGTCCAGATCATTCAGTATTCTGTAAGTTTCATTAAGGACCCCCTCATCCTGCCAAACACCATCGAATACAGACCCAGAGTCCTCAAACGTTCCCTATATGTTAAGCTTTTCCTTCCTGGGACCATTGTTGTAACCTGAACTGAATGTTCTCCAGGGCCAGAACATTCTTCCGAATATATGGGGCCCAACACTGTGCACAATGCACCAAATGTGGCCTGACCCGAGGCTTAAGTAGCCTCAAAAGTACATACCTGCTTTAATATTCAAATCCTCCCAAAATAAATAGCTCAGTGATTAGCAGCGCTGCCTCACACTGTCAGGGACTCAGATTCGATTCCAGCCTCGAGTGACTGTCTGTGTGGAGTTTGCTCATTCTCGCTGTGTCTGCATGAGTTTCCTCTGGATGCAATGGTGTCCTTCACACTGTCCAAAGATGTGCAGGCTAGGTGAACTGGCTGAGCTAAATTGCCCACAGTGTTCAGAGATGTGTAGGTTAGGTGCATTAGACAGGGGAAAAATATAGGGTAAGGGTATCGGTCTGGGTGGGATAGTCTTCAGAGGATTGGTATCAACCTGTTGGGCCAAATGGCCTGTTTATACACTGTAATGATTCTTCGATCATTACATTTGTCTTCCTAACTACCGACTGAACCTGTGTGTTTAGCTTGAGAGAATCCTGCACTAGAACTCCGAAGTATTTTTGCACTTCAGACATCTGAATTGTCTCCCCATTTAGAAAATTGTCCATTCCTCTATACTTACTACCAAAGTGCATGACGTCACATTTTCCCCACATGAAGCTCCATCTTCCACTTCTTTGTCCACTCTCTTAACCTGTCTAAATCCTTCTTCAGCCACCCCAATTCCTCAACGCTAACTGTCTCTCTACCCATCTTTGTATCGTCTGCAAACGTAGCCAGAATGCCCTCAGTTCCTTCATCTTCATCGTTCATGCATGAAGTGAAAAGTGATTGTCCCAACTCTGAGCCTCGCAGAACACCACCTGCCACAAGCTGCCTTCTTGAGAAGAACCTTTTTGTCCCCTCTCTCTGCTTCCTGCCAGAAATACATGCTAGCACCTTGCCTCTGCCACCATGGGCCCTTATCTCACTCAGTAGCCTCCTTGAAGCACATTGTCAATGGGCCTTCCGGAAGTCCAGGTAGTTAACATCTATTGGTTGTCCTTGCTCAAACCTGCTTGTTACTTCTGAACCGAGCTCTAGCAGATTCGTCAGGTAAGACCTTTCCTTCCTGAAACCATACTGATTTTGTCCTATTTTACCATACACTTCCAAGCATTCAGAAATCGCATTGTTCACAGTGGATTCCAAGATCTTGCCCACAACCGAGGTTAGGTAATTTGTCTGCAATTTTCTGTCTTGTGCCTTATTATACAGGTCTGTAATGTTAGTGATTTTACACTCCTCTGGGACCCTCCCTGATTTTATTGATTCCTGAAAGATCATCACTAACGACTCCCCTTTGTCTTCAGCTACTTCCATCAGAATTCTGGAGTATAGACCATCTGGTCCAGGAAATTTATCCACCTTCAGGCCATTCAGTTTTTCTAGCAATTTCACCTTGGTGATGGTCACCATACATACATTTGCCCCTCAATGACATGATTTTTGCCTATCTCAAAGAAACTCTTGCAGTGTTCCTTTATATTATTGTCTAGCTTACCCTCGTATTTAATCTTCCCCCTCCTTATCTCTCTACCATTTGACCGAAATCTTCCTTCTTTCATTTCTGCCCTTTCGTTCTGTATTTATTTTTATTTAAAATCCCCCAACTCAGATTTCCCAACACTCTCTCTGAAATACATACTGTTTGCTTCGCTCTTGAATTGTTTCATTATCTCCACCGCTTATTTTTTGCTTGCACTTTTCTTTCTTTCCTTCACCAGCAGTCGATCTTTCCAGTGTTGAGGCATTTACCTATTTGCTCGATTCTCAATCTGTTATTTCTCTAAGTCAAGGTATTCCTACTGTCTCTCTCAGCTTCCTAACCTCTATTTGTCTAATATTCATTCTCTTCTTTCAGTATCTCTGTCTCCAGCTCCTGTTACCCCCACTAACATTCACTAATCAATGTCTCCATTATTCTCTCCCTGTATCTTCTTCTCTGTTTTGGTCCTTTCTTTCTGTGTCCGTTGATCATTTCTGTACCTTTGAATCCCAACACGCAACTTTCTTTACTTTTCTATCAGTTTAACTTTTATTTTCTTATCATCCTGAGTTTCACCACGGTTCTATTTCCTTTTCGAAATATGAGCTACAACTCTACAGCAGTGGAATGACACCAGCTGAGCTCGAACAAAACTAAAGGCCGAAATGGCCTTTTTCTGTGAGGCAAACATTCCATTGGTACGGTTGATGTTATCTTCACCTCTGGAGAAAAGTATAATTAATAATGCTGATCCCAAAAATGCCTGAGCATGGCTTGATAGTGATCAATTGTATTTCATAATGGATAGGAGCCTTTCTAGTTTGTAAGATTATAGACCAAAGTCTACAATAGAATATCCAAGTTATGAAACCAAGTTATTAAATTTACGAATGCACTCAGTTCTCAGGGTGCCAATCATAATCGATTTCATTCTACAATGATTGTTTGAGCATTAGTATCCGACATCTGTCATGCTGTGAATAGTTTTCAAAACTATGTGTTTTTCGTATGATTTCTCTGGCAGTGCAGAGTGATTGTTTTTGTAAAACCAGATGTAACGTTCCACTTGTGAGGGAGAGCACATTATCAACAATATGACGCAGGACAGAGGGCTGTTTCTAAAGAACCTTCGGTTTTTTTCATGTTTCAATGCGTCTTACAAACAGTTGTGAAGGCACTTTTCACAGTGTTCACAGACTTTATCCTCAACTGAGCCTAGTCACTTCCTCATTATGATTATTTGTGCAGTAACTGAACGACTACGGCATATATCTAATTTCATGTCTATTCAGCATATAGCACATTTAGCAATTGAAACAGTAAAACGCCCCGAGACAAAGAGTAAGACGATGGATCTCCTTCAGTTTTCATCTCTGGATACTTGGAACATTGTCCACAACTGCAAGTTTGGAGACACATGCAATCTCTGTAATAAAATGTGTCAGAAAGTTCATAATTCATGGAAGAAGTTCAAAATAAATGGGAATAAAGAAGTTACATTTTGTGGAGTGAGAGGTGAACAATCTGGAAACGAACTGTGAATATTGAGTTGTGCCTTCCTGCTGGACAGAGTGCAGGGTCGTAATGTTACTGGACTAAACAATTAAAGCTAATCAATGTTCTGAAGTGTGGTTTCAAATCGCAAAGCGACTTCTGTGGCTCAGTGATTAGCACTGCTGCCTCACAGCTCCAGGGTTCCATGTTCGATTACAGCCTTGGGCAACTGTCTGTGTGGAGTTTGCACATTCTCACCGTGTCTGAGTGGGCTTCCTCCGGGTGCCTTCGTTTCCACCCACCCATCACAAAGATGTGCAGGCCAGATGAATTGACCATGCTAAATTGCCCATAGTATTAGATACATTAGTCAGAGGGAAATAATTCAGGGAGGGTAACTCTTCGGAGAGTCAGTGCGGTCTTGTTGGACCGAAGGGCTTGTTTCCACATTATAAAAAATCTAATCTTGTGGAAACATATTCAACGAATTGGTGCAGAAACGATGGACTGAATGGCTTGTCTCGATTCTGATGTGAAGATCGTAGCTAACTCGATGTTCCATTAAGAGTGTTTGACACATATGCATGTGCTAATTCTCATATGGCGCACTTGAAGCAGTGCAATTTCTCACTCGGTACGATCATGAGAAAATACATAAGACAGATAGTAACTGGTGTGGCATGGCTCAAAAGTAATATCGCCACTGAATTTAGAAATTGTGATTGGAGGATGAAGCACTGAATAGGAAATACAAAGACGTTAGAGTACAAAAGGGAGCATGTTAAAGCTGTCAGTCATTGGAGCTAAACTTTAACAAGACGTCTGCAAACACAATGAGGGAGATAAATTGGCAAATATTAGATCAAAACTGTTAACGTTTTGTTTCGAAAACACTCATTAATTTGATTGTATTTTTATTTGATGTTGGAGCCAGAAAAATATGACGATTGGAAACATATGAATTTTCTCATAATTGACGATTCCTACAAAAACCCATATTCAAAGGTAATCACAAGTGAAGTTTGTGGTAAAGCGCTATTGATTCTGATATAAATTGAATATTGTTCCATGGAAACTGCACTCAATTCGAGATAAACACAGGATGTTGTTTGGATTAATTCTGAATCTGACGCAAATTACTTTGTTAATTTCAGGAAGAAAAGTCTTTTTTTTACTGCTTCGTGGTGGGACATCATTTCTCTATCGATTCAGCTCTTTTGTTCATGTTTGAATTAAGATAGGAATGAGGTCAGGAGCTGAGTGGCCCGGGCAGAACGTAAACTGGGCATCACTAAGCAGTGTATTGCTGATTGGGTGCTACATTATAGCGCTGTTGATGACATCTTTCATCACTTTCCCGATGAGTGAGGTATGCTAAAACGGCAGTAATTGGCCATGTTGGATTTGTCTGACGTTTTGTGTACGGAACATATATTGTTTAGAATGTGAAGCCATTCTCTCAACTTGTACCTCAGCCATATCTTTAATTATCTCAAACTTCATGTCCAAACATCAATCTTACTTCTGACTGGTTGAGTCTTCAGAAGAAAACGTTACAATGTCAAAACTCCTGTCTTTCCAGCTTCTCTCTCAAGGACTAATGCTGATGTTAAAATGGCAATAAGCCGGCTCCTTTCAACACATTCCCAATCTGGAGAGCAGGTACTATGCTCACAATCAACTAATATATATGCACATGTTTAGCCTCAGTTATTTATTTTCCTCTGGCGAGAAAGGCACTCTCTATTTTCAATCGACATCACAATCATATATAATTTTGTTTGGACTATACAACATACATGAAGTTGGTGTCGCAACCAGAAAGTCCTTTTTTCCCCAAACAACGATTTCAACGAGAAATTTAACAACAGAATGAATAGGTATTTCATCATTTTCTTCAACTCTGCGCAGAATTACACTGCATCATTGCATAAATACAAGTGTTGGTGGTGGAACGTAACAGCTGAAGGATAAATTCTATTTCTCTAACTATATAATGCAGTCTGACAGAAATGCATCCCAATCACCACATTTTATAACAGACAGAGAATGTCATAAAAACAGCCCATGACACGAGAAAATTTGTGGATATAGAAAATATGGAAATACTGAATTTTCTCCGGTTCCTCATCTCTTGCTAATGTTAATTGACTGAAATTCACTGGCTCTGGAATCTCTGACGGACTATGTTGGCAGCTATGATGTGTCTGACCGTTAAGAGATGGAACAGTAGAATGAGGACAAATTTGATACAGGAGGTAGTCACATAATGAAGAAGTTGAATTGTTCTCCACAGCAGTGTAAAGCGCACATTCATTGTAACATTGCAAAACTAGGGGTCAGTGGCCAGCCGATGTTCACTTGTGTATATAAAGTGCGAGAAAATATTCTTGAGAAAGCTCAACACAGCTACATTTCCTATAATTATAGCCACCATTTCCTCAGTGAAATATTTAGATTTCATCTTCTGGCAAAAAATAAATACCCGTCAATCGAAGGTAAATATGACGGTGAACAAGACAGAAGTCTGTTGCTGCATATAATAGGACAGCATTGATATTACACCCACGAATGGACTTTAAAAAATAAAACTGTCCCCAATGAGCTATAGGTATGAGTGTCATTATCAAATCGAGGATATCTACCAATAGATTCGCCGCTGCCATGGCCACCAAGTAGTCCGTGACTGATTTGCAAAATCCACATTGACATCGTTACAATCGCCACTAAGTTTATTGCAAGGAGAGGGGATGAATAAAGTAATTACACAGAAATGTGATATCAAAAGCATCACTTTTGAAGAGCCAGGATAAACTTGAAACTTTGAAGGAATTGATCGATTTAATTATGAAATGTCATTCCAATTAATTTATTCCAAATTCCTTGGCATTGAATACTCCAAAGATAATTAGCAGGAGTAATATGAGTGTTTAATATTGAGCTTTAAAAATGATATTGCCAAACCAGATTGTTAAAGGTTAATTATTAAGGGTTATGACAATGAACTGGAGTTATATTTCGTGCAAAAGGCAGATAGTTGCAGTGATTGGAGTTATGCCACCTCAGCATTAGCACATCTCTGCAGGAGTTCCGTAGAGCTATGTCCTATGTTCAGCCATGTTCAGGGGCAACAGTGGAAATGGTACTGATGATTGCACATATCCTGCAATCTTTGCAATTTCTCAGATACTGACGCATTCCATGTCTAAATACAGCTCGACCTGCACACTATAGAGGTTTGAGCTGAAAAATGGCGAGTAATATTCATGCCATACATGTGCCAGCTCAGCGACAGAGTTCGATTGTGGCCCCTCGACATTCAATGACATTATCATGATGGAATTCGCCAAAATCAAGATTGTCCATTCACCATCGACAGCATTAGCCAGATAGGTCTTGATCTTACAAGATCAAGTCAAAGGCAAGATATGCTACAATGAGTAACTTATCTCCTTCTGTCGAGGGACTATCCAGAATTTAGGTGTTACAAGTCGGGAGTATAACGGAATAATCATCATTTGCCTGAATTAGTGAAACCCCAATAACAAGCTGTAGAAGTTCTACACTACTGAACATAAGTCAACCTTCGTGATTAGTACCACATAAACAGTTTCCTCTTCTACCACCTGTAGTCGCAGCAGAGGGCACCATCTGCAAGTAGCACCTCAAAAATCACAGATACTCTTTAGAAAGCTCTTTTCAAACTCACCACCATTAAACTCTAGAATGACGAATCCAGCAGATCCATGGGAACACTAGGCTCTGCAACGACCTCCCAACGACACATAATTCTAATCCGGAAATATATTTGGAGAGTTTGGGTGCACTTGTTGGAGCAAATGTTTGTTTACACCTGTAGGGATTCTATAATATCCCTTTTTCTTCAGTGGTGCATGGCCCTCGTCATGGAAACTGCTCGCAAACAGCATTGTGAGGCAACCACCAAAATGATTGCACTGGGTCAAGAAGGCAGCTCGTCACCTCGCTTTCAAGATCAAATAACCAGCCAACGACGCCCACATCCTACGCAAATATGTTTGCAGGTTTAATAAAGCAAAGATTGTAACCCACAGTTACTGTGGAATGTTATAGAAATCAGGAGATCAACTGGTTTCTCTTAGTGTCTTGGCATTTGACAAATATTCCTATTCATCAGAATTTTTTGAAAAGTGACAGTGAACTCAAGAACAGTTGTTTCCGGTCAAATATAAGTATTCAGTTCAGAAACATGCTCTGTACGTCCCGTAATTGTAAATTTTGAACGACAAATATATTGAACCAATTAAAACCTTTCAGTCACTCTCCCTGGTCTTGCAGGGAAGGGAATGCATAAATTGGAAATTTCATCTGAAAGAAGAGTAATTTTCTCAAAACTGCACCATTCTGAAAAGTATGCAATAACAGAGTGTATCTGCATAAATCTTCGAAGGTGGCAAGATTTATTGAGAAATGGCTGAGCAAAAGATTTCATAAATGCATAGAGAACAGGGGAATGATGATGAAATTTTAACAACTTCTAGATAGATTAAAACTACAATATTTTGTGCCCATAACTGATCATTATACGGATCCGTGACAGGCTACAGAGGAGATTTTTAAGAATGTGTCGAGGAAAAGCAACTTTTATCTGCAAAGACAGGATTGAAAAATTGGGTTTGTTATTCAAGAAGTGATTCGCGTTTCCTGCAGAGGTGCCAAGGATTATGACATGATTGTATAACTTAGATAAGGACAAACTCTTTTGTCCACAGTTTTACCTTTTTTAATGATCTATTGATCAAGATGCAAATGGCATGCTTATGTTGAACGAACATTGTAATGTGTGGTTACGAGGCTTCTTTGCTCTCAGAATCTGGGAAAAATATTCAGCTTCATTGGTTCCTTATATGAACGAGATTATGTTGGTGCATGGACTTTCCCCAACCCCATAAATTATTTGGTAATAAACATTGAAATAGTCCACGTTAATACATATCATTAGTTTTTTTTTTACTTCATGTCATACAGGAGTTCTTCCTTCTATTTGTCTTCATCAAAATACCGCCACAATCATTTGTTCTTTATATACAGTTAGCCAAACTGTTCCTGAAGAAAACAGATATTTAGTACAGATATTTATATCTACAAAATGCACTGCAAAATTCGAAAAAAAACGATTATCAGACAGCGCCTTTCAACCTGCAACCTAGAAGGACCGTCTCAGCACATACATGGAAACACTACCATCTTCAAGTTTCCCTGCAAGCAACTTACCATCCTCACTTGGACATATATCGCAGTTTCTTCACTGTCGTGTCAAAATCCTGGAATTCCTTCCCTGGTGGCTTTGTGGGTCAAACCAAAGCAGATGGATTGACGCAGTTGAAGAAAACAGCACACCCCCACCTTCTCAAAGGCAACTCATGATGGACAATAAATACTGGTCAGTCCGCTATGTGCACATCCAACAAAACGAACATTTTTTTAAAAAATTCGATTTGACTTTCACCGAAATAATTTGTTCCCGTTTTCTGACCGTGCAAGTATGCCATATTTATTCTTTTTAACAAATACAGAAAACACTCACCAACACGTTTATATAATAACTAAAAAGCGAATAGAACTTGAAGTGATCAGGAGGACATTTATTTAAAAAGGAACTATCGTCAAGACCGAGGTGAGCTGGGGAGCTAGATTTGATTGATGGATTATAAAAGTTGTGTGTTAAATGAAGCAAGCGAAACGATTAATTAAACGTATATCACAGAAAATGTGGCTGACATTCTCCCACATGCTAGACAGAAGGGAGATGACTGGGAGACGTTAATCAGAGTTAAGAAGGAGTAAAAGGGATATCTTTACAGTTTAAGATGGTCCTCGAAGAGGATAGTGAGTCCTTGTTCATGATTTCCAATTTGATCCAATGTTAGAACAATGTTACATTCAAACCTGTCAGCCTTGGCATGGGTTAAATATATGAATGCAAAGTCAGTGATTTTACAGGGAAAGACAGCCATAAAGTTAGTTGTGAAAAGTAATTGTTTCCCTAATATTGTTTCCACTCTGGTCTGTTTTACCATTTTTTAAAATTATGTGAATTAATCAGGAGGCAAATAAATAACGCACTGAAATCTAACACTGAAATTTTGCACAAAATGGAGCTTTTTTGCTCTGAGGACATGGGGAACAGTATTTAACATCATCGCACCTTATTGCAAATGAGATTTTTGTCTTTTGGTGCAGACACTTACAAACCCCCACAAAAATATTCGGCAGATAAACTTTGAAACTTTCCATGTTGGAAACGTGTTATTAACTTTGTATTTCATGTCATGCATATATTTATCCTTCCATTTATTTTTCTATGCAATTATCCAAAATTTTGCTGAAGAAAATAAATATTCTATTTGCCTTTCACCTGACTTTACATATTTCAAGATTATACATGACAGCGAAAGTTATAACCTCTGCTCTAGGTCGATTCCAGTTTTATACTGTTTACATAATTTCCCATTTAGAGTGAACAAATATTTCACACCATATTTTAATTCCTCCCTGAATTTTCTCTGAGTCAATCCATAGATGCAAGTGTTTGTACAGGAACTCAGAAGCTGCAGCATGAATCCAACTTGCTGGGTTATATAAACTGGGTTACTGTAATATTTGTCGATGTAAAAAAAATTGATCACGCGCCAGTTAATTGAATGCACGACCTGTACAGTCCACAAGAGAATGAAATTGGCAGACAGACCGAATAGTAAAATCATGGATTTTCGCCGATTTTTCATTTCTGAATCATTCTGCTTCTCAGTTGTTCTCTGGAGACCCTTGCGGATTCTATTAGCAACAATAATATTTCTCACAGTTAAAACATTGAACAAGATAATTAACAGGATTGGTGTAAGAGGCGTTATGATGCTAGCTATCCATTCGAATGCTTTCCACAAAGGTGAAATGAGATAATCATCTGTTACAACACAGTACCATGGCATGTTATCAATCTTATAAGCTGGTTCACTTATAAAGTAAAATGGAATGCTCCTCACACAGCTGATCACAAACACAGAGGCAATAGCCACGTTTGCTGTTTTGGCTGTGCAATATCTTGATCGTAGTTTCTGACAGCAAATAACTACAAGCCTGTCAAATGTAAAAGTGACAGTGAACCAGACTGAACAGTCGACTGCTACAATATAGGCAACAAGATTTACTTTGCACACTGGAGTCAGAAGGAGGAAACTAATTGGTAGGTACATGCTATTAATCCGGAGCAATATGACATGGATGACAGCCACTGTTAAATCCGCTGCAGCCATAGCCACCAGGTAGTGAGTGATGCATTTGGAAAGACCACACTTGCCTCGTGTCAGGATCAGAATAGCTACGACATTCACTGTAAGGCACAGTAAACAGTAGACTTAATAATTTGGTTGACATCATCTTGCAATACTTGTTTCAAACTTACATGTGAAACATTGTTCATTTAAAGACAGCTTTCATTGATAAGGGAAATCTGTTGAGAATAACTTATGCAATGCAGTAGGCAGGAATAAAATTCATGACATCAACAGATACAAAGATGGTGAATGCAAAAAAGAAATGGGGAATGTTTGAAGAATTCAGTTGTCTTAAACAGACAACAATTACCACATATTTGCAATAATTGTCTGTCAATAGTTTAATCCTGTTTAACAATTTCTGCAAATCCAGGCGACTTAAATGATGTCTTGGTACGTTTTGATGGTTAAAACATCAAGATAAATTGTTGTCCTGATATTAATAATTGGTAGAACGATTAAACAATTTTGGTCTTTTCACTAATGTACTATGCTTATAAAGAGCATTCAGCATGGAGACTGCACTTTTCATTCATTCATTGTCGAGCAGTCTGTGCAAAATAGAGAGTGCACCATTATCCCATTCTCACTCGTGTCAAAATGTGGGGAGTGCACAGTCATTGTGTTGACTGATTGTCTGTCCAGGGCGGAGAAGACAGCTAAATGCAGTCATTCTCATATCTTTCACAACGACATTTGATTAAAGTATATCATAGTTCCACACCTACCTCCAACGCGATTCTGATACCTACATCACCCTTCTCTGCAAAGTACACATTTAAGTGCTGAGTGATCGAATCTGGTTATCACGCACAGACTGTCATTTAGATCTTCAATGGAACCGTTTAACAAACATTTCTTTCATCATGGTCAGAGAATCCCTGTTATGTGGAAGCAAGCCATTCATGCATCGAGTCTGCACAAATCCCCAAAGGTCATCCCACTCACACCTTCTTTGCACGTATCTCTATAAACCTGTATTTTCTATGGATAATCCACCTAATTTACATAACTTTGGACTGTGGGAAGAAACCAGAGCACGAGAGGAAACACACAGCCACAAGAAAAACATGCAAACTCAACACAGACAGTCGCCCATGGTTGGAATCAAAAACGGTCTCTGGTACTCTGCGGCAACACTGAGGTTAACCAATGAGTCACCACGCTGCCCACAAAGAACTGCAAATGCTGGAAATCCGAAATACAAATAGCCGTTGCAAGACAGCCTGGAGACAGTGTCACAACAATTTCTTACGTTGTTGATCTGCTTTCAGCTTGGCTATTCCCTTGCCTGTAATATGTCTTTGTATTCTCTTTAATATTATTCACCAGTTTTTTTTAATCATGTTTCTTCTTTACTCTCCTAATTTAAGTTTAGAAAAAACCCTGGACTTTCTACGCTCCTTTGGGGCATGCATTCTTCTGACATTGCATCGCAGCCATAACATTCCTTTATTAATCACCATACAACTGGACTATAGCTCCCTGGTTTGGCCTTACCACCTTTTGTAAATAATGGTACCAGGTCAGCCAACCTCCAGTATTCCAGCACTATACCTGTGACTATCATGACAGCGAAAGTTATAACCTCTGCTCCAGGTCGATTCCAGTTTTATACTGTTTACATAATTTCCCATTTAGAGTGAACAAATATTTCACACCATATTTTAATTCCTCCCTGAATTTTCTCTGAGACAATCCATAGATGCAAGTGTTTGTACAGGAACTCAGAAGCTGCAGCATGAATCCAACTTGCTGGGTTATATAAACTGGGTTACTATAATATTTGTCGAATTTAAAAAAAATGATCACTCGCCAGTTAATTGAATGCACGACCTGTACAGTCCACAAGAGAATGAAATTGGCAGACAGACCGAATTGTAAAATCATGGATTTTCGCCGATTTTTCAGTTCTGAATCATTCTGCTTCTCAGTTGTTCTCTGGAGACCCTTGCGGATTCTATTAGCAGCAATAATATTTCTCACAGTTAAAACATTGAACAAGATAACTAACAGGATTGGTGTAAGAGGCGTTATGATGCTAGATATCCATTCGAATGCTTTCCACAAAGGTGCAATGAGATAATCATCGGTTACAACACAGTGCCATGGCATGTTATCAATCTTATAAGCTGGTTCACTTATGAAGTAAAATGAAATGCTCCTCACACAGCTGATCACAAACACAGAGGCAATAGCCACGTTTGCTGTTTTGGCAGTGCAATATCTTGATCGTAGTTTCTGACAGCAAATAACTACAAGCCTGTCAAATGTAAAAGTGACAGTGAACCAGACTGAACTGTCGACTGCTACAATATAGGCAACATGATTTACTTTGCACACTGGAGTCAGAAGGAGGAAACTGATTGGTAGGTACATGCTATTAATCCGCAGCAATATGAAATGGATGACAGCTACTGCGAGATCCGCTGCAGCCATAGCCACCAGGTAGTGAGTGATGCATTTGGAAAGATCACACTTGCCTCGTGTCAGGATCAGAATAGCTCCGACGTTCACTGTAAGGCACAGTAAACAGAAGACTTAATAATTTGGTTGACATCATCTTGCAATACTTGTTTCCTCCTTACATGTGAAACATTGTTCATTTAAAGACAGCTTTCATTGATAAGGGAAATCTGTTGAGAATAACTTATGCGATGCAGTAGGCAGGCATAAAATTCATGACATCAACAGATACAAAGATGGTGAATGAAAAAAAGAAATGCTGGAATGCTTGAAGAATTCAGTTGTCTTAAACAGACAAAAATTACCACATATTTGCAATAATTGTCTGTCAATAGTTTACCCTGTTTAACAATTTCTGCAAATCCAGGAGACTAAAATGACGTCTTGGTACGTTTTGATGGTTAAAACATCAAGATAAATTGTTGTCCTGATATTAATAATTGGTAGAACGATTAAACAATTTTGGTCTTTTAACTAATGGACTATGCATATAAAGAGCATTCAGCATGGAGACTGCACTTTTCATTAATTCATTGTCGAGCAGTCTGTGCAAAATGGAGAGTGCACCATTATCCCATTCTCACTCGTGTCAAAATGTGGAGAGTGCACAGTCATTGTCTTGACTGATTGTCCGTCCAAGGCGGAGAAGACAGCTAAGTGCAGTCATTCTCATATCTTTCACAACGACATTAGATTATGTATATCACAGTTCCACACCTACCTCCAACGCGATTCTGATACCTACATCACCCTTCTCTGCAAAGTACATATTTAAGTCCTGAGTGATCGAATCTGGTTATCACGCACAGACTGTCATTTAGATCTTCAAACATTTCTTTCATCATGGTCATAGAATCCCTGTTGTGTGGAAGCAAGCCATTCATACATCGAGTCTACACAAATCCCCAAAGGGCATCCCACTCACACCTACTTTCTACGTATCTCCATAAACCTGTATTTTCTATGGATAATCCACCTAACTCACATAACTTTTCACTGTGGGAAGAAACCAGAGCACGAGAGGAAACACACAGCCACAGAAAAAACATGCAAACTCAACACAGATAGTCGCCCATGGTTGGAATCAAAAACAGTCTCTGGTACTCTGCGGCAACACTCAGGTTAATCAATGAGTCACCACGCTGCCCACAAAGAACTGTAAATGCTGGAAATCCGAAATACAAATAGCCGTTGCAAGACAGCCTGGAGACAGTGTCACAACAATTTCTTACGTTGTGATCTGCTTTCAGCTTGGCTATTCCCTTGCCTGTAATATGTCTTTGTATTCTCTTTAATATTATTCATCAGTGTTTTTTTTTATCATGTTTCCTCTTTACTCTCCTAATTTAAGTTTAGTAAAAACCCTGGACTTTCTACGCTCCTTTGGGGCATGCATTCTTCTGACATTGCATCGCATCCATAACATTCCTTTATTAATCATCATACAACTGGACTATAGCTCCCTGGTTTGGCCTTACCACCTTTCGTAAATAATGGTACCAGGTCAGCCAACCTCTAATCTTCCAGCACCTCACCTGTGACTATCTCTAACACAAATATCTCAGCAAGGGACCCAGCAATCACTCTCCAGCTTTCCACAGTGTTCTTGGAGTCATCTGATCAGGTCCTGGAGATATATCCACTTTTATGTATTACAAGATATCCAGCAGTTGCTCCGGTGTAATATGGACATTTTTCAAGATGTCACTATCTATTTCCCCATATTCTATATCTTCCATGTCCTTGTCCACAGTAAACACGAATGCAAAATTCTCATTTAGTATCACCACCATTCCCTGCGGCTCCACACAAAGGCTGCAGTGCTGATCTTCAAGGGCCCTATTTGCTCCTTAGTTCTCCTTTTTTTTCCTTAATGAATTTTCTGAGGATTATCCTCAGTACTATTTGCCAAAGCTATCTCACGTCCCCTTTTTGCCCACCTTATTTCCCACTTCAGTATATTCCTACTGCCTTTATATTCTTCGAACAATTCATTCGATTTCTCCAGTCTGTACCTGACATATGAGTCCTTCTTTTTCTTAATCAAACACTCAATTTCTTTAGTCATCCAGCATTCCCTACACCCCCCCAGCCTTTCCTTTCACCCCAAACAGGGATATCCTGTAACTGGACTCTCGTTATCTCATTTCCGAAGGCTTCTCATTTTCCAGTTCGATTTCTCCAGTCTGTACCTGACATATGAGTCCTTCTTTTTCTTAATCAAACACTCAATTTCTTTAGTCATCCCAGCATTCCCTACACCCCCCAGCCTTTCCTTTCACCCCAAACAGGGATATCCTGTAACTGGACTCTCGTTATCCCATTTCCGAAGGCTTCTCATTTTCCAGTCATTCATTTACCTGCGAATGTGTGCATCCAACCAGCTTGTGGAAGTTGTTGCCTAATACCGTCAACTTAGTCTTTCTCCAATTTAGAACTTCAACTGTTAGATCTGGTGTTTCCTTTTCCATTACTACTTTGAAACTGATAGAATAATGATTGCTGACCACAAAGTGCTTCCCCACCGACACCTCAGTCACCTGCCCTGCCTTATTTCCCAAGAGCCGGTCTTTGCCTTTCCATTTTGCTTCAACGTTCGCTACAATAATTGTGGAGAAGTTATATTTTCCTCATTGAAGCTCTGATTAAGAAAGGCAATTATATTCCACTTGACTCATACGGTCCAACAGGGAATATATGGAATAACACTCCCACATACAAATTCAATGTGTACTACATTATTTCGTTGCCTTACCAGGAATACTGACAGCAGCAAGAATTGGATAATAAATCCGATCTATCTGGTAAATTACAGGGTATCCCATTTTTTTGTGTTCCACACAGGATGCTGACGATATAAGGAATGATTTACACCGAGGATGTCTTATTTATACCGAAGATGATTGTCCACAGAGACAACCACCTTGGCAGTGAGAGCAGAGATATTAGTAACACTCCATTGCATAAACTGAATTGGCAAACGGCACATCTTCAGTAATTTGTGTCAAGTAAAATATTCTCATTAATGGATCCACCAAAATAAATTCATAATTCTATAGCAAATTCAGTTTCATTCCTTGAAATAATCGTGGTTTTGTTCGACAGTCCCATAACGAATTAAGTATGTGTTTGTCGCTGATGCAATCAATACTGTCAGTCACAAAGTGACGAACAGACGTCTTAGTACCGAGGTGGTGAACAATCTGAGTAAGGATAGGCCTGGTGCTGACTTCAATGAACTGTCTCATTAATTAAGCCCTGGATTTGATATGATGAAGAGTCTCATGAACGTTAGCTTTCGCTTTTAGTTGGTTAAATGTGTCAATAATAATGGCCGCACTCTTGATTTTGGAAAAAATGTTCTGGTGTTGATTTGATTGACCATCTCAATAACAGCTATTGTGTCTATTTCTAACCAATTTCATAAACAATGAACCAGCTGTTAAAGTGATGAAAGCTTTTCCTTGTGGAAAATTGAAGAAGAAAGGACAGCGAAAATGTCAGGGTAACACAAATTAGTGGCTCCACTGTGGACCACAGAAGTTGATAACTCATTTCTTTTCGTTTTTATTTTTTGATTCATTCTCGTTCTCTTCTGTTGACATAGGTTGTTCGGATATTAATACTTGCTTTCATTCGTTGAGTGAGAATTCGTCCTTTCATTTGTTTTGAAGATGTTTTAATGTTCTCTCAATAGGGGACTTGCACAGGAAGGTAAGTAGAGCACAGTTTGCTGTAACTGGAGACGGTTTCTCTTTGATTCAATCGGAACTTGCAGAGGAAGCTATGTAGAACACATTTTTTCTGTTACTGCTGCATTCACACAGGAGGGAGACATACACATCGCTTTACTTTATGATTTATTTTTGCAGGCTTAATCTCTTTCTGTGAGAACGGCTCCGTGCATCAATTGTTACCTGTTCAGACGACGATGAAAAGATTGCTGTCAAACACATATTTCTTCGTTTTGAATCTATCAGCTTTTGGTTTTCTGCCTTTGCTCTCATTGCTTCTACAAAGAATAAAACTGAATACAATCCTAAACATACACCGCTATAATCACTGCAATAATTTGTTTGCACAGTATCGCTGGTTTAAAGTAGTATCTTTAAATTTTAGTCCACAGTCCAAAATAAAGAAACTCAAATGGCATGGTATTTTATATTAACATAGAGGAAAAAAAAACACTTGACAGAACTCAATCAATTCAACTGCGGTTATTCTGTGGCGTTTGGTGTTCAGCAGGATGTATCAATTAGAATATTCACAAGCCACATAAAATAAAGTTGAGAAACGGAAGCAGATTCATGAGAAAATTGCATCGACAGGTTTGTCAATGCTTCATTTTTTCTCAATTTGATTTATTGATCGGTTCTAGAAGTGTCATTGCCATCAAATTCTGAAGAGGTATTCACCTTAATTTTACCAAATGAGTTAAACTGTATTAATGTCATGTCACACCATTTCACTTTAAAATATCACATCTACTTTGCTAATATCTTTGTACCAAGTCATTCCTGAAATATGCAACTCTGTAGTTTCTTTAGACAACGTCATTAAAACACAGTCACACGTGAAGAACATATAAATCAATTGAAGAATATGTTTGAGCAACTGCAGTATGCTGGCTTTGCATTAAAATAAAAATCTCGCCAAAAATGACTTCTCACAAACAAGGGCAATTTATGGAGGACATGGAACAAGTGCCACATCTGGAATTCTGGTTACAAACATTTCCCATTCTTAATACAAAATGGAAAATCAGAAAAGCCATCTGAATGTAACCGTGATGTTAATGTGATGCACTGTCCATATACCAATGCTCCTCTTCCTGATTTGCTAAACAGGCACAATGACAACAATCTTCGTATTGATATGATGAACATTCTCAGTGAGAATAGTCCTGGTGTTCAGATTTTATTTTTGGATTTTCAGTATTTTTTTCTTGGTTGCTTCTTGGAGGAAGCAGGTTAACGATTATCTAAAATCTGGTGTAAGTTATCACATTTTAAATTGGATACCTATTGGAGGGTTAATTGTAGTTCGCAAATAAATTGGCAAAGCTTTTGGTGGGTTGCATTTGTCAGGACATTTGGCAGTTAATTAAAAGATTGATGGTTTGTAATCACCCAGAAATGACGCACTAGTTTCTCCCCTCGAAGTCAATACTCGTCCGACACTCATGGGAACGTGACCCCGGAAGCAATTCCCTCCGGGGTCACGTGCTCATGAGTGTCGGAAAAGGAGAGTCGAGAGGATGAATGGTGAACTGGTGTAAGGGGCAGGGATTCGCATTTTGGGCCATTGGACTCTCTTCAAGCGTGCATTTGACCTGCATAAGAGGGACAGGTTCCACTTGAATTGGAAGCGGGGGGCAACATCCTGATGGGAGATTTGCTAATACTACTCAGGAGGCATAAAACTAGTAACAGATGAGTTAGAGATGGTGCGGATTCCAAATCAATGGTGAGAAAAGAGAGAAGTGTCAGGTGACGACATTAGAGTAAGTTAAATTGTCAAGGCAGGCAAGAGCACGGCAATGAAGCAGTCAAGACTGATAAACTCAACTGCATTTATTTCAGAGGAAGAGATCTGACAGGCAAGACAGAAGAACTAACTGCACGATTGGATACGTGGAACTGCGAGACCATAGCTATTACAGAAGCATAGCTATCAGGAGGAGATGGGACTGGCAGCTTAATGTTCCAGGGTATAGATGTTGTAGAAAAGATGGAAAGGGAGGAAAAACAGCGAAGGAGTGGTATTTTTGATTGGTAATAACATTATTCTGTACTTTGGGGACAATATTTCTGGAAGAACTTCCAGTGAAGTTATTTGCGTGGAACTGAGAAATTAAAAATATATGATGACTTTATTGGAACTGTACTACAACACACCGCCCCCAATAGTGGGCAGGAATTTGAGAAGCAAATTTGTAAAGAGATACTTAAGAGGAAATCAAAACTGCAAATAGTTTAAGGAGAATCAAAAGGTATTTTACAAATGCATTAAGGGAAAAGGAGCACAACGAAGCAAGAAATCAGGCCCTTAAAGAACAAAAGAGCATCTGAATTTTGGAAGACAGGACATGGGTAAGTTACTAAATGTATATTCTGCGTCGGTATTTCCTGTGGGGAAGAACAGATAGGGAACTTGGGGAGATAAGCAGTGTTGTCTTTAAAATGATCCATAAGACAGAGAACGCAATCACATGGATAAACCAGCGGACCAAATCAAGTGGTTCCCAGAACTTTGTTGGGAAACTAAGGAAGAAATTGCTGCGTCCCTTTCTCGAATATCTGTTTTACCAACAGCCACGGATGAGGTGCCAGAGGACTGAAAATTGGCTAATACGAGAGAACTATAGACCAGTAAGACTTTTGTCAGTATGGAGAGATAGGATTTACTTCCTTTTTCAAAGTCAAGGACAGATTACGGATTGTCAACATGGCTGCATACAAGTAAATCGTGTTTTTGAAGAAGTGACTGAGAAGACTGATGAAGGCAGAGTAACAGACTTTGTTAATATGAACTTCAACAAGGTATTCAACATGGTTGCGCAAGGGAGATGGTACGCCAGGTTAGAACAAATTGGATACAGGGGCAGCTGGCCAATGGATTCTAAAAATTGGCATGAAAGTAAGAGTCAGAGAGTCGTGGTGCAGTGTTGTTTATTGGGACTAGAGGCCTGTGACCAGCAGTGCACCACAAGGATCAGTGCTGGGTCCAATGCTTTCCCTCATTTATGTGGATGTGAATATCGGCAGTACGTTCAGTAAGTTTGCAGAAAACACCAAAATAGACGGTGTGGCAAACAGTGAAGAAGGTTAGCTGAGAGTACAACGGGACCTGGATTAGATGGGCCAATGGACCGATAAGGAGCAGATGAAGTAAAATTTAGATAAATCTAGGGTAATGTATTTTGCCAAAGTACACAAGGGCAGACAATTTAGAGTTAATGTTGGAGTCCTGGTGTTGCCGAACAAAGACACATAAGTGCTCAGGTGCATGGTTCATTAAAAGTGGAGTCACATATTGATTGGCTGTTGACCCGTTCATTGGACAGTGCATTCAGTATAAGAATTAAGAAGTCATGTTGCTGCTGTGCAGAACATTTGTGAGGTCACTTTACAGTACTGCATTCAATTTTGATCTCCCTACTATAAGAAGGATATTGTTAAACTTGAAAGGGCTCAGAAAAGATTTCCAATGATGTTTCTGGAATTGGGTTGTTGAACTATCGGGAGAGGCTGAGTTGTTTGAGAGTTGTATCCCGGCAGCGTCAGAGTTTAATCTGAATTGATTGATTGATTATTGTCACATGTACTTAGGTCGAGTGAAAAGCTTTGTCTTGCATACAGTACAAAAGGATCATGCAATGCAAGTACATAGGTAAATAGAACACAGTAAAGCCATCGAATCATAGTCAGAGAGAAGTCCAGCACGGAAACTGACCTTTCCATCCAACTCATCCATGCCAACCAGATATCGCAACCCAATCTAGTCCCACCTGCCAGCTCCCGTCCCAAATCCCTCCAAACACTTCCTATTCATATACCCATCCAAATGCCTTTTAAATGTTGCAGTTGTAGTAGCCTCTACCACTTCCCCTGGCAGCCCATTCTATACACACACAGCCCTCTGCATGAAAACATGGCCCCTTAGGCCTCTTTTATATCTTTCTCCTCTCACGCTAAACCTATGCCCTCTTCTTCTGGACTCCACCAACCAGGGAAAAGACCCCATCCATGTTGCTCATGATTTTATAAATCTTCAATCAGATCATCCCTCAGTCTCCAATGCTGCAGGGAAAACAGCCCTAGCCGACTCAACCTCTCCATATAGTTCAAATGCTCCAAGCCTGACAACACCCTTGTAAACGTTTCACAACAGCCTTCCGATAGGAAGAAGACCAGAATTGCATGCAACATTCCAAAAATGGCCTAACTAATGTCCTATGCAGCCTCAAAGTGACCTCCTAACTCCTTTTTTAGATTAGATTACTTACAGTGTGGAAACAGGCCCTTAGGCCCAACAAGTCCACACCAACCCACAACCCACCCAGACCCATTCCCGAAGTTTACCCCTCCACATAATCTACAGGCAATTTTGCATGGCCAATTCACCTAACCTGCACTTTTATGGAGGAAACCGGAGCACCCATAGGAAACCCACGCCTGAGACGGGAATTGCACCCCACTCTCTAGCGCTGTGAGGCAGTCGTGCTAACCACTGTGTCACCGTGCTCCTGCGTTCAATACAGATCTGATCTCCAGCATCTGCAGTCCTCACTTTCTCCTGTATTCAATAGTCTGACCAATAAAACAAAGCATACCAAACGCCTTCTTCACTATCCTATCTACCTCCGACTCCACTTTCAAGGAGCTATGAACCTGCACTCCAAGGTCTCTTTGTTCAGCAACACTCCCTTGGACCTTTCCATTCAGTGTGTAAGTTCTGCTAATATTTGCTTTCCCAAAATGCAGCACCTCGCATTTATCTAAATTAAAATCCATATGCCAGTTCTCATTCTATTCGCTGTCCACTACAACTCCAATTTTGATGTTATCTGCAAACTTAGTAAAAATGTTTTAACCCCCGCATCCAAATAATTTATATAAATGATGAAAAGTAGTGGAGCCAGCACCGATCTTTGTGGCACTCTACTAGTCATAAGCCTCCAGTCTGATGAACAACCCTCCTCCACCACCACCCTCTGTTTTCTACCTTTGAGCCAGTTCCGTATCCAGTTGGTTAGTTCTCCCTGTATTCTATGAGATTTAACCTTGCTAACCAGTCTCCCTTGGGGAACATTGTCAAATTCCTGACTGAAGTCCGTACCGATGTCTACCGCTCTGCCCTCATCAATCTTCTTTGTTCCTTTCTCAAAAAATCTCAAACAAGTTATTGAGACATTATTTCCCTTGGACAAAATCATGTTGACCATCCCTAATCAGTCCTTGCCTTTCCAAATACATTTGCATCCTGTCCCTCATGATTCCCTCCAACAACCACATACTTAAGGCTCACTAGTCTATTGTTCCCTGGATTGGCCTTACCACCTTTCTAAAATAATGAAACCATGTTAGTCAATCTCCAATCTTCCGGCACCATACCTGTGACTGTTGATGTCACAAATATCACAGCAAGGGGCTCAGCAATTACTTCTCTACTTCCCACAGAGTTCGAGGATACACCTAATCTGAGCCTGGGGATTTATCCACTTTTATGCATTTCAATACATCCACCACTTCCTCCTCTGTAATATGGGCATTTTTCAAGATGTCACCATCCGTTTCCCTGCATTCTATATGCTACATGTCCTTTTCCACGGCATGCACTCTTGCAAAATGCTCGTTTCCTATCTCCCCCAACTCCTGCGGCTCCACACAGAGGCTTGCTGACCTTCGAGGGGCCCTATTCTCTCCCGAGTTGTCCTTTTGTCCTCAGTGTATTTGTAAAAACAACTCCTTGGATTCTCCTTAAATCTATTGATCAAAGCTTTTCCATTCCCCATTTTGCACTCTGATTTCCCTCTTAAATGTACTCCTACTGCTTTTATAATCTTCTAAGGATTCATTCGATCTATCCTGTCTATACCTGACATATGCTTCCTTCTTTTCTTTAACCAATCCCTCAATTTCTCTAGTCATCCAGCATTCCCTACACCTACCAGCGTTTCCTTTCACCATAACAGGGATTTACTGTCTCTGGACTCTCGTTATCTCAATTCCGCAGGCTTCCCATTTTCCAGTCGTCCTTTTACCTGCGAACATCTGCCCTCAATCAGCTTTTGAAAGTTCGTGCCAAATACCTGCAAAATTGGCCTTTCTCCAACATAGGATTCCAACTTCTCGATCTGGCCTATCTTTTTCAATCACGATTTTAAAACTAATACACTTATGGCCGCTCACCCCCAAGTGCTCCCACTATGACACATCAGTCACCTGTCTTGCCTTCTTTCCCAAGAGTAGATCAAGTTTTGCACCTTGTCTAGTAAGTACATCCACATATTAAAATCAGAAAATTTTCTGGTGCACACTTAACAAAATCCTCTCCATCTAAACCTTTAACAATATGGCAGTCCCTCTGTTTGGAAAGTTAAAACATCCTACCATAAACACCCTATAATTCTTATAGATAACTGAGACCTCCATACAAATTTATTTCTCAATTTCCCTCTGACTATTAGGGGGTCTATAATACATCAGAGAAGGTGTCCTTGGAAGCGAGCTTAACATTACATTTGAAACTTGAGGGATCCATTCAGAACTCTCAAAACAGCAGGGAAGAAGCTCTTCTTGATTCTATTCCTCGTTGTATATAAATTTCCATAACTTCTACCCGTCGGTGAGAGATTGGAAGAGAGTAGAACCACAGTGGGAGAAGTACTTGATGATGTTAATTGCCTTCTCGAGGCTTCCTGAAGTGTTGATGGTATCAGTGGATTGGAGGCTGGTTTGTGTGATGGACGAGACGATGATCACATCCTCTGTCATTCTCGTGGTCTTGGAAAATGCAGTGACTAAATTCTGCTGTAATGCATCCAGACAGGAGATTTTCTATGGGATATCTCTAAAAGGTGGTAAGAGTTAGTGAGTTTTGAGAAGTTCAGATTAAGGTTCTCGATGTAAATTTGCTCGCTGAGTTGGAAGGTTCATTTTTATACGTTTCATCACCATGCTTGATAACATTATCAGTGAGCCTCCGGCGAGGCACTAGTGGCATGACCCGCTTTTTATTGATGTGTTTAAATTTCCTTGGGTTACTGATGTCATTTCCTGTTCTTTTTCTCAGGCGTCGTTCTCACTCAACAAGCACATTGACAATGATCCCATTTATTACGGTGATGAAACGTCTGAAAATGAACCTTCCAGACCAGTGAGCAAACAACCAGTTGGTAAGAGTCCTTGTGGACTTGTCTAATTTCCTTAGCCTTCAGATGAAGTGGAGATTTTGTTGTGCTTTCTTGGCCATTGCGTCGATATGGATGGATCAGCGCATATTTTTGGTGATCATCACTGACAGTACCTTTATGCTGTTGTCAAGGTGAGAAGGAAAATGATTCATCGAGTTATATAGATGTAAAGAACGTTAATAGACCCTTCGGTCCAACTCGTCCATTCCGACCAGATACCTCAACCCAACCTGTCAGCACCTGGCCCATTTCCCTCAAAATCCTTCCTATTCATATGCCCATCCAAATGCCTTTTAAATCTTTTAATCGCACTAGCCTCCACCATTTCTTCTGGCAGTTCGTTCCATACAGGTACCACGATCTACTTCTAAACTTTGCCCCTTGGGTCTCTTTTAAATCTTTCTCCTCTCACCCTAAACGTCTGCCCTCTCATTCTAGACTCCACCACAACAAAGAAGAGACGTTGTCTATTTACCCTATCCGTACCACTTATGATTTTATAAACCTATATAAGATCTACTCTCAGCCTCCGACTCTCCACGGAAAACAGCAGGAACATCTGAACATTTCCAAAGACCAGAGGAAGAGACCTCATACATTCACTCAGCCTTCTTCCCACAGATGCTGCCAGATCTACTGATTTCCTCCAGGACTTTTGTTTCAGAATTCCAGCATCTTTAGTTCCTTGTTTTATTTATTATGATGAAAGAATGGGCAGATAACTGAGCAATAATCAGAAAGTTTAAAGCAGGAGAGGAATGCACTCAAGAATGGAACACGGTCACCCTCCTGTAAATTACTTCCCACCCGAAAACATAAGAAGATATAATGAGGGTTTTGAGGATGTGTAGATTTTAACAAAAATTTGTACCTACTTTCAGCACAATAGCCACACCCTAAACCATGTTGCTTTAAAAAAATCCCAGGAATCCTTTGAAAAGCTGAAAGCAACATTAACTAATGAACCAGTCTTGACTACACCTAACTTTAACAAGTTATTTAAACTGGCAGCACACACTAGCAATTTGGAGATTGGAGCAACTCTCTTACAGGATGACAAGACTGGAATGGAGAAGCCTGTGAGTTACTTTTCCAATATCAGAAATGGCATTCTACCTGAAGTTAATGATCAGCTCTCTCGTTTTGTTGACGTTGTTGGAGATGCTGTTGTCTCTACACCATGCCACTAGGCACTCTGTCTCCTTCCTGTCATTGTTTGCGATCTGCCCTATTAATGATAGGTGGCGTCATCAGCAAACTTGTAACTGGAGTTGGGCTGGAATTTGTCCATACACTCGCAAGTGTTTCAGGAGTATACTTGGGATACGCTATGGCCAATTTGCAGGGCATCACTAATGATAGTGGAGGTGGTGTGTAGCCTATTCTTACAGATGCGTCTATGCGTCTGAAGGTCGAGGAATCCAATGATGGCGGGGGAGCCAGGACCTCGACTTCAGAGTTTAGAGATTAATTTATTTGGACTCATGGCGTTGAAGTCCGAACTGTAGTCGTTAAGCATTTCAGGTTTTCTAGGATAAGTGGAGGACCTGGACAAAGTATCTGCTGTGGACCCATTGCGCTGCTAGGTGAGTTGCAATAGGTCAAGTCAGCCTGGTTGACTGGAGTTCATGAGAACCATCTCGAAGCACATCATAATTATGGAGGTCAGATCACCGGGCAATAATCATTCGGCGCACTGCACGATTTTACTTTGGCACTCAATGATGGTAGTCTTCATAAAGCAAGTCATGACTTCAGATCATAGTAAAATCGACCTTGGATATGTACCTTATACAAGCCATTCATGATATTACAACCTTCTACAAGGTATTTTGTCTCGGGCAGGAGAGTCAAAGAACAGAGGAACTGGGACTGAGATGAGGCGGGAAAGATTTAACAGGTAACTGAGGGACATTTTTTTCATGCAGGGGTTGTGTATGTATGGAACGAGCTGTCAGAGAAATGGTGGTGATTAGTACAATTACAACACTTTATGTGTACATAAATAGGTAGGGTTTAGAGGGGTATGGGCAAAACGTTGGGAAATATCGGATAAAATCATTTTCGGATATCTGTTCAGCACTGACGACTTGAACTAACGTCTGTTACTGAGCTGTATGACTTATAACCCTATGGATAACAGGCAAGCTGACTGAACAATCCAAGAATATTAACAGACTATGCAGAGTGGTTACGAAAAAATGCATTCTTCTGTGGGACAGTCTCGGACTAGTGAGAATAATCTCAGAAAAGGTCTTTGCACAAGGATAAGAATACATTTCTTTTTTCACAGGTTGACGAATCTGTTGAATTCATTACCACGGGTGACTATCACAGCTGGGACATAATTGTTAGTCAGTAGGGAAGTCAAGGTGTACGTGGCAAACGCAGGCAACTGAAGTGCCACAAACACATTAGTTTAAAAAAAGCAGGACAGAGGCTGCTCTTGAGTAACTGACTTCGTGACTCCACAGAACTTGTGCACGTCTGTTCAGGAAACTGAAATCACTCGAGTTCGTTGATAAATATATGGGAAGCAAGAAATACATTAAACAGGCAAAGCTCGAAATATCCGTGAAATATCCTTAGCAAGTAGGACTAAGGAAAATTCCAATGCACTTTATCTGTTTATTAGGAGCACGAGGATAGCTACGGAAAGAGTAGACCCACACCAGGTAAAAGGAGAGAATTTATGAGTGGATCCATGAGACAGTAAGTAAAGCCACTAATGAGTACTTCGCATTGGTATTCAGCAAGGAGAAGGGCATGGATGATCGTAAAATTAGGGCTGCGTTTGTTTCTATTTGAGGAGATATCAACATCAGAAGGAGGAGATTTTGGGTGTCTTGAAATAATTAAAGTAGATAAAACCCCAGGGCCTACTTGATTCTATCATAGAATACTGAGAGAGTCATGGGAGGGAATTGTTGAGGCATTGACGGTGATATTTATATTCTCTTTCGAAACAAGTGAGGTTCCAGAGGACGGGAGAATATCAAATGTTTTCATTCGATTGATAAAGGCAACAGCTATAATTTAGCAAATACTAGTCCAGTGAGCTTTACCTCAGTCGTAGGGAATGTTTTGGAGAAGGTTCTTAGGGTCAGGATTGACTTACCCTTTGGAAAGAGGGGACTTGTTAGAAATAGTCCACATAGCCATTTTGAAGCCTTGTTTCACAAATGTGGTGGAGTTTTTTTTTAAAGAAGTGATTTGTGGGCGGCACGGTGGTACAGTGGTTAGCACTGCTGCCTCGCAGCGTCAGAGACCCGGGTTCAATTCCCGCCTCAGGCGACTGACTGTGTGGAGTTTGCACGTTCTCCCCGTGTTTGCGTGGGTTTCCTCCGGGTGCTCCGGTTTCCTCCCACAGTCCAAAGATGTGCAAGTCAGGTGAATTGGCCATGCTAAATTGCCCGTAGTGTTAGGTAAGGGGTAAATGTAGGGGTATGGGTGGGTTACGCTTCGGCGGGTCGGTGTGGACTTGTTGGGCCGAAGGGCCTGTTTCCACACTGTAAGTAATCTAATCTAATCTGATGAAAATAATTGTTGAGGTAAAGGCAGTGGATGATGTCAACATGGACTTTACTAAAGCCTTTGACAAAATAACCCATGGTAGGCTGCCATAAAACATTAAGTCACATGGGATCCACGGTGAGGTGGTAAAGTTGGATACAATATAGACTTTGTCCTAGAAGACAGAAAGTAGTTGTGGAGGGGTATTTTTCTTGCTGAATGTGCGTGATCGTTGGTAATCCAAAAGGATCAGTGTGGGTAACTCTGGTGCTTGGAACATGTGTAAATGATTTGTGCGAAAATACCTGTGGTCTATACAGTAGTTTTTATACACACGATAAATGGTGAATGTGTGAGCAATGAGGAAGGTTCTCTTGGAATATGGCAAGTTATAAGATCAGTTGGAAAGTTGGACTGAGAAATGGCAGATGGAGTTTAATCTGAATAAGTGTGTTGTCGTGCATTTTGGAAGGTCAAATACAAAGGAAAGTATACAGTAAGTGGGAGG
>NC_057746.1:4078531-4104550 GCF_004010195.1 Chiloscyllium plagiosum | reverse complement strand
TGACTATGTTGTCCTCTCCTGGTGATCAGTGTCATCTGCACTGACCTCTCTGGATCAATGTGATTAGTAACACCTGCACTGCCCGCTCCTGGACCCAAGTGATCAGCAATGTCTATACTGTGCATACCGGGGCCAAAGTGGGCAGCACCATCTACATTGCCCACTCCAAGTTCTTATCGCCATCATCTCAACATCCCCAAAGTCTTGACGACCAGCATCATTTGAACAAAACTCACCCAAATCCTGGTAACTAGCACATTCTGCACCACCCGCCTTCAAATTCCATTGATCAGCACAGTCCACACTACTCTCGCCCAGACTACGATAACCAATACAGTTTGCACCACACTCTGCATTATCCTTGCTATTCGCCCAGTGACATGAATTATCTGCAACACCCTCACTCAGCCCCCAGTGATCAGTACAGCCTGCACACTCATAACCCAGGCCACAGAGAACAAGCACAATCTGCACCACTCTCACTCAGACCCTGGTGACCAGCACAGTCTGTACCATACTCGCACATAGCCCAGTGATCAACACTATCTGCATCACCTTACTGCAGACCCCGGTAATCAGTGCAATCTGTACCAATCTGACCCAGACTCTGCTGATCAGCACCATTTGCACGACATTCTCCTTGATCTCTCCATGATGATACAACGATTTTGAGAGGCTTATTTGTCCTTCTTTTGTTTGAAGAGAGACCTAAGGCAGAGGTACTGAGCACTCTTCCCAGAACCTTGCCTGAATCGTGAGGTCTTGAGTTCCTTTTATCAAGTTGAAACAATAGAAGCAGACTGAGTGAGTCTTGTCATGCTCTCACAGAAACAGGATTTTCAGTTTCTCAGTTTTTCAATACCAGTTGCTGATATGGTCTTGTTTCCTTCTCTTCATTTTAGTTAAAACCGGGAGATCAGCTTCCTACTGTTGGAGCTCCATTTGAGACAATCTGTTTTTTTCTGAATTTGCCTGTTGCCAAGGCATTGTTTACGGAATGTTACTTTAGTGGAACAGAAGGTTAGCAATAGTTACTGTATCTATTATTTCATTAAGCATTTCTGTACAGTTGCACCTTAGCCAATCTTATTTCTTCTTTTGTTGTAATTTGACTATTGTCCATGAAAAAAATTGTGTTTTCATTAACATCGAGTAATTTGACAAATCGAATTGCATCTGGAAAGCAGATAGTGTAATTGACATTTTATGAGCTGTGGAAGTAAGTTAGTCTTTGATAATGAGAGATGAGGATAACAATAATTCGGATGTAATATTGCGAGAGAAGATGGCAATACGTGGAATTCATGGTGAGAAGCGCAGTTATCGCTGAGAAGCGCAGTGATCGCTGAGAAAAGTAAATTTGGAGAGTTCAATGAAAAGTCGAGCGGTGTTTCTACGAGTGATAGAGAAATTCTCGGTTCCAGAAACACAGTTGATCGTTGGAATGGTATAACTGGAAGACAGGTGGAAATGATGCAAACTGTGGTTGAGAGACCTGTGGAAAATGTGAATACACATCCAGTGGAAAATAATGATGACTATCCTTTGATTTTTCTTGACTGTGTAGGAACAAGATTACAAAGCTACAGTTTGAAGCAGGAGGAGAAATGTAACATACGGAGAGTCTGAACAGACTAGGGCTGTTTTCCCTGGAGCGTCAGAGGTTGAGGGTTGACCTTATAAAGGTTTACAAAATCATGAGCGGCATGGTTAGGATATCGTTGGTGTCAGGGAGTCCAGAACTAGAGGGCATTGGTTTAGGGTGAGAGGGGAAAGGCATAAAATAGACCTAAGGGGCAACGTTTTTCACTCAGGGCGTGGTACATGTATAGAATGAGCTGCCAGAAGAAGTGGTGGAGGCTGGTACAATTGCAACATTTAAAAAGTATTTGGATGGGGATATGAATCGGAAGGGTTTGGAGGCATGTGGGTCGGGTGCTGGCAGGTGGAACTAGATTGGGTTGGGATATCTGATCGGCATCGACGGGTTGGACCGAAGGATCTGTTTCCATGCTGTGCATCTCCATAACTCTATGACTGTATTAAAGGTAAAGAAGTTGAAGTTCATTTTTCAGACACCATGTTTGATCGAATGGTTCAGAAAACAGACAAGAAAACATTGAGGGTAAAATGCATTTTATGAACTCAGAGAAATTAACTTAATTACAACAGAAAGATGAAAATCTAATGCAGTTGTATCAAAATGTGTACAGAGAAAAAATCTCACAGTATCATATAATGTAACTATTTTAATAATATGGTCTTCATGGGAAAATGGAGACCATCACGTATTCAGGTGGATGAGAAATGGGCAGAACGTCAACATGTTGTATAACCAATGGCAGACATGAAGTGTTCCGGGTAGCATATGAATTACCAACAAAACTGAAACAAAAATATAAAAACTTTTTTAATCACCTGGACTGCGTAAGGCTGTAGTAGACTTTTGCCAGACATTTCATACATGCCAGAAAATTGGAAAACCTCAGGCAGCGATGAAACCAGCACCTTTAATGCCCATTGTCACATTGTAAGAACATATTACAAGGATTTTAATTGACTATGCATGATCCCAGCCTAAAACAAAAAGTGGGATCAGTATGTACTGTCTATAATTGATGTATCTATCACAGGATTGCAGAGGAGTTACTCAATTTTCTTACTAGATACGGACTACCCAGAGGTACAATCGGATTCATGTCAAATTTGGCACCAAAGTTATTCAAGGAAGTTATAGATTGCTTCGGAATAACACAGTTTAAAGCCGCTGCATGCCATCCAGAATCACAGGGAGCATCAGAATGGTGGTATCAAATTTTAAAGACCATGTAGAGGACTTAAAGTTTAGAGGATTGGAACAAAGAATTTTTATTTGTCCGTTTTGCAATGAAGGATGCACCAAATGAATCTATCCAATTCAAAACATTTGAATTAATGTTTGGGCATGAGGTGAGAGAATCACTGAAATTAATAAAGAGAAATTAGTGAGTTAGAGGTCAGAGATCACGTATTTGGAATAAATTTCAAACTTTAAGGAAAGATTAAACAAAGCGGGTGAGTTGGCTCGACAGCATTTGAATGTTGCGCAGGATGTGATGGAACAGGAAACAGACAAGATATCAAACGTTAGCAATTTTGCTAGTGGCGAGAAAGTGTTTGTGTTACTACCAATGGGAGGAGAACCGTTCAAAGCATGGCTTACTGGGCCTCATCAAATCGAAAGGAAATTGAGTGAGTTGAAATATTTACTAACAACACTGGGTAGAAAGACATCTCGCAGTATACCAATGCTCAAAGGTTATTGTGTTAGGGAAGGAAAGCAACTGGAGAATGTGTTACTTGTTAAAGTGAAGAACCAAGTTCAGGTAATTCCGAATTACACATTCCTCAAATTAATTTGGAAAATGAGGAAGTTCTCAAAGATTGGGATAAATTGTAGAGTTACCTTCCAGAGGAAAACTCAAGTGACCTGAAAGAGTTATTGCAATCAGATGGGGAGATTTGTGGGAATTAGCCAAGGAATAACCAAATTATGCACGATGAAGGAATAGGAAATGCTGCTCCAATTAAGCAACATCCTTCTTTACTTAATTCTACAAAGTTGGCTCAGGTTCCAAAAGAGGTTGAATCAAAGTGAATTAGAATGAATTGCAGTGACCGCAGTTCACACATAGTCATGGTGTGAAAATTAAATGGCGCCCAAAAATTATGTCTGGACTATCACAACGGCAATACCATTGCAAATCAGATTCATATGCTGTTCCACATTCAGAACACTGTGTTGTGAAGCTCGGACAAGCAACGTATATTTTTAAGTTCGACTTACTCAGATACTGGCAGGTAACTTTATGCGTAAGAATAAAGGAAATTTCGGATTTCGTGACACTGAATGGTTGTACTAGTTTCAAGTTCTACGATGTGCCATGAGAACTGTGCCAGCCACATTTCAACGACTAACTAATAAAGTCATTCACGGATTACCCAATTGTGTGGTGTAGATCGACGACTTTTGGAAGAGACATTTGCAGCATCTTCCAGAATTGGTCATTCAACTTTAGAAGACAGCCTTTGTGGTAAACGTGGTTAAGAGTGAGTTCACAAAAGCCCAAGTCATGGTCCTGGGCCATGTCCCTGCACATGGACAGATGGTCCTACGTGATGTGGAAACAAAGATTACTCAGGATTATTCTGCAATATTGACGAAAAGGAAGTAGTACAGTTCCTGGGATTCAGTTTTTATTGCCAGTATTTAGTACCAAATTTTAGCAGTGTAATTTCTCCACTGACTGACGTATTGCAGTGGTGCAGAAAGTTTCAGTGAACGGAAGACTGTGAGAAGGCATTGACAGCATGAAGGCTGTGTTAACCATTGTCCCCAGTATTCGCCACTCCTAATTATGCAAACACATTCAAGGTGGCTATTAGCGTGCGTGATATGGTTGTTGCTATTCTACTCTTGCAAGAAGACGATGAGAAGTTCGAAAGACTTATCAATCTCAGAAAATTGAATACACATCTACAGAAATTTCTCAGAGAATCAAAGTTTTTAGGGTTTGTTTTAAGAGTAGCAGTTGCCTCAAGGGTATTGAAGAAGTGGAAGTTGTCTATTCCCTGTCTCATTTAAAATTGACTGCTGAGGTTTCCCTTCCTGCTGCTGGAGTTCCATATGAGACAGTCCGTGTTTCTGTTGTTAAGATTGTGTTTATGGGATGTTACTATATTAGAACAGTTAATTAGTAATTGTTACTATATGTATTATTTTGTCAAACATTTCGATACAATTGCAACTTAGTCAAATCTTTTCTTTTTTTATAATGAAATAAATATAGTGGATGAATAAACTCTGATTTTCTTAATGTTGAGTAATTTGACCAATTGAATTGCATCTGGAATGCACCACTTCGTGTTTACCCTCATAATAGGAAATAGGGAAGGTCGAGGCTATCTTCTGAACATATTTTCACGGGGTTTGGCCTGCTCCATAATATTCAGAACCATCTGACGTGCGATATGACAAGACACTGGTCATCAGCAATATCTGTACAATTCTATTCCAGGTCTTGGTGATCAACATCATTTGTACCACATTATCCCACACCCTGGTAATCAGCACCATCTGTATCGCCCTCTCCAAGTGATCAGCAACATTGTTAACACTGACTGCACTGCACTCTTCTGGGGTCGAGTACTCACTATCACCTGTCATGCCCTCACTTGACCCAACTACACGACAATTTCCCAAATCCCACTGATTAACATTATCTGCACTGCCATCTTTATGATTCCAGTGATCACTATCGTCTGCACCGCCTCTCCCAGCAAATAGCGCCGACGAGACTGCCCTCCTCCAGTGTTATTTTCATGACAGGTATACCTTTCCCCAGACTCCAGTGCATACTACCATCCGTGTTGACCATGTCTAAGGCCGAGTCTGTTCAGTTGGCTGCAAACCTGATTGGTGATACAGAGTGATACAAACAGCATAGAGTTTCTTTTTCTTGTCATGCAGTCCTTCTCAATGTAGCCCTCATCTGTGGCAAGCTAACATTCATCACCAGACAACTTTCTCTACTGATAGGGTAGACCTATTTTCCTGTGAGCTGTGGTGGCTTTTACTTTTACATGTCACATCATATCGAGTATACATTCCTGTCAACTCCTGATAACTGCTGGCTCTCATGTTAGCAAAACTTCCATCTAAAAACTCATTGAAATTATTCAATCCACTGCTCTCAGGAGTAGCAGAATGCAGACATGGTAAAATTCAGCTGAAAATGGATACACTCAAAATGGCATTGTTCTGAATAGTTCCAAAAAAAGTGACATAAGAACATATTTGCAGAAAGTTTTGAAGGTGGCAAGATTAATCGAGAGAGGGGTCAGATAAACACCTCAGGATACTGAAGTGATACTGAAACGTTATAAACTTACAGTGGGACTCTTTTTGTGGAGGTATCACGGATTAGGGCAGATTTGCTTATCCTCGAAAAGGAAAATCTGTTCCAATTTTCAAATCGAGCTGGTGTCCCATAATTAATCTCATTCGCAAATTCAAAAGAACTACACGCCAAAAATGTAGCATTCAGACACAATATAAAACTCGAATATAAATTAAGGTAAACTTCTGAAAATTTGCCTTAAAATAATTTCGGGTCAAGTCCAATATCACATGCAGGCTTGGATTTAATTGACAAAAGTACAAAGTTGTGTGTTGAAAAGGAAATGAAAGAATGAATAGAATGTTCATTGCCAATCATATTCTCTCACGTCTTATATTGGAATAAAATGAGTGGGAACGGATTTTTAGAGACTAATGGAAGTTACAAGGATTGCAGGGGGTATAGTTACACTTTGAGATAATTCTCAACAAATGTTCACGTGGAGGACAGTAACTCTGAAACTAAGATTTCCAAGCTAATTCATTGTAAGAACAAATGTACGCAGACTGCCTGCCTTGGTAAGGGTGCAAATGTGCGAATCCAAGCTCCGTGCTTTTCTTTGAAAGTAGACAATAAAGTCAATACAGGCAAATAATTGTTTACTTCGAATTTGATTGTCTTCTGGTTTCTTTTGTCTGTAATTTTAACCTTTTTACAGAGGTGAGCAGTTTAGGAAGCAAATGGCGTGCCATGAAATGTACTATGGAATAGAGCTTAAGGATCTAGTAACAGTGTTCAGCATCATCGCATCTTTATGTGAATGAAATTACTATATGCTAGTGCATGCCCTTGTCCCAACAACCATAAATATATTTGGAAAATAAACATTGAAATATTCAATTTTAGATTCACCTGAATATTGATATATTCCAATTAACATACGCATTCTTAGGTTTTGATTTCATGTCATGCACACGTTCAGACTCCCATTTATGCAGTTTCACACCACTCCAAAATAATTGGTTACTTATATCCAGTTATCTAAAATGCTGTTGACTACTATAAATCTTCTACTTAACTTTCACCTGACTTCAGACGTTTCAAAATTATAAATGACATTTAAAATTATAACCTCTGATCCAGGTCGATTCTATTTTTCTGCCATTTACATATTCTCCCATTGAGAGTGAATAAAAACTTCACACCAGTTTTCAGCTCCTCTCTGAATTTACTCTGAGTCAGACCATAGATGCAAGTGTTTGTGCAGCAACTGAGAAGCTGCAGCATGAACCCAACTTGCTGTGTAATGTAAATCAGGTTGCTATAATATTTGTCCTTGTAAAAATAATTGATCACGGGCCAATTAATTGAATGTATGACATGCACAAACCACAAGAGTATGAAATTGGCAGAAAGACTAAAAAGTAAAATCATGGATTTTCTCCGACTTTTCATCTCTGAATCATTCTGATGATCAGTTGTTCTCTGGAGACCCTTGCGGATTCTATTAGCTACAATAATATTCCTCACAGTTAAAGCATTGAACAAGATAATTAACAGGATTGGTGTAAGAGGCGTTATGATGCTGTCAATCCATTCGAATGCCTTCCACGAAGGGGAAGTGAGATAATCATCTGTTACAACGCAGTGCCATGGCACGTTATCAATCGTATAAGCTGGTTCACCTATAAAGTAAAATGGAATGCTCCTCACACAGCTGATCATAAACACAGAAGTAATAACCACCTTTGCTCTTTTTGCAGTGCAATATCTTGATCGTAGTTTCTGACAGCAAATAGCTACAAACCTGTCAAAAGTGAAGGTGACAGTGAACCACACTGAACAATCGACTGCTACAATGTACGCAACAACATTCACCTTGCATACTGGTGTGAGAAGGAGGAAACTAATTGGTAAGTACATGCTATTAATCCGATGCAATATAACGTGGATGACAACCACTGTGAGATCCGCTGCAGCCATGGCCACCAGGTAGTGAGTGATGCATTTGGAGAGACCACACTTGCCTCGGGACAGAATCAGAATCGCCACCAGATTAACTGGAAGAAGCAGGAGGCAGGAGACTTAACAAATTCACTCATATCATATGGCAATATTTGTTTTGTGCTTCCAAATTCAATTTTGTTAATTTAAAGACAATTTTATTCATGATTCAAAACCTGTACAGTATCGGAAACTAATTTATGAGATGCAATCATTAGGAATAAATGTCATGACATCAACAGGCTCAAAGATGATTCATAAAAAAATTCTGACATGCCTGAAGAATTCGGTTGTCTTAAACGGACAACAGTTATCACATAATCGTTGGCAAACATAATATTTTCTAAACTGTTTCATTCTGTGTACTGCTGGTTTCCACATGCAGGAGTCGAAAATGTTGTGTAAGTTCTCCTTCATATGTGAAATCAGGACAGCACATTGCCATCCTAAAAGCAATGATTCGTGCAACGTTGATATTGCACTGCTCCCCCCACCCCTTTTTTTGCCTCATGGGCTGTGTCATTGGTGAGCGTTCAGCTTGGAGACTGCATTCTTGCCTTGTGGGACAGTCTGTGCACTGGAAAGTGCGCTGTCATTCTGTCATGAATTCCAGGTGCACCATGGAGTGTGCACGAGCTCTATGTTGGCTGACAGTCTGTATAGGGTAGAGAAGCCTGCTAAAACCAGTTACACCTTCTCTCTCACAATGTCAATTATTTCAATTATATCACAGCTCCCCCCTCCCTGATTTCTATACCTGCATCGTTTTTCTCTACAGTGAACATAGATGCAAAGTACGATTTAAAACCTCAACCATGACTTCTGGAACTGTGGCTGCTGGAAGTCTGAAACAAAGATAGAGTCTGAAAGGTATCCTGATCTTACCCAACAATTTTTATTTTGAGCCCGACCGTTTCCTTGTTTATTCTGTTGCCTTTTATAAACTTACAACATACAGTAGTTTTAACTTTTCCTTAATAATACCCACCAGTATTCTTTTCATGACCTCTCTTCGCTGTTAAGATTTTAAATGAAAGAAGCCTTTCTGTGCTCTTGTACAGATTGCTCTCTTCTGAGCACTTTGCGTCTGACGCAATATTCCTTTATTTTGCCTTGTGCAATACTGTACATCCTTTGACATCCAAGGATTTTGAGACTTCTATTTTTTTTTTTACCTCGCCATTCTCCTTTACTGATCACGTTGGCCCATGTCCTTGCAATATCACCGTTTTTTCCTTGCATTCCCATGCCACAGATGGATTTTTCATGTACGTATATGCTCTCAGTCCACGTTTGGCAGGTTTTGTTTTATCAGATAAACATTTACCATCCTTAACATCCTAATTTTTAACCTCCTGCTATCACCAAAGTTATTTTCCACTTCTCTACCTATAATTTGCATGACTTCGTTCCGCAGCACTGTCCATTATTTATCAGGTCTTGTACATGCTCACTTAAGAAGCCCTCTTGAACACCTTTCAAGAATTCTGCCGCCTCTAAGCCTTTGGCACTTTACCTATCTCACTTATTATTGGGGGAATTTTAGTCTACATCTTCTTTACACTTCTTGTCAATTTGCTTCCATATTTGTCTTTCCATCTCATTCAGGCTGCTTACACATGTACAATGTACTGCAACAATGTGATTGCTGACGTTTTTGTTCTTAATTCAACTACATAGCCTCATTGAGGAAGTATCCAAGGTATCTTACCTTACTGCATTCACTAACATCTTGATCAATATTGCAATATCACGCGTTTTTTCTCTTGCAGATGTACTTCTGTGTCTTCAACCGATGTTCAAGTACCAACATCTGGTGTTCAAGCGGGTAAAATCTATACTTCCGAAAGGAGTGGCCTTCTAATTTGCCAAGAGGATTTAAGATTTCCCATATATTACTGGTTATGATGCACGAGGTTCTGAGCTCCCCTGCCACATCGAGTCTTAAACATACTTCCCTTCTGTAAACTTTATTCTCTTTTCCTTACCCTGCATTTCGCTTAGTTCTGTCGAACACACATTGCCGAATTCCTCTTCAGATAATGCAAGAAGCATATAAGTTGAAATTAATAGCGTGCACATCGAGAAAATTGTGCATAGAAGCCAAATATAAACTCGAAATAAAGTTAAAAGCTTTGCTACTTCTAACAATGCGCATATGACAAATGTAACCCACCAAAGGACATGAGGAGATTAAAGGGACTGATCGATTCCTCATCTAGTATTTCTTTTAACTCTGAGCATGAGGTTTGAACAATATCAATGTTGCCTCAACAATTGCTTCACATTTAGAGCCATGATACTTTAAAATTAAAACTCATGTAAAGAAAACAAAACAATTACATTGCAATTGACTCACACTGCCAAATAGGGAATGCATGATTTAACGCTCCCACATGTACGTTCAATGTGTAGTACTTTGTATCATTCTCTTACCAGGAATACTGACGGCAGCAAGGATTGGGTAATAAATCCGATCAATTTGGTAAATTACAGGGTATCCCATTGCTTGTGCTCAACATAAATGCATGCCTTGCCTGACAAGTACTCTAACAATATGTACAGAGAATTACTCCGAGGGAGCATTATTTATAACAAACAGAATTGTCCACAGAGACCATCAGCTCTGCACTGTCAGCAAAGCTATTAATAACATGCTCGAGAACCAATTGAGTTGATACATCACCATTGCTTGATCAATTCACATTCAGGACAAAATACATATTAATGGATATGTGAAAATAATCCAATAACTAAGTCTTGTGCATTATCTGAAATGTTTACGTCTTTGTTCAACAATCTGAAAAGTAATAAATTAGGTGCTTGAGATTGATGTGGCGAACATTCTTCATAAGAAAATCCTTGGTACTGAGGTAGTGAACAATCTGAACGACATAATCCCTGACGTTGATGTAATGTACTGTCTCATTCACTATAGCCTTGGTGTTGATGTTTTGCAACAAAAACTTCCAGCTCGGCAAACAGAACCACAGCAACGAGCACCCGAGCTACAAATCTTCTCACAAACTTTGAACAATCACATTGCAATTGACTCACACTGCCAAATAGGGAATTCATGATATAACACTCCCATATGTACGTTCAATGTATAGTACTTTGTATCATTCTCTTACCAGGAATACTGACGGCAGCGAGGATTGGGTAATAAATCCGATCTATTTGGTAAATTACAGGGTATCCCATTGCTTGTGCTCAACATAAATGCCTGGGCTTGCCTGACAAGTACTCTAACAATATGTACAGAGAATTACTCGGAGGGAGCATTATTTATAACAAACAGGATTGTCCACAGAGACCGTCAGCTCTGCACTGTGAGCAGAGCTATTAGTAACACGCTAGAGAACCAAGTGAGTTGACACATCACCATTGCTTGATCAATTCACATTCAGGAGAAAATACACATTAATGGATATGTGAAAAAAATTTAATAACTGAATCTTGTGCATTATCTGAAATGTTTACGTCTTTGTTCAACAATCTGAAAAGTAATAAATTAGGTGCTTGAGATTGATGTGACGAACATTCTTCATAAGAAAATCCTTGGTACTGAGGTGGTGAACAATCTGAACGACATAATCCCTGAGGTTGATGTGATGTACTGTCTCATTCACTATAGCCCTGGTGTTGATGTGATGAACAATCTCAGTAATATTAAGCATGCTGTTGACGTGATGAAAAGTCTCGCTAGCATAAACCCTCGCATTTTTCTCAAGTTCTCAGCGACAACGGCTGCACTGTTGATTTCTGAATAAGTCTCAGGAACTATTTCCTTGTTATTAACTTGAATGACGGCTTCAGTAACAATAGCTCAAATGTTGATTTCTGAACAGTTCCATGAACAACGTGCCCTTCTGTTAAAGGGGTGGATATTATCCCTTGAGGAAACCAAAAGAAGGAAAGGAAGGGAAAGTATCAGGAAAATTCCAAATCAACATGGAAGTTGCTAATTTCATTTTTTTTATAGTTTTAAATGATTCTTTCTAATTAGCCTTAGAAGAATTAGAATCAGGTTCATTATCATATGTATGCAATTACAGAAGTCCAGGAATACACTGAGAAATTTACAATGTAGTTCCTCAGGGTGCCAGATTAGGTACAGCTCCTTCGTTCCGGCCTTCAACCGCTCCAAGGTAAGTTTTCTTTACAAAAACTTTAAAATGTTTACAAAAGAGAGAGAGAGGAAGAAAAACAAGAATGTAAAAGCAAGCACATGGACGTGCACTGGGCTGAGAAACCCGAACGCTGCATTTTAATTGACACAAGATTGTTTTCACATTGATGCTTTCTTTCATTCTTTCGTACAGCATTCAACTTTACACTGTTTTTGAAGATTTTTTATTCTTCCTTCAAAAGAGGACTTGCTGAGGAAGGTGGCTAAAAGATCATTCTCTCTTCACCTAATCCCTGCATTACAGATCGAGGATCATCGAATCTTCCAAGAGCATCCCAACCGGAACTGGAACTGTCACCCTGCATTTAGCATTGCTCATCCTCCTGGCTTGCACATTCCTGGACAGGTGCAACTTAGCATGGCTGATTCACCTCACCTGCAAATCTGTTCCTCAGACACGGGGAGGACATGCATATTTCACACAGTCACCCAAGCAGGGAATCAAATCTTAGTTTCTGGTGCTTTGAGGCAGCAGTGCTAGCCACTGTGCCAGTTGCGCCAGCCTCTTCCTGGAGACTTGCCGGAATCTCCATGCAAGAAGGAGAGGTACATACACACCGATTATTTATGGTTTCTCTTTGCAGGCTAGGTGTTTTTCTGTTATGTTGGCCCCATACATCAATGGTCACCTGGTCAGAGGCCAATACAAATCTTGCTCGCAAATACACAATCCTTCATTTTGAATCGAACGGCTTTTAGGCATCTGCTTTTGCTCTCACTGTTCCTGGCAAACTATAAAACTGAATACAATTGTGTTCCACGAAACAGAAATTTGAAAACTATCGTCACCTGCTTGGACAGTATCCCTAGTTTAAAGCTGTATCTTTATTTTTAGTCCACAGTCTAAAATAAACAAAATCAAATGAGAAGGTATTTTACATAAGATACTGTGAAAATACCTGACTGAACCTCAATAAAGCAACTGGAGTTATCTGGTTGCGTTTATTGCACAGCTGGATGTATCGCATAGATTCTTCATTCTCCACTGAAAAGTAAATGTAGAAACAGTTTCGTACCCAGTTCGTCAGTAATTGTAAGATTGCCTCCATAGGGTGGGCAATGCCTTGTGTCTTTCTAAGATTGATCTACTGAAGACGTGCTGGCAAGCGCAATTGACATCAAATTCGAAAGCTTTATCCACCTTTATCTCACAAATTATATTACATTAATGTGAGGTCAGGGCAGTTGTGTTTAAATCAACGCATCGACATGACAACTACTTATGAATAGCCATACCTGAATATCTGTTATTTACATAGCCAAATTCATTAAAATACAGTGATACAGGCGAAGAACATTAAAACTGATTAGAGAATATATTTAAGCAATTGCATTTTTCTGGCTTTAATTTTTAAAAACCGGCCAAAATTGACTTCACATAAAAAACGGAAAATTACCGAAGCCATATCATAGGGTTAACATTGCGAGGAGTTTCAATGCAAATGCTCCAATTGGCATTCCTGTTCCTAAAATTATCCATTCTTAATACAAAATGGCAAACAGAAGGATTACATTGCATGTTAATGTTACGAATATTTTCATTAACAATGTCCCTGTTGCTGATGTGCTGAACAGGCGCCATAACCATCCCTGGTGTTAATGTGCTGAGCAGTCTTAGTGGCAATAAACCATGTGTTCAGATTTTTGTTTTAACCTTAAAACAAAACGTATTTGTTTCTCTCTCTCTATTTCGTTATTGAGTGAGCAATTTCAGGGGGTTATCTCAAAGTGAACGAATTAGCTATTATTCTTCCTGTGTCTTCGGGTCATCTAGTCTCAAAGATCATCATAACAAATCTGAGATGTAAATAGGAAGTTCTTCAGTGCTGTGGTGGTTCTGTGGTGAAAGTGATAAAATCCACATTTCAGATCCGTTTTTACTTACGGTCATCAACATACATGTTTCCTCTCATTGTTTCCTTGTTTTTCCCTCTCCACAGATACCGTCAGCTCATTTCAAATTTTTCAGTCCAAAGCATAAGCAAGCGAGGAATTCGACGAATACGTTGAATGCTATCACTGCAAAAAATGTATGAGCCATGTTCGACTTGATGGAATTGATTTTCTATTTCCTATTATGCAATTCTGCAATTTATGTCCATGACACAGATTTAGGATAAGAGAGGTCTGTTTTTCCACTGTTGTAATGACTTTCTCCTCACTGTAATGAATATAGTGGAACTGACTTGTTTTCCCAGTCTCTGTGGTTCCTGTGCATTTCGTGCAGGATCAGTGTTGTTACTCCAAATGATTGGCAAACCCATGCCTTGAAAAACCTGTGAACTGAAGTTGGTGCTGAATGTTCTGAGCATATAGAGTGGGTGGTTCACTGACTATACCTAATTTTACAATCTGATGACTGAAATGAGGTAGAACTGCTGTAGAACCAGATTGAAAGATTGGCTGGAGCTTTGAAAGCAAATAGCCTCGTGGTCGACATTGTAAAGAACAGATCAAACAAGCAGTAATTGAAGTTGAAGTTTAAATTGCAGTTGATGTGGAGCCAAGTACGCATACTGAAACCATGCTCGTTGGCAGCGAAGAATTTGTTGGTCTGTGGACTAGTGAGTGAGAGTTATGAGTGACAGAGATCTTTTCGTTGCCAATAACACTGTGATTGCCTGTTGGATGAATGAACAAGGAGTTGGGAAAATGGAACGGAGGCACTGGGGGTGGCTGAGAGTAAAAGTATGCACATAGTCTATCATCCCAGAACCTATGTCTTCTCTGCAGTCAAAATCCGTGTCTAAGTGAAGTAAGCTGGTTACTTTTTCTGCAGTAGTTACTGTAAGCTGTGAGGTTTGAATCGATAAAGCAGATACACCCAGCCTCTCTGTGTTTCTTTAAAAAAACAAATGAAGCAACAGAGAATGACTCCTGAACAGCAAGAATTCTGGTCTGCCGAAGAATGAGTATCTCAAAGTTCGAACAGGGAGGCAAAGACCACTGAACTGGTCTTTCCTCCACTTCCACCAACAATCTTTTTCTCATACTTGTTTGTGTTTTTGAAGTGGAGTTTACAAGACGACTATAGTTTAAGTCAATAGTATTGTATGCTACCTGTTTATCTGTAGTTATAGTCTCATCACTTGCAATAGACCATTATTCTTGATCAGTCCAGAAATCTGGCCCATGTTTCCTATTAGCGTTATTTTGAAAGTTAGGGAAGTTGGGTTGCCGTACATATCTTTACAAGAAAACTTTGAAATTTGTTACCATTCCGGGAATAGTGAATCTTGATCTATGGAGCACTGCCTCATTTGTTCGTAACATCTGTCACCGAGACTGGAAGGAGTGCCTGAACATTGCTGTGAACGCTGACAACTCTGGAACTCTGTGCTCCAACGGATATTTCTCACAAATTACAGCGTTGTGTTCATATTATAACCAATCAGTATGACTGAACAGTACAACAGAGGATGAGACTCCAGTATCTCAAACATCACCCGACTCCCCACCCCTTCGTGAGTTTTACCCCCTTTTGAGGAAGTTGATTGTTTTGCATCTAAGTTCTGAGGTGTATTTGGCCTGGAAATATTTCGTTCTAAACCACATTCCCTCTTCCCTGTTAAAAGTGTATTCTTGTGCAAAGTACACTATCGGTTCCAGAGAAACATTGTGTTCAAACAAATGTAGATTTTTGAATGTTAGCAGGAGCGTCACAGGAGGTTGACGAGGCAATGGAGCCAGATGAGATTAATCTCAGGACGTAACAGTAATTGAGGGTGTGGATGAATTGTGGAGGAACTGTTCACAAACTTTCAGTCTTCTCTCAACTCAGGAGAGGTATCAAAATGCTGGACAAATGCAAACGCTGCTCTCGTTCAGAAATGTTAATCAGGATAAGACCAGTAGCTATGGGCGTGTCTGTTTAATTTCGGTGTTGGAAAAGTTTCTAGAGATAATTATAGGGGACAGAATTAACAATTATATGGAAAATTGTGGTTTGTTTAGGAATGAGTATTGTGGATTTCTAACTGATGTGCTTGACATTTTTTTCGGAAGGTTAACAGATGACTCAATAGGAGTCATTATGCGGATATGGATTTCCAGAAGGCATTCGATACAGTGACACAACAGACTTTTGTGGAGTGATACACCTCATAGAATGAAAGGATCAGAAGTAGCATTGATCCAAAAGTGGCCAAGGTAGACGAGAGTATGTACTAGAGTTCACTGGGGGGCATTGCTGCCCTACTACTTGTTCTAATACACATTGTGATTTAAATCTTAGTGGGGGGGGGGGGGGGGGGGTGTTTAAAACTCTTGAAACAAAGAATATAAATTGGGCGGTACACTTCTCAGGAAGGTACAGGAGTGATGGGGCATGGTGACTGTGTGTGTGTGAGAGAGAGGGGAGAAGAGAGAGAAAATTTAAAGTGGCATGAAAGGTATCATAAAGCTTCTTAGATTTTATTAATGGGTGATATACTACAAAATCATGGAGGAGATGTTCAACTTTTACAAAACACGTGTTTGACCTCAGCTTGGTTTGGGGAAGAGTGCAAAAGAGAGTTACAGGAATTGTTACAGGAACGAAATGCACCAGTTAGATGGATAGATTGAAGGGGTTGTCATTGTTATCCTTGAGAATTCAAGGCTAAGAGCAAACTTGAGAGAGGTTTCCAAAGTCCTTATTGGCCTGGAAAGAAAAGATAAGGAGTAATTGTTCATGCTCTTTAATGAACAAGAAAAAGACAGCATGAATTTAAAGTGATCTGCAAGCAAGGAAAATGTCAAGCTTAGAAATTTGCTTTCACGCAACGACCGGTTAGGGTATGCATGCAATGCCTGGAAATCTGGTCGAAGCACGTTCAATTCGGCCGTTTAATGAGCCATTGGATGATCATTTGCATGAAAAAAGTATGGAGTTTTGGCTGAAGTAGCCGGAGATCGCACTTCGTAATGCTACACTAGTAAAGACCCAGTTCATACAACAGGCACAAAAACCGTCTATACCCTAACTACTAAGTGATTCCCTGGGTTCAGGAAATTTTAGGAGTGGTAATGAATTGGACCATGAAGGAGGGTAGTAGAGGGGGCTGTATTCGCAGAATGCAGACATTGAACGGGAGAAGATATGTTTGGTGGGGGCATGCTGCTGGAGCAGAAATGACAGAGAATTGAGTGGAGGATTTTGAATGCGAAGATAGATGGCGTGGAAAGTAATGACAAGTAAAACTGTATCGTTATTCTTGAAGAGAGGTGAAAGTGTGAGCACTGAAATATGTGATTGTTTTAGGATTCCTTTAAAAGCTATTCTGACAGAAAATGCCTTATTGACCTCTTACTACTGGTGTTTCACTCTACTTTCTTGGGATCATGTCCCCTGGATTCTGGACATCATGCTTTTACACCTGTTCATGATCACACTGTCAGCTTGTGTGCAGATATCTTGCATCACTAAGGTATGGTAATGCTCCTGGGGTTCTTGGATTTCCAGCAATCTGGAGCTGCACCAGCCAAATACTGCTTGTGGGTTTCCTTAGCTGTACTAAGTTATTAATGAGACGGAGGATCCTTCTGAGTCTCCAAGGCACACATAAGATCTGATCTAGTTAGCAACACCTAGCTCCATACATTACCTCCCTTGACTTTTCTGACTACTAACTGCTCAGAGAATTTGGAACGAAATATTTTCCACCTGCCTCCAAGCATGTAGTGGCCACAGTCTGAGGGTCTCACGAATAGTTATGTAAGCCGACTCTACAAACATAAAATATGAGGATCAGACCGCTGCATATGATCATACTATACACAGGTTGTGTGCTTTTAGGATTGTCCAAAGGTGAGGAGGCTATCATTGTAGACATTGAGCAATTGGCCCGTTATTGGATTCAGCTGACCATCACAACAGATGTCAGGAAGGATATTTCCTTATTTGTGCATATGTCCATCTAATATTACCAGCGTGTGTGAGAGAGGGGTGTGAAACAGAGAGAGACAGAGAGAGAGAGGTACAGAAATGCTATGTTTCAAGACCAAAGGCAGTAAAGAATATGAGGTAAAAGAAAGGGAAGAGAGAAAGATGGACAGGACAGAATAAAGAGATGCAGGGAAATAATAAGAATAATGGTTAGAAGACAGCTGAAAGTGAAAAAGAAAACACCAATAGATAAAAAAAGAGAGACTGGGGATGAAAGAAACAAAATAGGCATACGGAGATCATATAAATGGAAAACACTAGAAAATTACAAGAAGAGATAGTTGGGTAGACAGCAGACTGGAAAAGGCAAATAATGTCAGAGAACGAAAGATGTAGAAAGACAGATCAGCAGACATAGTTAGAAATGTGCTAAGAAAGATTTTGTTGGGGAGATATGTATCTGGTCGATATAGGGAGATGGAGTCCACCTCTCTGTCTCTTTGTCTATCCATTTCTCTATTCATGCACTTGTTAAGGCACAAGCGTCAGAGCTCACTACTATGTAGCCTTAAATTTTCTTCCCTTCTGTAAATTTTACTCCTCTTCCTTTACCCCGTAGTTGAATCATACCTGCAGAGCACATATCAATGAATTCCCTTTCCACATAAAGCAAGAAGCGCATAAGCTTGAATTAGGAGCTTGTAAATAAGAGAAAATTATGCAGGGACGCCAGATATAAACATAAGATAAGGTTTAAAAGCTTTGTTATTTTTTTAAATGCCCATATAACAAATGTTGTGCATTTATGAGCGACAGGAGACTGAATATTTCTTATCAATTCATGATCTGATACTTGTTTTACCTCTGAGTATGAGGCTGGAACTACACCTATGTTGCTTCAACATTCACTTCAACATTCGGTGAAATTATGTTTTCTTAATTAATATTCTGATGAAGAAAACATTCCACTTGACTCACACTTGTCAAACAAGTAATATGACATAACACTCCCAAATACACATTCAATGTGTATTACCCTGTTTCGTTGCCTTATCAAGAATACTGACGGCAGCAAGATTCGAGTAATAAATCCGATCTATTTTGGTAAATTACCGGGTATCCCATTGTTTTTGTTCCACGCCGGACGCTAATGACATAAAGAGCAATCTACATCTTTGCAAGGTTTACGAAGGTTTGTAGCTCAGGTTGAGGTTTAGGGTGTAGGTTTGCTCGCTGAACTGTAGGTTTGATATCCAGACGTTTCATTACCTGGCGAGGTAATATCATCAGTGGTGATCTCCAAGTGAAGCGAAGCTGTTGTCTCCTGCTCTCTATTTATATGTTTGTCCTGGATGGGGTTCCTGGGGTTTGTGGTGATGTCATTTCCTGTTCGTTTCCTGAGGGGTTGATTGATGGTATCCAGATCTATGTGTTTGTTTATGGCGTTGTGGTAGGTGTGCCAGGCCGCACGGAAATCTCTGGCATTACTTTGCCTTGCCTGTCCCAGGATAGGAATGCCATCCGAGAGAGTTCCACCCGCGAACAACTGTACTTCCTGCATGAATGTTTGAGAAAACAGGTACGTCCAAAATGTCTCCAATACAAGCCGCCGATAAAAACACCTCAAGCCAGAAGTTCAACAGAACGAAACGGCCGCAGAATGCTCCGATAACTAATCAATGACGTCCACCACAGACTCCGAAAATACAACCGGGAAATTGCGCGCCAAAAACCGTTATTCAAACAAGCAACAAATCGAGAATGGACAGACGCGGTAGAACGAGCCATAAACACCAAACAACGACAAAAACAGACAAAGAAAAATCGGGACCTGAAGGAAAACTTGACAAACTCACAAACAAAGACAAAATTGATAACACGGGGGCATGGATAAAGAACTTATCAGACCGAACCCTACCAGACACAGAAGAAGCGGTACTAGTAAAAGGACTAAATTTCACTTACCGAGACGCTGACAAGGAGGATTTCCTAGCGGCATTAGAAACCAAATTGAAGGACAACAAACTCACGGAAGAAACACAACAAACGATCAGACAGACAGTTGCATCTACTCTGATCCAAAAGAGGGAAGGAAATAAACCGAACACACAAGAAAAGAAAGCCCTAGAAAACTTCAAAAAGGCAAAAACATCGTCATATTACCTGCAGACAAAGGTCGGCTCACAGTCATCCTGAACAGAAGGGACGACATCGAGAAAGCCAATGCACTACTTGCAGACACCAACACCTACCAATAGGTGACGCTAGACCCGACCCCACAACTAGGAAACAAAATTACATATCTCCTAAGAAAATTACACAATTCCAGACAATTACACAAGACGAAATTCCAGAAAATGAAACCCGACGGGACCAACACCCCACGTTTCTACGGACTACCAAAAATCCATAAACCAGGAGACCCCGTCAGACCCATAGTCTCACGACCCAGAACACCAACTTCCAGACTGGCCAAAGAACTACACGCAAGACTGAAATACCTAGTAGAAGAGTCACAGCACTCCATCCACTCCACCAGGAATTCCTAAAAATCGTCCAAAACACCAAAATAGAGGAAGACAAAACAATGATCTCATTCGACATAATAGCACTGTTCACCTCCATCAACATCGACTTGGCAAAGGAAACACTTGCCACACGTTTAGAAGAGACCATCACACACATCCCAACAACCATCAATCACATTACCAACAAAAACATCATGAAGCTAGTGGACCTGTGCCTCACTACCCACTTCACCTTCAACAACATAATCTACAAACAAACCAATGGCACACCCATGGGATCTCTGCTATCAGGATTCATAGCAGAAGCGGTAATGCAAAGACTAGAACAAGCAGCCCTACCAACCATCAGACCAAAAATTTGGGTCTACTTCGTAGATGACACCTTTGTCATCACAAAACAAAACAAGATAGAAGAGACATTGAACATAATCAACAACACCATCACAGGCATAAAGTTCACCAAGGAGGAAGAAACCGACAACAAACTCGCATTCCTGGACGTCACAGTTGAAAGAAAGGACAACGGAGAACTACAACCTGCGTTACAGAAAACCGACAAACACTGACCAAATACTTAACTACACCAGCAACCATTCCAACACACACAAACGAAGCTGTATCAGAACACTATTCCAACAAGCCACCACACACTGCAGCACAGACGAACTTCGGAAAACAGAGGAGAAACACCTATACAACGTATTCAAGAATTACGGATACTCAAAAAATACAGTCCGCAGATTCCTCAAGAACGAACCACGACAAGCAGACCAAACACAGCCAAAAACGCTAACCACCTTGCCAAACATCAAATAAGTCTCAGAAATGACAGTCAGACTACCAAGGGCCTTCGGAATCCTAGTAGCTCACAAACTCACAAACATCTCTCAAACAAAAACTAAAAACTTAGAAGACCCATATAACCCATGGACAAAGCTGAAAATGTGTTGCTGGAAAAGCGCAGCAGGTCAGGCAGCATCCAAGGAGCAGGAGAATCGACGTTTCGGGCATGAGCCCTTCTTCAGGGCAAAACCCATGGACAAAACCAACGTCATCGACAAAATACCATGCAAGGACTGCCACAAACACTACGTAGGACAAACAGGAAGAAAGTTAGCCACCAAGATACACGAACACAAGCTAGCCACAAAAAGACACGACCCTCTCTCCCTCGTAGCCCTACACACAGAGGAAAAAAATTGCAAAATTTCGACTGGGACAATACTATCTATCCTGGGACAAGCTAAGCAATGACATCCCAGACAATTCCTAGAGGCCTGGCACTCCAACCACCACGCCATAAACAAACACATAGATCCAGATGCCATCTATCAACTCCTCAGAAAACGAACAGGAAACGACATCACCACAAAACCCAGGGATCCTATCCAGGGAAACATATAAATAGAAAGCAGGAGACAACAGCTCTGCATCACTTGGAGGTCGCCACTGATGATGATACCTGGCCATGTAATGAAACGTCTGGATATCAAACCTACAGCTCAGCGAGCAAACCTACACCCTAAGCAATCTACATCGAGGATGCCTTATATATACCAAAGAGGATTGTCCACGGAGAAAACCACTTCGGTAGTTTAAGCAGAGGTATTAGAAACGCGCCATAGAAATAACTGAATGTCAAACCACGTTTTTTGAGCGATTTTTGTCCATTACAATACTCTTATTATTGGAACGACCAAAAAAACACATAATTCTATCCCAACGTCAGTTGCATTACTTTAAATAATCGTGGTTTTTTTCAACACTCCAAAAATGAATTAATTGTGTATTTGTCGTTGATCTGTTGAATACTGCCAGTCACAATGTGATGAACATAAGCCTTGGTACTGATGTGATGAGCAATATCAGTACACGTGGACCTGGCTTTGATTTCGATGAATTTTTTCATTAATTAATCCGTGTTTTTGATGTGATGAAGAGTCTTAATAATATTAGCTTTCTTATTTAGTTGATAAAATGCGTCAGCAACAATGGCCACGCTCTTGATTTCAGAAATTGTCTCCCTTTGTTGACTTGGTTTTCAGCCTCAGTAACAATAGCTCCTGTGTAAATTTCTGAACAATGTCTTGAATAATGGACTTACTGTCAAGGTGATATTCCTTATGGAAAACAAAGGAAGAAGGAAAGGGAAAATGCTAGGAAAACACAATTTAATGGCTGTACACCAGACCATGTGAGTTGATAACTTATTTCTTTCAGCTTTTGTTTTCTGATTCATTCTACTTCTCTTCAATTGACTTAGGTTGTTTGTATACTGAGAAGGAAGTGAGGACTGCAAATACTGGAGAACAGAGTCGAGAGAGTGTAGTGCTGGAAAAGCACAGCCAGTCAGGCAGCATTCAAGGAGCAGGAGAATCGATGTTTCGGGCAGGAGTCGAGAGTGACGTGCTGGAAAAACACATCAGGTCAGGCAGCATCCGAGGAGCAAGTGAATCGATGTTTCAGACATAAGCCTTTCATCTGGATTCCCGATGAAGGGCTTATATCCAAACCATCGATTCTCCTGTTCCTCGGATGCTGCCTGACCTGCTGTGCTTTTCAAGCACTACACTCTCCATTCTGATCTACAGTCCTCACTTTCTCCTAGTTTAGGGCATGAGCCCTTTATCGGGAATGAGGTATACTGCAAACTGATACTTGTCTTCATTCTTTGGGTGAGAATTCGTTAATTTATTGTCTTTGAAGGTGTTTTATTCTTCTCTCAATTTGGGACTTGCACAGGAAGGTAAATACGACACAGTTCGCTGTAACTGGAGACTGTTATTCATCCACATTTCTCTGTTAGTGGTACCCCCTCGCAGGAGGGAGAGATACATACACACCGATTATTTTTTCTGTTTTATTTTGCAGGTTAAGTCTCTTTCTGCTGTATTGGCCCCAGACATCCACGGTCACCTGGTCAGAAGACAGTGAAAAGTTTGCTGTCAAATACATATTCCTTCACTTTGACTATGTCAGCTTTTGGGTGTTTGCTTTTGCTTTTGCTTTCACTATTCGTGCAAAACCATAAAAATTAGGAACGTGAAAAGCGGCAATTACTGTAAGCATTTGTTTGTACAGTAGCTCTGGTTTAAAAAAGTATTTTTTTAAGTGCACAGTCTAAAATAAAGAATATCAAATGACACGGTGTTTTACATAACATACTTGGAAAACAAATGACAAACCTCAACCAAAGCAGCTACAGTTATTCTGTGGTGTTTGTTGTTAAGCTGGATGTATCAATTAGATTCTTTATAGACCGCAGAAAATAAAATACAGAAACGAAAGCAGGTTTGTGTCAGTTGCACTGTGAGAAGATTGCAGCGGCAGGGTTATCAATTTCTTTTATTTCTAAAATTGATTTATTGATCGGTTCTAGCAAACGTCATTGACATCAAATTCTGAAGCGATATTCACGTTCATTACACCAATGTTATACTGTCTTAATGTCCGGTCATACCATTTCACTTTAATGCACAGCATCCACATTGCCAATGCCTATGCATCAAGTCATATCTGAACAACCAACTCTGTAGTTTCTTTAAACGAAGTCATTAAAATACAGTAACACATGCAAATAATACATTAACTAATTAAATGATATGTTTAAGCAATTGCAGTATGCTGACTTTTATTAAGATAAAACCTGGCCAAAAATAACCTTGCACAAACAAGGGAGGCTTATCTAGGACATATTGGAAGACAAATGTAGATATTGTAAAAAGTTTCAAATGTGAAGGCTGCATTTGGAATTCTGTTGCCTAAAACTTCCCATTCTGAAACAAAATAGAAAATCAGAACAGCCTTACCAATGTAACCGTGGTGTTAATGTGATAAAATGTGTCAATAACAGTGTCCATATTTCTGCCGTGCTAAACAGGTACAATGACAATCGTCTTTGTGTAAATATGATGAACAGTCTCAGTGAGAGTAGCTCGGGTATTCAGATATTTCTGTTAGAATTGCAGTTTCTTTTTATTCTGGTTGTTTCTTGGAGTAAGCATTTTAAGGATTATCTAAAAGCAGCAATAAGGCCTAACGTTTTAAATTGGACACCTATTAGAGAGCTAGTTAGTTGTCATTCGCATATAAATAGACAAAGGATCGATGGATTGAATTTGTCGGGACATGTGGAAGTTAGCTGAAAGATTGATGGTTTCTAATCATCAGAGACGACGTACTTGGGTCGAACTTGGAGGGCAGGACAGTCTGCATTACTCCCGGGGTCACGTGCTCACGAGTGTCGAAATAGGTGGGTAGAGCAAATGAATGCGTGGTTGGGAAGCTGTTATAGGGGGCTGGGATTTGTATTTTTACCATTGGGATCTCTTCTGGCGTCCAGGTCACCTGCGTAAGAGGAACGGGTTCCAGCTGAATTGGAAAGGTGGGCAACATCCTGGTGGAGAGATTTGCTCATGCTACTCAGGAGGCTTTAAACTCGTAAGATATGAAGTTGTGGTGTTGGGGATTACGAATACATCGTGTGAAAAGAGATGCGTCTGAGGCTAATACAGGCGATATATGGAGCAAGTAAAATAGTCAAGGCAGGCAAGACCTTGGTAGAGAAGTAACCAAGACTGATAAAGTAAACTGCGTTTATTTCAATGCAAAAGGCAGAACAGGCAAGTTAGAGGAAATTACAGCACAATTGGGAACATGGAGCTGGGATACCACAGCTAATACAGAAACATTGCTGAGGGAAGGACGGGACTGACAAGGTAAAAAATGCTTTAGAAATTGAGGATACAGCTGAGGGAGCGTGGTGGTTTTGATTAGGGATAAAGTTTCTCTGTACTTTGGGGAGGATATTCCTTGAAAAACGTACAGTGAGGTTATTTCATAGAACCCAGGCAGTATGGAAACAGACCATTTGGCCCAACACGTTCACACTGCCCCTCTGACGAGTATCCCACCCAATCCCACTCCCCTACCCTATTACTCCACATATCCCCTGACAAATGCAACTAACACATACCTAGATACTATGGGCAATTTTGCTTGACCCATTCACTTAACCTGCATATCTTTGAAGTGTGAGAGGAAACCGGAGCACCCAGACGACACCCATGCAGACACGGGGAGAATGTCCAAACTCCACACAGACAGTCGCCCGAGGCTGGAATCAAACCTAGGCCCCTGGCACTGTGAGGCAGCTTTGCTAACCACTGAGGCACGTGCCATCAACCACTGAGCTAGCGTGGAACTGACAAATAATAAATATAATAAAAGGATTAATGATGTAATTGGAACTGTACTGTAGCCAAACCTCTCCACCCCTCCCCCCAACAACAGTCAGGAGGAAATTGCAAAGCAAATCTCTCAGGTGATTTGTGAGAAAAGTACGGTTGTAATGGAGCAGATTTTGACTTCCAAGTAAACAGGTACTGTGATTCTATATTCTGGAGGGGTGGTGCTGGAAGAGCACAGCAATTCAGGCAGCATCCAACGAGCAGCGAAATCGACGTTTCGGGCTAAAGCCCTTCATCAGGAATAAAGGCAGAGAGCCTGAAGCGTGGAGAGATAAGCTAGGGGAGGGTGGGGGTGGGGAGA
>NC_057746.1:4071266-4078282 GCF_004010195.1 Chiloscyllium plagiosum | reverse complement strand
TTTGGTTGATTGGTGCGGGTGTCTCGGAGATGTTCCCTAAAGTGCTCTGCTAGGAGGCGCCCAGTCTCCCCAATATAGAGGAGACCACATCGGGAGCAACGGATACAATAAATGATATTGGTGGATGTGCAGGTAAAACTTTGTGGATGCTAAATTACCCACGTGTAAGGTGAATAGGTCTGGGTGGGTTGCGCTTCGGCAGGTCGGTGTGGACGTGCTGGGCCGAGGGGCCTGTTTCCACACTGTAAGTAATCTAACCTAAACCTATTCAGTGATTGGTTGAGGACAGAGTGCAAGATGTCTTTAAAGAATTTATTTGCAAGTCTATGATTTACTCGGATCTGCCACGCGCGACATTTGAAGAGTTATGGAAGTAAGTCAATCTATGATGGTGAGAGATGAGGACATGTGTCATTTCGACGAAATATTGCCAGAAAAGATGTTTAATATGTGGAATCCATATTGAGAACAGCAGCGATCTATAGCATAAAGTAACGTTGTGAAACGTCCAGCGAAACGTAGAGAGGTGGTTATATGAGTAATAGAGAAATTATCCGTTCCACGAACAGTTTATCTTTGGAATGGTATGACGAGATGACAGGTGAAAGTGCTGCGAATTTTGGTTGAATGGCAATGGAAAATCAACCAACTGAAACATTAGATGAAGTCTATCCTTGAATTTTTCTTGGTTTGGAGATGCCGGTGTTAGACTGGGGTGTACAAAGTTAAAAATCACACAACACCAGGTTATCGTCCAACAGGTTTAATTGGAAGCACACCAGCTTTCCAAGCGACGCTCCTTCATCAGGCGATAGTGGTGGGCTCGATCATAACACAGAATTTATAGCAAAAATTTACAGTGTGATGTAACTGAAATTATACATTGAAAAATTGATCGTCTTTTAAGCTTATCATCTGTTCGAATACAGTGATAGTTTCACTTCTTTCATGTGTAAATCACAAAACCTTTTTTTTTAAGTTGCATTCCCGGGTTAGCTGTTAACAATGGTGACAGCTAGACAATATGTTGAAGGTGTTAGCCCCCTGTGTTCTCTGTCTTTGCAATGATAATTAGATTGATTCTAATCTAAAAAGTGAGATAACGGAGTTTTACATAAATTCATGCAGTTTTTGAGCACAGAGTTCTACATGAATGCATGCAGTTTTTGAGCAAAGTACAATGTAACTCTGCAAGTACAAATTCACCCCACAAAATATATGTGTACATGTAGTTCTTTGTCTGTGTGTGTGTGTGTGTGTGTGTGTCTGGGGTGGGGGTTGTAAGTGTGAGAAAGTGTGTGTGTGTGTGTCTAGTGAGTGCAGAGTTGTGTCCGTGTGTATGTGAGAGTATGTGTGTGTCGGAATATCTGTGCGTGTGTGTAGTTCAATGGTGGTCACCTGTAATGTGACATGAACCAAAGGTCCTGGTTGAGGCCCTCCCTATGAGTACCGAATTTAGGTATCTGCCTCTGCTCGGCCACTTTTCTCTGCTGCCTGTCCCGAAGTCCACCTTGGAGGATGGTCACCTGAAGGTCCGAGACTGAATGTCCTGCACCACTGAAGTGTTCCCTCTGTGGTAACAGCATCACAAAGCCACAGGTTGAAGCAGGAGGGCAAATTAAACATTGACGGTAAAGAATTCATTTTACAAATGCCACGTTTTATTAAATTGTTCAGAAAGAAATAAGAAGAGATGACCAAGTCGATAATTTTATCTCAGAGAAATTAACTGAATTACAGCAGAAAGAGCATTTCAAAAGTGGAAAGAAAATGAATCTAAGTGCATCGTGCAATGTTGCTATCTTAAAAATGTCATTTGGATGACAAAATGGAGACAATCACGTATTTCAGCAGATGAGTAATAGGCTGATGTTCATCAATTGTATAACCACTGTGTAAGAGAGAGGACGCATTCTGGGTAGCACATGAGTTACCAGAAAGATTTCATTTAGGAGTAAGGAAAATTCAAATCAAAATAGAAAAACGTTTTTATTGGCCTCGATTGCATCAGGAAGTGGTTGAGTTTTTCCAGACATTTCATACAAGTCAGGTAATTGGAAAACTTTCAGCAGCGATGTAATCAGCACCCTTAATACCCATTACCACATTGGAGGAATCTATAACAAGTGTTTTAATTGATTGTGTGGAATCACTACTTAAAATAAAAAGTGGGAATCAGGATGTATTGTCTATAATGGATGTGTCTAACCGATTTCGAACGGATATTCCATAACAAAGTATCACAGCTGACATGATTCAAGAAGAGTTAGCTTTGTTTTACTAGATAAGGTCTACATCGGGAGGTGCAATCAGACGAAGAGCCAAATGTTGCATCAAAGTTATTCCAGGAAGGTATGGATAGATTCGGAATGAAACAATTCAAATCCAATGCATACCATCGAGAATCACAGGGAGCATCAGAATAATGGCATCAAATTTTAAAGACCACGTTGAAGGCTCAAAGTCCAGGCGATTGGAATAAAGGATTTTCATTTGTACGTATTGCAATTCAGGATGCAGCAAAAGAATCTACCTAATTCAGTCCATTTGAATGAGGTTTTGGGCATGAGATGAGAGGATCTCCTAAATTAATTCAGGAGAAATTAGTGAGCTAGAGTTCAGAGACCATATATTTAGAATATGTCAAACTGTATGGAAAGAGCTGCTGATCTGGTTAGACTGCATTTGAAAGGGTCGCAGCATGTGATGGAAAGGAATCAGGCAAGAAATCAAACATTCGCAATTTTGCTAGTGGCGATAAACTGTTAATGTTACGAGCAATGACAGATGAATTTTTAAAATCGTAAGTAAGTTGAATTTTTAAAGAATTTTTAAATTTCATTAGCCTCATCAAATCGAAAGTAAGTTGACCGAATTGAACTCTTTAAAAAGAATGCTGGAGAGAAAGAAATATCAGAGTGTGGCAATCCTCAAAAGTTATATTGATTGGGAAAGAAAGCAGAAGGAGAATGCATTCGCTGTTGCGATACAAAGTGAAGAACCATGTCCAGATGATTCTGAATTGGACATTCCTCCAATTAAATTGAACAATGGGGAAGTTCTCAAAAATTGGAATTAATTACTGTGTTACCTTCCAGATGAAAATCCAAGTGAACTGAAAGAGTTATTGCAATCAAATAAGGAGAGTTCTAATTTAATTACACATGATAAAGACGACGGAAATACTGTTCCAATTAAGCAAAACCTTATTGATTTAATCTTCCAAAATTGGCACACGTTCCAAACGAGACTGAACTCAGTCTTAAGACAACATATTCAAAGTGAGTTACAGTGTCTGGAGCTCACCCAGGTAGTGGTGCCAAAATCAAATGGAACCTAACGATTATGTGTGGACTATTTCAATGGCAATGCCATTGAAAATCAGATTCATAAACTTTTCCACTAGTACACATACTGTACTAGATTGAAGGCCTAAAATTTGATATGCACAATTGGCTAGCCACATTTAAAAGACTAAATATTAAAGTCAATTATAGATAACTCAATTGTGTCGTGTACATCGACGACCTGACGATTTTTCATCTCACGTGGAAGGGACATTAGAAGCATTTTCGGAATTGTTCAATCAACTTGTCCAAAGATGTGCAGGTTAAGTGAATTGGCCATGCTAAATTCTCCATATTTTTCAGGGGTGCGCAGGTTAAGGGTAAATGTAGAGTCGTAGGAAATGGGTTTTGCGTGGAAGACTCTTTGGCGGATCGGTGTGGACGTGCAGAGCCGAAGGTTTTGCTTCCACACTGTAGGAAGTCTATTCTATGAAACTTTGGAAAGCAGGCTTGGTGATTAATCTGATTAACAGTCGGTTCACAAAATCTCAAGTCACGTTCCTGGGCCATGTCATTGGACATGGAGAGATGGCCCCACACGATGTGGAAACAAAGGCTACTGGGGAGTTTTCACATTATCGATGAAAAGGGAAATACTATAGTTTCTAGAATTAAGTGTTTTTGACAGTTGTTCGTACCAAATTTTGGCAGTGTAGTTGATCAACTGACTAGCATATTGAAGAAGTGCAGAAAGGTTCGGTGGATGGAAGTCTGTAAGAAGGCATTTGATAGCATGAAAGCTGTGTTGACCACTGCCCTGGTATTCTTCATTCCTAACTAAGCAAAGCCATTCAAGGTGGCTATTGATGTGAGTGGTATGGCTGTTAGTGCTATACTCTCGCAAGAAGACGATGACAAGACAGAAAGTTGGATCAATTCCAGAAAACCGAATAAACATGAGCAAAAATGTTCCCCAATTGAGAAGGTGATTGTGACATTGGTCTATCATTTCAATATTTCACATTGTAACAAATATATCTGAAATAATTCAATAAACTGATCATAATCCCTTAACGTTTTTGGAAATATTTAAGGACAAGATTCCAGGCTGTTTCGTTGCAGTTTGTTATTGCAGGCAATAAATTTGCATATTATACACTTGACAGGATGAAAGAATGTATTTGCCAACACGTTGTCTTAACTTTGATGAAGGAAGACAAAGGTGTTCGATGGAGGAAAAAAACAGACTGAAATGGACTGCAGTAGTGAATGTTTACAAGCTTAGAGTAAATGTAATGTATGCGTATTGTAGTGTGCTAATAATGTAAGACTAAAGGGACTTAACAATGAAGCCATATTTCTACAGCGGTGATTCTTTTTTCAAGGGGGGAGGAGTAACGATGCAATAGCATTGAGAGGTCTATTTTGTCATTTATTTTGAAGAAAGGTTTTCAGGAAGAAGTACTGAGCAGTCTCCACAGATCCAGTAGAGTAAGTACATTACTGTAAGGCATTGGGTTCTTCTTTTAAGTTGGAACATTGCAAGCATTCTAATTGGTTGTGGTCAAGGTCTCAAAGAACCTGAAATTTTTGATACTTTTTTTTTCAGTAGCACTTGCCAAAGGGGTCCTGAAGCGTAGAAGCTATCTACTCCCTCTCTCAGTTACAAATAAAAGCTGAGGTTTCCCTTCCTGCTGCTGGAGTTGTTGGTGAGACAATGTGTGTTTCTGCTACCAAGGCTGTCTGCATGGGAGGTTACAATACTGGAACAATTACTTAGTAATAGTTAATATATCTATCATTTTATTAAGTATTTTGACAGTTTTATTCTTTTCTTACACTGTTTTTGTAGTATTATAACTATCGTGCATGAATACATTCTGATTTTCTTAATGTGAAGTAGTTTGACGAACCTAATTCCATCTGGAAAGTACCACCTTTAAAATAAGAAATAAGTCAAGCCTAGGTTATCTTCTTAACCTATTTTCACAGCGTTTGGACTGCTCCATAACATTTGTGATGAGCACCATTTAAACTGCTTTGTCCGAGACACTGGTGATCAGCACAATCCGTAGCACCACCCTAGCCTAGACCTTGATGATCAGCAACATTTGGACCGCCCTATTCCTCACCCTGGTGATCAGCACGATCTGTATTTCCTTCCACTTTAATTCCATCTCCAAAATCCCAGTGATTAATATTGTCTAAACTACATTGTTTAAGACTCCAGTGAACACCGTTGTCTGCACCACCTCTCCCAGTGAATACTGCCGCCTCTACTGCTCTCTCCAAGAGTTATCAGCATGACTAGCATACACTTTCCCAAACACCAGTGAGCACCACCATCTGCATTCACCTTCTCCAACGCTGGGTCAGTTCAGTTGGCTGCACAGCTGATTTGCAATGCAGAGTCATACCAACAGCATGGAGGTTTTTCTTGTTATGACATTCTTTTCAACATTTCCCTCATCGATGGCATGCTGACTTTCGCCAGCACTCACCTTTCTCTAATGAGAGAGCAGCCCTATGGTCCTTTGAGTTACGTCTCATCAGATCAAGTACACAATCCTGCCAACACCTGATAACTGCTGGTTCTCTTGCATCTAATCACTCAATGAATCCGCTGCTCTCACAATTAACAGAATCCAGAAATTGGAAAATTCAGTGTCAAAATGATACTGTCCTGAAGAGTTCCGAGAAAATAGCGACAAAAGGGTATAAGTGCATAAATCAGTGAAAGTCGGAGGATTTATTGGAAGGTGAATTAGAAATATACTTCAAAAATGAATTGACAGCAAAAGCATGGAAGTGAAGCTGCAACTTTATAAACTTTTCGTCAGATCACAACTGCAATACTGTGCCCAGAGCTGATCACCACGTTTAAAAAACAATACACCAATCATCGAAAGGATTCAGAGGAGATTGACCAGAATGCGTTTGTGAGTGCAGGAAAGGATTCTCTGTAAGCAAAGGATAAAAGATTTGGGTGCGATATTCTTGTAGCAATGAAGCTTTTAGTGGATTCTGACAGGTTTGCATATCTTCGACAAGGAAAATATGCTCTCGTTTCCAGATTGAGTAAATGTCTCAGAATTAATTTGGCATTCATCTAACATCGAAAAGTCGAATACAAATTGAGATGAGCTGCAGGAAATTTGAATAGAAAATGATTTCTAGTCGAGTTAAGTATGAGCTGGGGGCTTGGATTTCATTGATAGAAGTGCAAAGTTGTATTTCAAAAAGCAATGAAAGGATGAATAGAGTGTTCCTTACATCTCACATGGCTGAAATTCTCATACATGTTAGATAAGAGTAAGCTGAGTGGGAAGGGATTTCCAGAGAAAAATGTGAGTCAACAAGGAGTTCAAAGGATAGCTTTACACTTTGAGATGGTCCTCGAAAAATGTTCACGTGGAGGATAGTGACTCCCACACCATTATTCCCATTCTGGTCCCTTCCAAGAACAGATGCGCTCAAGTTCTCCTGCCTTTGCATGGATATAAATGAGTGAATCCAAAGCCAATGCTTTTCCAGGAAAGGAGACAGAGCTGAAAATGTGTTGTTGGAAAAGCGCAGCAGGTCAGGCAGCATCCAAGGAGCAGGGGAATCGACGTTTCGGGCATAAGCCCTTCTTCAGGAATGAGGAAAGTGTGTCCATCAGGCTAAGATAAAAGGTAGGGAGGAGGGGCTTGGGGGAGGGGCGTTGGTAATGCTATAGGTGGAAGGAGG
>NC_057746.1:3975314-4069131 GCF_004010195.1 Chiloscyllium plagiosum | reverse complement strand
TGAAGAAGGGCTTATGCCCGAAACGTCGATTCTCCTGCTCATTGGATGCTGCCTGACCTGCTGCGCTTTTCCAGCAACACATTTTCAGCTCTGATCTCCAGCATCTGCAGTCCTCACTTTCTCCAGGAAAACAGATAGTAAAGTCAGTGGGGGCATCTACTTGTGTCCTTCGAATATGTTTCCATTCTGGGGGGTCTCTTTAGACTGCAGTTTTATCCCTTTTATTGTTGTGAGCTGTTCAGGAAGGAAATGGCATGCCATGATGTTATTCTGAAATGTAACTCTGAAATGTAAAACGGAATGGAGCTTAAGGAAATAGGTAACAGTGTTCATTATCATCGGTTTTTCTTTTGTGAATGAAATTCCTCTCTGCTGGTACATGCGTTTGCCCCAACTCCATAAATATATTCAGAAAATAAACTTTGAAATATTCTATTTCAGATGTATATGAATATGTATTCTTAGGTGTTTAATTTCATGTAAAGCACAACTTCTTCTCCCATTAACATTCCATCAAAATATTTTGATTATTATACACAGGTATTGAAATGTTTCGAATATAATCAATCTTCTATTTAACCCTCACATTACCTCATATGTTGCAAAACGATAAATCACATTTAAAGGTGTAACCTCTGATTCAGGTCGATTCTATTTTTCTGCTGTTTACATAATCTCCCATTTAGCGATAACAAATATTTCACACCATTTAGCAGCTCCTCTCTGAATTTTCTCTGAGTCAGTCCATAGATGCAAGTATTTGTGCAGCAACTCAGAAGCTGTAGCATGAACCCAACTTGCTGGGTAATATAAATCGGGTTGCTATAATATTTGTCTATGTAAAAAAAATTGATCACAGGCCAGTTAATTGAATGTGTAACATGTACAATCCACAAGAGTACGAAATTTGCAGAAAGACTGAAAAGTAAAATCATGGATTTTCTCCGATTTTTCATCTCTGAATCACTCTGATTTTCAGTTGTTCTCTGGAGACCCTTGCGGACTTTATTAGCAACAATAATATTTCTCACTGTTAAAGCATTGAACAAGATAATTAACAGGATCGGTGTTAGAGGCGTTATGATGCTGTCTACCCACTCGAATGCCTTCCACACGGGGGAAATGAGATAATCATCTGTTACAACGCAGTGCCATGGTGTGTTATCAATTGTATAAGCAGGTTCCATTATAAAGTAAAATGGAACGCTCCTCACACAGCTAATCACAAATACAGAAGAAATAACCACCTTGGATCTTTTTGCAGTACAATATCTTGATCGCAGTTTCTGACTGCAAATAGCTACAAACCTATCAAAAGTGAAGGTGACAGTGAACCAGACAGAGCAGTCGACAGCTGCTTTATATGCAACAAGATTTACTTTGCACACTGGAGTGAGAAGGAGGAAACTAATTGGTAAGTACATGATATTAATCCGGTGTAATATAACGTGGATGACAACCACTGTTAGATCTGCTCCAGCCATGGTCACCAGGTAGTGAGTTATGCATTTGGAGAGACCACACTTGCCTCGGGACAGGATCACAATTGCCAGCAGATTAACTGTAAGAAGCAGGGTGCAGAAGATGTCACAATGTGACTGTTGTCACGTGGTAATACTTGCTTTCCACTTCCAAATCAAACATGGTCAATTTAAAGACAATCCTATTCATGATTAGGAAATTTGTAGAGTATAGGAAATTAACTTATGAGATACGATGCACAGGAATAAACTTTATGACACCAGTAGATACAAAGATGGTGGATGTAGAGTCATAGTGTCACAGAGATGTACAGCATGGAAACAGACCCTGAAGCCCAACTCGCCCATCCTGATCAGATATGCTAATCTAATCTGATTCCATTTGCCAGCACTTGGCCCATATCCCTCTGAACACCTCCTATTCATATACCCATCTAAATGAATTCTAAATTCTGCAATTGTACCATCACCACTTACTCTGACAGCTCATTCCATACATGCACCACCCTCTGTGTGAAAAAGCTGCCCCTTATGTGCCTTTTATATCTTTCCCCACTCACTCTATACCTGTGCCCTCTAGTTCTGGACTTCCCCATCCCAGGGAAAAGACTTTGTCTATTTATCTGGTTTGGAAGGAGGATTTACGATTTCCCACATATTACACTGAGTGCTGCACAAATTCTGAGCTCTCCTGCCATATCCAGTCCGAAACTTCCTTCCCTTCTACGAACTTGACTCTCCTTCCCTGAACCTGCATTTGGCTCTTTACTGTAGAGTGCATATCACAGAATTCCTCTCCAGATAATTCAAGAAGCAAATAAGCTGAACTTAGGAGCAGGCAAACAGGCAAAATTGTGCACAGAATTGGGTCCAGGTATAAGCACAAAATAAAGTTAACAGGCTTTATTACTTCTAAAAATGTCCATATGACAAACGTAACCCACTAATGTACATCAGGATGTGAAAGTTCCTGATCGATTCCAGATCTAATACTTGTATTACCTCTAAGTATGAGGTTTACACTATATCAATGTTGCTTCAACATTCGCTTCACATTCGGAGAAGTTTTTTTTAAATTAAAACTCACTGAAGAAAACGAAGCAATTACATTACATTCGATTCATGTTGGCAAATAAGCATTTTTTGACGTAAGACTCACACATAATTATTCAATGTTTCATAACTTCTATCATTGTCTTACCAGGAATACTGACGGCTGCAAGGATTGGATAATAAATCCGATCTATCTGGAAAATTACAGGGAATGCCATTGCTTGAGCTCAACATAAATACTTGTCCTGCAAGGTCTCTGACAGTTACTCCGAAGGAGCCTGATTTATATCAAAGGGAATTGTCCACAGAGACCGTCAGCAAACAGCTTGAGCTGAGCTATTGGTAACACCCCAGAGAACAAACTGAATTGATAAAATAACGTTCCTTGAGCAAATTGTATCCAGTATAAAATACTCATTAACAGATAAGTGAAAAAAGTTAATAAACTAAGTCAGCTGAATAATCTGAAATATTTATGGTTTTGTTAAACAATCTTGTAACTAATAAATTAGATGTTTTGTGGCTGGTGGGGCGAGCATTCTTCAAAACAAAAACCTTGATATTGAGGTAGTAAACAATCTAAGCAATGACGTTCCCTGGTGTCAATGTCATGAACAGTGTCATTCTTCATACACCTCGTGTTAATGCGATGAACAACCTCAGTAACATTAACCGTGCTGATGATGTGATGAAGAGCTGTCTAACACTAGCCCGAACGTTTTTCTGCAAGTCTCAGTAACAATGGCCACACTGTTGATTTTTGGATAACACTCAGGAATAACTTCCTGGTGTTGACTTGAAGTGCAGCATCAGTAACGACTTCTGAACAGTTACACTAACAATGCGCTCTCCTGTTAAATTCATAGAACTTAACCCTTAGACAAACAAAAGAAGGAAGGAAAGGGACAAAATCAGGGAAATTCGACAGTTTCACTCGAGACCTGGAAGTTGCGAAGTGTCTTCTCCTTTTTTAAAATCTCAGTTTCTTTCTAATTAGAATTAGAATAATTAGAATCAGATTTATTACCACGTGTACTCAAGTGCACAAGTACAGGCGTACAATGAAAGTTTTACAATGTCGTCCCTCAAGGTGCCAGCTTCGGTACAGCTCCGTTCAAAATGCTTCGCTCCAGCCTTCAATCGTTCGAAGGTAGGTTCACTTTAAAAACAAATGTTAAAACACGTTTTCAAAAAAAAGAGGAAGAAAAAGAAAAATGAAAAAGCGGCGGATGTCTGAGCACTGGGCTGAGGAACCCAAACGCTGTGTTTCAGCTGATACAAGGTTGCTTTCAGTGTCTTTGAAGGCATTTTGTTTTTTCTTCCATAAGGTACTTACAGAGGAAGGTGACAAGAAGATAATTTTCTCTTCATGTAATCCCTGCAGTGCAGATAGAGGACCATCGAATTTTCGAAGACCATCCCACCCACCACTGACACTGTAATCCTGCATTTGGCACCGGGCCTGCACACCCCTGCATAGGTGCAACTTAGCATGATTAATTCACTTATCATGCACATCCGTTCCTAAGACATGGGGAGAACGTGCAAACTTCATACACTCACCCAAATTTAAAATCAGACCTGGGTTCCTGGCGCTGTGAGGCAGCAGTGCAAGCCACTGAGCCAGTGTTCCAGCCTCTTACTGGAAACTTCCTGCTACCTCCATCCAAGAAGGTGAGATACATGCACACTGTATTTTTTTTATAATTTCTCTTTGTGTGCACTGTGTTTTTCTCTGACATGGTCACCTGGTCAGAAGCCAATGGAACTGTTGCTGTCAAATGTGTACTCCTTCATTTTGAATCGATCAGCTTTTGGGCATTTGCGTTTGCTCTCACTGTTCTTACAACACGATAAAACTGAATACAACTCACAACATGTACTGCGAAATGAAAATTTTAAAACTGTATTCATTTACTTGGACAGTATTCATGATTTACAGCAGTATCTTTATTTTTCGTCCACAGTCCAAAATAAAATAAATCAAATGACAAGCTATTTCACATAACATACTGGAAAAACACTTAACTGAACACACACAAAGGAATTGGAATTATTCAGTGGTGTTCGTTGCTCAGCTGCATGTATGAAACCAGTTTTTTCACTGACCACAAAAAGGTAAATGTAGAAACAGTTTGGTACCTAGTTCATCTGTCAGAAGGTTGTCACTCCAGGGTTGCCAGCGCTTTGTTTCTTTCTAAGACTGATGTACAGAAGGGGTGTTGACAAGTGCCGTTCACAGCAAATTCGAAAACGTTGGCCATTTCTCTCACACCGAGTTGAAAATATTGATGTGAGATCGAAGCATTTGAGTTTGAGTTACCGAATCTACATTCCCAATCCTTATGAATCAAGTCTTGCCTGAATTTTTGTCGTTTACTTCGACAAACTCATTAAAATACAGTGACACAGACGAAGAACATAAAAACTAATTAGGAAATATATTTAAGCAATTTTATTTTTCTGGCTTGAATAAAATTCAACAGGTTAAAATTAATTTCATAAATACAAGGGCAAATTACCGAGGTCATATCATCGCACAAAGAAGTGTTACAAATGTGAAGGCTCCTCATGGAATTCCTGTTCTTAAACTGTTCTACTCTTGATACCAAATGGTAAACATAAGAATTTTACGAATGTAAATCTGGTATTAATGTGGTGGATAGTTTGACTAACAATGTCCCTTTGTTGATGTGCTGAACAGACTCAGTGGCAATAACCCTAGTGTTAACACATTTGTTTTAAATTTTAATTAAAACGATTTTTCTCGTTCTTTGTCAAATTAAGTTTTTTGTGAGTTATCTAAAAGTAGATGAATTAGCTATTTCTGTTCTTGTGCCATGTGGTCTTCTGGTCTCAAAGGTCATCGGAACTAAAGTTGGAAATCTGAAATATAAACCGGAATGACTGCACTAATCAGCTGGATTGGCAGTCTCTGTGTTTAAAGTGACAAAATCCACCTTTCAGATCCGTTCTTCCTTACTGTCATCAAATTAATGTTTTCTCTCATGATTTCTGTGTTTTTCTCTCTCCAGAGGCAATGTCATCTCATTTGAATATTTTCGGTCCAATATATAAGCAAATGAGGAATTCGAGGACAAGTCTGAATGTTTTTCTTGCAGAAAAAAATATGAGCCATGATAGATTTGTTGAAATTGATTTCCTATTCACTACTATGAAGTTCTGCGATGCATTTCCATGTCTCAGCTTTAAGGTAAGGGTGGTCTGTTTTTCCGTTGTTGTAATGACTCTCTCCTGACTGAGGAATATAATGGAACTGACTGGTTTTCCCAGTCTCTGAGGTTCCTGTGCAGCCCGAGTGGAATCAGCGTTGTTACCACATACGAGAAGTGAACACAGGCCTCAAAAAGATATAAACTGAAGCTTGTGCTGAAGGTTGTGAGCAGATGGACTGGCTGGTGCTCAGTCATCACCTACTTTTACGAACTGGTGATTGAAATGAGAAAGAACTGCTTTCAATCCAAGCTTGAAAGAGTAGCTGTAACTTGGGAAGCAAATAACCTCGTGCTAGGCATTGTAAAGAACTGTTCGAACAAAAGCAGTATTTGAAGCTCAAACTGCAGATGATCTGGAGTGAAGGACGCAAAATGAAGCCAGTCTTGTTGGCAATGAGAAATTGATTGGTCTGTGGACGAGCGAGTTACAGTTATCAATGACAGAGAACTTTTCCTAGCAAACAACTGCGTGATTGTTTGTTAGATGGCTAAACAAGGAGCTGGAAAACAGGCACAAAGGAACTGGGAGAGGCTGGGAGGAGAAGTCTCCAGATCCTCTCCCTGCCCAGAAGCTGCATGCTCTCTGCCGTCAAAACTCCCGTTCCAACGTGAAATAAATCGGTTAGTTTTCCTGCGGCAGTTGTTGTCACTTGTGACTTTAGAATTGATGAATCGGATATATCTTTCAACTGAACCAACCTCTCTGTGCTTTGTAGAAACCAAAAGAAGCATCAGATAAAGACATCTAAGCAACAAGGGGTCTGGCATGCCGAAGAAAGATCATCTCACAGATAGAACAGGAGGTAAAGGCCAGTGAATTGACTTTGACTCTACCTCATCCCGCAATCTAAATTCCATATTTATTGTTTTTGAATATTTACGAATAGGAGTTTACAAGACGATTACAGTTCAAGTCAGCAGCATTGTATGTTAACTGTCCATATCCGGTTACCTGTAGTTATAATCTAACCACTTGCTGTGATGTAAGTGCATCTATGGTGTCTTCAGAGTAGCAGCACGTTGAGATCGCTATTATGAAGCAGTGCTGAATATTTCTAACCACAAGGTATGATTTCGATGGAATTGTACGAGTATACGACTATCCATGCGTCTGTTACTTTTCTTTTGCCCCGGCTGCATTCAGACAAATGTGATGGAAATTACTTTGGAAGACATTTTGGTGAGTTCCAATCTGAGCAGCATCTCCATCTGCAAGACATCTCTGGTTTCCACCAATCAGATGGGTTATTTCCTGCTAAGAATTACTTCAACTACACATTGCGGCCAACACAGCAGCATTTCCATCTATTTCTTTAATTTGCAGTATACCAATCCTCGATTCCATTTGTGAGGTGTTATTACTAGAAATACAACAAAAGCACAAAGAGATTTTTGTAAAGCATTGATGAAGTGGGAAATAAAAAGAAATAAATTGTGAAATGTTTAATTGCTGAGGTAAGCGTACATGTTTAACAGTGACAATGAATAAAGGCATTACAAAAGGACGAGCAGTCAGATTGGAGAAATGTTTGAAGATTAAAAGGACAGACCAAGAACAATCGTTAGGCCAGGAAATTAGTTAAAAGATTATTCTTGTTCAACGTACACTATCGATTCCAGAGAGGCAATGTGCTCAAACAAATTGTAGATTTTTGGATGTTAGCAGGGACTTCGCGGGAATGTCGTCGAGGCAACGGGATCAGATCAGATTCATCCAAGGATTTAATAGGAATTGAGGGCGGAGAGAAATTGTAGAGGAACTGACCACAAACTTTCAGTCTTCTCTCTACTAAGGAAGAGGTGCCAAAATGTTGAAGAAATGCAAACACTGTGGTCTCGTTCAGGAATGTGAATGAAAATAAATTGATAATTATAGGCGTATGCAGTTCATTTCGGTGGCGGCAAAGATCCTAGAAATACTTATTCAGGATAGATTTAGTAATTACATGGAACAATGCAAATTGACTAGGAATAGGTAGTGTGGATTTGTAAAGGGGAAGTTATGTCGAAATAATATGCTGGACATTTTTTGGAAGATCAGCAGAAGACTCGATAGGAGTAATGCTGTTGATATGGACTTCCACGAGCATTCGAGACAGTGACACAACAGACTTTTGTGAGAAGAGGTACGTCACACAGAACGAAAGGATCAGACGTAGCATTGATTCAAAATTGGCCGGGTTAGACGCGGATTTGTATTGGAGTTAACCGGGGATGTAACTGTGACTTGTCCCGATACACATTAATAATCTAAATCTTGATGTTGAGGGGAAACATTTACACTCTTGGAAAGGAAAGACCATATAAACTGTTGTGGGGGCAGGGACACACTTCTAAGGAAGGTACATGAGTGGTGGGGTATATTGTGTGTGTTTTAAATTTATTGGATGGGTACGAAAGGTAGCATACAGCATATTTGACTTTCTTAACACGGGGATAGACTACACGACCACGGAGGTGATGCTGAACTTTTACAGGACACCTGTTAGGCCTCAGATGCTGTGTGTGGAGAGAGTGCAAAAGCGATTTCCAGGAATTGTTCCAGGAAGTAGGTGCATCAGTTATAACGAAAGATCGAAGAATTTGGCATTGCTCCCCTTGGAGAAAAGAAGGTTAAGAGTAAATCTGAGAGGTTTTAAAAATCATCATTAAGCTAGATAAAATAGATAAGGAGAAATTGATCTCACTCTGAAAAGAAATGAGAAAAAGAGGACGTGGATTTAAAGTGAATCTGCAAGCCAGGAAATCAACCAGTGAGAAAAATTGCTGTCACTCAGCAATAAGTTAGCGTATGAATGCACTGCCATGAAATTTGTGAGAGGCATATTCAATTCAGCCATTCAAGGAGGCACTGGATGATCATTTCCATAATATATAAAATGCGAAGTTTTGAGTTTAAACAAAGCCAGAGATCAGCACTTCATAATTATGCCCATTTAAAGAGTCAGTTCACGCAGAGAGACACAATAGCCAGCAACTAGTAAGTGATTCCATGATTTCAGGAAATTTTAGGAATGATGAAGGAATATACCATGTAGGAGGGCAGCAAAGCGGACAGTATTTGCAGAATGCGGACAGTGAATGGGAGAAGATATGTTTAATAGGGGCATCCTGCTCGAGTTAGCAGAAACGACAGAGGATTTTGAATGCAAAGATGGATGGTGCAGAAAGTCAGAACAAGGAGAGCTCTGTCGCTATTCTTGTAGGGAGGGCAAAGAGTGACCACAGAAATGTGTGATACCTTTAGGATTCCTTCAAAGGCTTTTCTGACAGAAAATGCTCAATGACTTCTTATGGCTGGTGGTTCACTCTACTTTCTTGGGATCATGTCCATTGGATTCTGGAGATCGCACTCAGACTTCGTCATGATCACATTGTCAGCCTGTATGCAGATATCTTCAATCACTACACTGATCATGCTCCTGGGATTCGCAGAATTCCAGCAATTTAGGGCTGCATCAGCTGAATGCTGTTTGTTGGACTCCTTAGCTGTATTAATTTATTCATGCGACCCAGCTTCCCTTCGAGCCTCCAAGACACACGTAAGACACGTAAGATTCTCCTGTTCCTTGGATGCTGCCTGACCTGCTGCGCTTTTCCAGCAACACATTTTCAGCTCTGATCTCCAGCATCTGCAGCCTTCACTTTCTACACGTAAGACCTAATCTAGTTAGCAATACCTCGCTCCATCTATTAGCTCCCTCCACGTTTCTGACTCCCAACTGCTTCGAGAGCAGTATTGTTTTTGGAACGAAGCACTCTCCCCTGCCCGCAAGCATGAGAAGGCCACTCATCTGACGGCCTCGCCAATAGTTATGTAAACTGAATGTATAAACATTATATCTGAGGATCAGACCGCTGCAAATGGTCACACTATACATCGGGTTGTGTGTTTTCAAGGTTGTCTAAAATGAGGAAGATATGATTGTAAACATTGAGTGATTGGCTCGCTATTGGATTCAGCTGACCATCCCCCAACAGAAGTCAGGAAGGAGACTTCCAAATGTATGCACTTCGGCAGCAAGCATTACAAGCGAGATACATCGGCACATAAATGAAACAATCACCCTATATTTTTCTAGGTCCCTCAGTCAACTATTGTGGACCACTTCCTTTCGCTAATTTCCTCCTCTATCTCATCATTAATGTCGCTCCATCTCTGTTTGTAACTTCTTTTCTCACCACTTCCACTGTTATAAATCTTTCGATCTACAATTCCCTGCATCTATCTCTTTGTTATTCTCCGTAATTTCCGATCCTTTGAGACAAAGCCATCTGAGACTTGGAATCCAAATTGTTACAACATCAGCAGCATTGTGATGGCGTGAGATAGAAAGAAAGAGACGAAGAAAAAGAGACAGAGAGGCACAGAAATGATAAGTTGCAGGAACAAGACTAGGAAAGAAAATTCAGAGAGTTTAAAAGAAAGGGAAAAGAGAACGAAAATAGAGGGAAAGATGGGATTAACAGAATAAAGAAACGAAGGAAAATTACAATGCTTATAAGACAGCTGAAGGAGAAAGAGAAAAAAGCGACAGATTAAAAAAATAGAGCGGACTGGGGATGAAGGAAATACAGAGAAACTATACGGAAAACATTAGAAAAGAAAAAACGAGTGATAATTGGAAGGATAGCAGACTGGAATAAAACAGGTGCGTTCAGAGTGGACAAGATGTGGAGAGGCAAATGAACAGACAATGTGAGAAAAGAAATTGTTAGAGAGAAATATATCAGATCGATATGGGAGATGGAATCCAGTTCTCTCTCTCTCCCTCTCTCTCCCTCTCTCTCTGTCTGCCTCTCTCTCTTTTTTTCTCGTACACACACTCTTTCTCTCCCTCTATCCATTTCTCTCCCTGTGTGTCTCTCTCTTCCCGTTGCCTCGTGTCTATTTTGTTATCTCTGTTTCTATGTTGTTTCAATGCATTTCTCACAGTTCTGTTTTCTGTTTAAATTGTTTCTGTCTCTTGCTTCTCTCACCATCAGCTTTTCAATCTCCATCCATACCTAATTTGCCCGTCGCTCCAGCCCTGTAGTTGAAGTCATTAACTTTGTTGGTTCGAGTGTTTGAACGTCACGTGTTCTACCCCCATGCTGGCCGTTTTCTTTTCATTACACACATCACTTGAAGAATGTTATGAAGAAGGGACGTTGGACCTAAAGCCTCAACTCTGATCTCTCTCCAGGTGCTGCCAGACCTGTTGTGTTTTTCCAGAACATTCTGATTTCATTCGAGTTCTGTCGTACTATAGTGCCTTGTTAGTCAGTATATGAAAGGGAACTGTGGCAGAGATGGCCAGATGAACCAAACAGCCTCCTTCGCAACTGCATGTTGGCGCTCACTGGTGAGCATTGCTTCTTCACAGCGCCAGGGGCCCATGTCCAATTCCAGGCTCGGGTGTCTCCCTGTGTCCTGTTTGTACATATTGCCCCTGTCTGTGTAGGTTTCTTGTCAGTGATCCAGTCTTCTCCCACAGTCCATAGGTGTGCAGGTTAATTGGATTCACCATGCTAAATTGCCATTTAATGTGCAGGCAGATTAGCCATAATAAATGTGGGGGTAGGTTATTTATCTGGGATGTGCTTCGGAAGTTCAGTGCTTACTTGCTGGACCGAATGGCCTCTTTCCGCACTGTGACAATCCCATAATTCCATTTTTATGTGTTGGCTTTGCTCAAGTCTCTTTTTTCTGTTCTATATCCCAATCTATCTTTCGATTTTCTCTCCTTCCCAAACATTTTCTTCCAATGCGTTTCTTCACCGCTCTGTCTCAGCTTAAAAAAAATTCGGTGTTTATGTCTAACCTTACTCCCTTGATCTCCCGGTCTTCATTTCTTTGTTATCACTCTCTCTCTCTCTCGTTTTGTTTATTAGCCTCTTCCTTTTCTCTCATGAATGCTCCAAGCCTCCTGCTTTCATTTCTCCCCTCTCCTTTGTCTTCATTTTTTCTTCAGGATTCCCATCGCACTCAGATTTCCTCTCAACCTCTTTCAAATTGCTGATCTTTGCCTGTATCTGAAATTCTTTTCGTATCTCTGTCACTCTTTTTTTCATAATTACACTCAATTTTTCTCCTTCCAAGATCCCAGCACCCACTCCCACCCCACAACCACATCCCAGGTTGATATTTTCAATGTTTGATCTCTAACTATTTTCACGATTTTCCCCCTCACATATAATTCCTCCGGAATTTCTCAGATGCACGTTCTCTGTTTATCCAATCTACAGTTTGTTATTTTGATGCCTCTGTCTCTATCACCTGTTAGTCACACTGACGTTCACTAATTTCCGGTCATTGTCTCCAGTGCTCCTTCTGTATCCTTGATTCATTACTCAATATGCAGCTGTCTGTATTTTTATTTCGATGTTGCCTTTAATTTCTATCCTTCTTCAGAATCACCATCGTCAGCTCTCCCTTTGTATATATGAACTACCACTAAATAGCAGTAAAATGTGTTGCTGGAAAAGTGCAGCAGGTCAGGCAGCATCCAAGGAGCAGAAGAACTGATGTTTCGGGCACAAGCCCTTCTTCAGATTCCTGCTCCTTGGATGCTGCCTGTCCTGCTGCGCTTTTCCAGCAACACATTCTTCAGCTCTGATCTCCAGCATCTGCAGTCCACACTTTCTGCTGCCGCTAAATAGCAGCAGATTGACGCCAGTTTCACTTACAGAAAGAAGGGCGGGAAAGACAAGCCAGGGAACTATAGACCGGTGAGCCTGACTTCGGTGTGGGCAAGTTGTTGGAAGGAATCTTGAGGGACAATATGTAAATGTAATTGGAAAGGCAAGGACTGATTAGGGATGGTCAACTTGGATTTGTGCATGGAAAATCATGTCTCACAAAATTGACTGAGTTTTTTTGAAGAAGTAACAAAGAGGATTGATGACGGCAGAGCAGTCATCATGTGTTATATGGACTTCAGTAAGGCGTTCAACAAGGTTCCACATGGGAGACTGATTAGCAAGGGTAGAACTCATGGAATACAGGGAGAACTAACCATTTGGATACAGAACTGGTTCAAAGGTAGAAGAAAGAGGGTGATGGTGGAGGGTTGTTTTTCAGACTGGGGGCCTGTGACCAGTGGAATGCCACAAGGATAGGTGCTGGGTCCTTTTACATAAATGCGAGCATAAGAGGTACAGTTAGTAAGTTTGCAGATGACACCAAAATTGGAAGTGTAGTGGACAGCGAAGAGGGTTACCTCAGATTACAACAGGATCTTGACCAGATGGTTGAGAAGTGGCAGATGGAGTTTAATTCAGATAAATGCGAGGTGCTGCATTTTGGGAAAGCAAATCTTAGCAGGACCTATACATTTAATGGTAATGTCCTATGGAGTGTTGCTGAACAAAGAGACCTTGGAGTGCAGGTTCATAGCTCCTTGAAAGTGGAGTCGCAGGTAGATACGATCGTGATCGTGGTATGCTTTCCTTTATTGGTCAGAGTGTTGAGTACAGGAGTTGGGAGGTCCTGTTGTGGCTGTACAGGACATTGATTAGGCCAATGTCGGAATATTGCGTGTAATTCTGGTCTCCTTTCTATCGGAAAGATGTTGTGAAACTTGAAAGGGCTCAGAAAAGATTTACAAGGATGTTGCCAGGGTTGGAGGATTTGAGCTACAGGGAGAGGCTGAACAGGCTGGGGCGGTTTTCCCTGGAGTGTTGGAGGCTGAGGGGTGACGTTATACAGGTTTACAAAATTATGAGGTGCATAGATAGGATAAATGGGCAAAGTCTTTTCCCTGGGATTGGGGAGTCAGAACTAGAGGGCATAGATTTAGGGTGAGAGGGGAAAGATATAAAAGAGAGCTAAGGAGTAACTTTTTCACGCAGAAGGTGGTACATGTATGGAATGAGCTGCCAGAGGAAGTGGTGGAGGCTGATACAATTGCAACATTTAAGAGGCATTTGGATGGTTATATAAATAGGAAGGGTTTGGTGGGATATGGGCCGGGTGCTGGTAAGTAGGACTAGATTGGGTTGGGATATCTGGTCAGCATGGACGGATTGGACTGAAGGATCTATTTCCATGTTGTACATCTCGATGACTCTATGGCCTTTTTCTGTGAGGCAAACATTCTATTTTTATACTTTACCTTCTGCTGAAAAAGGTAAATAACTATATTGGCCCGTTACATAGATCCTGAAAGTCTCAAAGCATGGCTTGATAATGATGGTATGGGTTTCAAATGGATAGGAGCCTCTCCAGTTTGTAAGATTACAGTCAAACGGTGACGACAGTAGTTCAGATACACACTGGTGTGTCAAATGAACTCTACGTTGTTAAGTTATACTTCTCTGGGTGTGTGACAATCAATTTCATTCTTCAAGAACTCTGTTAGCATCAATGTCCAGTCTTTTTCAGAATGCGAATCATTTTTTTAAACTATGTGCTTTTCTCTATGGTTCCTCTGGCAGTGCAAAAGTGAATAATCAGCTGACATGTCCTACCTTGTGACGGATAGTGCATTAGCAAGAATCCTGCAATGAAGTAGGATTGAGTGCTGTTTCTGAACAATCTTCAGTTTGTCTCAGGATTAATTACATCCTAGAATAAATTGCGATGGCGTGTTTCGTAGACTTTGTTGACTTCGTCCTGAACTCGTCCTAGTCACTTTAGCATTGTGAGTATTTGTGCAGTAACATTGAGGTTGCAGCATTGTTCTAATTTATAGTCTGACATCAAGCATGGACATGGAACAATAATCAAAACACGCAGTTATGTCCATGCAGAATAAACCACATACAATAATCAAACACTAGAACTCCCCAAGAAAGCAAACAGAAAGATGATGGATCTCCTTCAACCTCCATCTCTACATCTGTAGCGCATTGTCCACAGCGCTATTCTGTACAGTGTGGAAACAGACCCTTTGGCCCAACAAGTGCACACTGAGCCTCCGAAGAGTAACCCACCCAGAACCATTTCACTCTGAGGAATGCACCTAACACTATGGGCAATTTAGCATGGTCAATCCACCTGATCTGCATATCTTCGGATTGTGGGACGAAACCAGAGCGCCCGGAGGGAACCCATGCAGACACTGGGGAAAATGTGCAAACTCCAGACAGACGGTCACTGGAATCGAACCCCGTCGCGGGCACGGTGAGGCTGCAGTGCTAACCACTGAGCGACCATGTCACCCCTTCAGACCTTGGTGGCTATTAAAATGTGTCAGTCTGTTGATACTTCGTGGGGCAGAATCAGAACAAGTCGCAAAAAGGAGTTAGAAGGTAATTAAGGAGTTAGATTGTTGTCCAGACTGAGACTCACAAACACTGTGTGGGACCTCACAAAATCAGCCGAGATTTAAGCGACAATGTTAATCGATTAATGTAAATACCTAGATGATGTTATTTAAACAGATGAGCAAAGTCACTGATGGTGCTGCAGAACTTGTTGGTTTTCAACTGCAATATTTACTTTCGAGCTTCTTGGAGCGAATCGTCACAAAGGAATCAAATGTGAAAGTGGCAGTGAACAGAATTCAACAGCTTGTGACTGCAGTAAGGAGGCCAGCATGGATATTACACAAAAAAAATTGGAACGCAGTTTTAAAAATTTCCACAAACAAACAGGAATACCAATGAATGAGATTAACTGCAAAATAATAATTGAAAATTGCAAAGCAATATAAATTGAAAGCAGCATATTATACAATATTCGATAAAGATATCTGCTGAACTGTTATTTTAAAAAAACAACATGGGGAAACATAATTGATTCTCGTGATTGTCAGTAAGAATTATCAGAAGTTGGAGCTGAGCCAAAGCTCCATACAAACAATTGTCACTTAGAATTTGCTTCTTTCTCATTATAGGTGAATGGTGGTCTCGTTTGTATGGGGCATCAGCCCAGCTCCAGTTTTTTGATAATTATCATATCAGAGATTTATTACTGTTCCTCTTCCTGTTAGTTGTGCTTCAAGCATTCGTCATTGTGAAAGATTCAACTGAAATCCCTCTTCCTAACCATCGCAAGTGATAGTGTAATTGCAAATGACTGGAATTCTGCACCTAATTGTTGTTCCATGATTCCAGGTTAATGCAATACAAAGAGTCAACTTGTTCAAAGCTCAATGACACTGTAATCGTGTGAAGAAATCAGCCCAGAATCCTTCTGTCCATGATTACCAAACGAAACCTGTAATTGTGAGGGAATTAGTCCACGTTTCTAATGTGGATGTTTACATCCGATCTCAAGTCAGTGATTGAACAGAGTGAATGGACAGCAATGTTTGAATGAGCTGATAATGTTTAGTTGTCACATTTTGCTGGAGATATTGTCACTAGACCAAGAATTTAAAACTGATCAAATAAGATAACGTTCTCAGGTGTGGTTTCAAATCCGGTTTCATCAGCTGTTGGAAACTGAGATTCAACGAATTGGTACAGAGTCGAGGGGCTGAATGGCCTATCCCCATTCCGTTGTTTTCATCTGCAGGCGACTCTATATATGGCATTTTGTCATGTGAGCATGCCGAATTTAGAATGGTGCTCTTGAAGCAACACAATTTCTAACCCGAGCATGAGGGTGGATAGAAAGAAAATAGATAAGGCAGACGACTGCTGTGACATGTCTCAAAAATAGTATCGCCACCGAATTCAGATTGTGTGATTGGAGGATGCTGCATTGAATAGGAATTACAGCGAAGCTAGAGTACAAAGCAGAGTATGATAAAGTTGTCGGTAATTGCAGCTAAACTTTAACAAGAAGTCAGCAAACACAATGAGTTAATTAAATTGGCAAATACTAGACGTTCAAAGTTTTGTTTTGAAATCAATCACCAATTTGGTATCTTTTAGTTTGAAGTTTGAAACGGAAAAGGCATGACATATTGTAAATGGAAACATTTTCTCGTGAATGATGATTTTCCCCAAAACAGACACTCCAAAATGTTTAGAAGTGATGTTTATGCCGATGCACTATTATTTCTGTCGTACTCTAAATATTGTCACATGAAACTGTGACTGACTCTAGACAAACACATAATAGAGTTTACGAGTCATAGAGATGTACATCATGGAAACAAATACTTCAGTCCAACTCGTCCATGCCGACCAGATATCCTAACTTTATCTAGTCCCATTTGCCAGCACTTGGCCTATATGCCTCAATACCGTTCCATTTCATATACCCAGCCAGACGCCATTCAAATGCTGTAATTGTACCAACATCCACCAATTCTGCTGGCAGCTCTTCCATATACGCACCACCCTCTGTGTGAAAAAGCTGCCCCTTAGGTCCATTTTGTATCTTTCCTGTTCTCACCCTGAAACAATGCCCTCTAGTTCTGGACTCCCCATCGCCAGGGAAATAAACTTTTCTGTTTATCCTATCCATGCCCCTCGTGATTTTATACACCTCTACAACGTCACCCCTCAACCTCTGACGCTCCAGAAAAACAACCCCAGCCTATTCAGTCTCTCCCACTAGCTCAATTCCTGCAACCGGAATAACATCCTTGTAAATCTTTTCTGAACCCTTTCAAGTTTCACAACTTCCTTCCAACATTAACGCCCAACTCCTATACTCAATACTCTGATCAATGAAGTAAAGCATACCCATAAACTTCTTCACAATCCTATCTACCTGCAACTCTACTTTCAAGGAACTGTGAACCTGCACTCCAAGATCTCTTTGTTCTAACACACCTTCGGACATTACCATTATGTGTATAAGTCCTGCTCTAATTTGCTTTTCCAAAATGCAGCACCTCGCATTTATCTAAATTAAACTCCATCTGCCATCCCTCACCCCATTGGTCTATGCGATCAAGATCCCGTTGTAATCTGAGATAATCTTCTTCGCTATCCACTACACGTCCAATTTTGATGTCATCTGCAAACTTACTAACTATACGTCCTAAGCTTTTAACCAAATAATTAAAAAATGACGAAAAGTAGTGGATCCACCACCGATCCTTGTGACACTCCACTGGTCACATACCCCCAGTCTGAAAAGCAACCTCTACCATCACTCTCTGCCTTCTATCTTCCAGCCAGTTCTGTCTCCAAATTGCTAGTTCTCCCTGTATTCCATGAGATGTAACCTTGCTAACCAGTCTCCCGTGAGGACCCTTGTCGAACGCCTTACTTAAGTCCATAAAGATTATGTCCACCGCTCTGCCCTCATCAATCTTCTTTGTTACGTCTTCAAAAAGCTCAATTAAGTTCACGAGACATGATTTCCCACACAAAGCCATGCTGACAATCGCTAAGCAGTCTTTGCCTTTCCAACTACATGGAAATCCTGTCTCTCAGGTTTCCCTCCAACAACTTGCCCACCATTGAAGTCAGGCTATAGTTACCTGGCTTTTCCTTACCACATTTCTTAAATAGGGGCACCACGTTAAACAACCCCCAGTCTTTCAAAGCCTCACCTGTGACTATCGATGCTGCAAATATCTCAGCAAGGGGCCCAGCAATCATTTCCTCAGCTTCCCAGACTTCCAGGATACACCTGATCAGGCCATGAAGATCTGTCCACTTTTAAACGTCTGAAGACATTCAGCACCTCTTCCTGTGTAATATGGATATTTTTCAAGGTTTCATCATCTCTTTCCCCACAACATATAACTTTCATGTCCTTCTCCTTAGTAAACACTGACACAAAATACTCATTTATTGTCTCCCCTACCTACTGCGGTTCCACACTTTGGCTGCCTTGCTGCTCTTTGAGGAAACTATTCTCTCCCTAGTTACCCTGTTGTCTTAATGCATTTATGAAAATAATGTTGTTGTTTTCGATTTTAAATGATTCTTAATCTGACCACAAATTATTCTGTCAATTTTGGATACTGCTGGTGGGAACAGCCTACCAAGGGAAAGCCATTGTTGTCAGATCTCTGGCACTGAGCCTGGCACGGTGCCTCAGAAGGGAAGTGGGGAAAATAGAAAAGCGCTAGTGGTAGGGTACTCAATCGTTAGATGGATTGACAGGAGATTTTGTGGTCAGGAACGGGACTCCCGGAAGGTATATTGCCTCCCCAGTGCCAGGGTCCATGATGTTAATGATCGGGTTTACAAGATTCTGAAGGAGGAGGGTGAGCAGCCAGAAATCCTAGTACATGTTGGCACCAATGATACAGCCAGGAAAGGGGCTGAGGAACTGTAAGGTGACTACAGAGAGTTCGGTTGGAAGGAGCAGGACGAGTAGAGTAGTGATCTCAGGTTTGCTACCAGTACCACGAGGTAGTGAGGTGAGGAACAGTCAGCGAATGCAGCTTAACACGTGGTTGCGGGGCTGGTGCAGGAGGGAGGGCTTCAGATACCTAGACCATTGGGATACCTTTTGGGGAACGTGAGACCTGTACATGAAGGACGGGTTGCACCTGAACTGGAGGGGCACAACTGTCCTGGGTGGGAGATTTGTTCGTGTGATTCGGGAGGGTTGAAACTGGTTTTGCAGGGGAGTGGGATTCAAAGTCACATGTCTGAGAGGGGGACAGTTTCAGATGTGACAGTGACTGGATGCATTCAATCTATCTAGATGGTTTCTCGTGCGATGAAACAAAGGGATCGGTTAAAGTGTGTCTGCTTTAATGCAAGGAGTATCCAAAATAAGAGTGACAAACTTACGAGCATGGATCAATACTTGGGGTTGTGGTGAGAACGCAGACGTGGGTTTCACAGGGGCAGGAATGGCTGCTTGATGTTCCAGGATTTAGAACGCTTAAAAAGAACAGGGAGAGTGGAAAAAGCGGAGGCGGTGTAGCATTGCTAATCAGAGAGTGCATCAAGCTACAGAAACAAAGCTTGTTGAGGAAAGCTTATCTACTGAGTCAGTATGGGTGGAAGTTAGGGACAGCAAAGGAACAGACACCTCACTGGGGAGTTTCTACAGATTACCTAATAGCAGTAGAGAGATTGAAGAATTCATAGGCGGGTAGATTCTGGAAAAATGCAGAAGTAGCAGGGTTGTTGCTATGGGTGATTGCAACTTTCCCAATATCGACTGGAACCTTCTAAGTGCAGATGGTTTGCATGGAGCCGTTTTTGTCAGGTGTGTTCAGGAGGGTTCCCTTAGTCAGTATGTGGACAGACCGACGAAGAGAGAGGCCATTTTGGATTTGGTGCTCAGCAACGAGCCAGGACAGGTGTCAGCTCTCGCGGTGGGAGGGCACTTTGGTGACAGTGATCACAACTGCCTCGCATTTAGCATAGCCTTAGAGAGTGAAAGGAGCAGTTACCGACGGAAGATATTTAATTTGGGAATAGGAAATTATGATGTTATCAGACAGGAGTTGGGAAGTGCATACTGTGAGCAGATGTTCCAGATAGAGCACAGCAGACAGGTGAAGACTATTTAAGGAGTAGTTGTTGCGAATGATGCACGAATTTGTTCCTCTGAGACAGGTAGGAAGGGGTAAGATTAAGAACCTTGGATGACGAGCACAGAGGAGCTTCTCGTCAAAAGGAAGAAGGCAGCTTACGTAAGGTGAAGGAAGCAAGGATCTAGCACAGCTTTTGAGAATTACAGGCTTGCTAGAAAGGACCTCAGAAATGTACTGAGAAGAGCCAGGAGGGGGCACGAAAAAGGCTTGGTAGGTACGATTAGGGAGAATCCAAAGGCATTTTACTCATACATGAGGAGGAAGAGAACGATCCGGGAGAAGGTAGAGCCAATCAGGGTTATTATAGGGAACTTGTTTCTGGAGTCTGAGCAGATAGGGTAAGCCCTAAATGAGTTTTTTGCTTCGGCTTTCACCACGGAAAGGGAACTTGTTGTGAATGAAAACTTTGAGGAGCTGCGTTACAGTCTTGACCAGAACAAGATTGATGAAGTTGATGTGCTGGAAATTTGGAAAACCTTAAGATTGATAAGTCCCCAGGGCCAAACCGGATTTATCCTAGGCTGCTCCCGAAAGCGAGAAAGAAGGTTGCTAAGCCGCTGGCGAGGATATTTGCTTCCTCACTCTGCAAGGGAGTCATACCGGAGGATTAGAAGGAAGCGAATATTGTTCCTCTTTTCAAGTAAGGTAATAGGGAAATCCCTGGCAATAACAGATCAGTCAGCCTTATGTCTGTGGTCAGCAAAGTTTTGGAAAGAATTCTGAGGGAAAGGATTTATGACTATTTGGCAACGCATAGTGTGATTAAAGGCAGTCAGCATGATTTTGTGAGGGGCAGATCATGCCTTATAAATCTTATTGAGCTCTTCGAGGAGGCGTCAAGACAGTCGACGAAAGTCGAGCAGTGGATGTGATGTACATGGAGTTCAGCAAGGCATTTGATAAGGTTCCCCATGGTAGGCTCATTCATAAAGTCAGGAAGTATAGGATACAGGGAGATTTGGCTATCTGGATTCAGAATTGGCTGGCTGACAGGAGGCAGAGAGTGGTTGTAGATGGAAAGTATTCTTCCTGGAGGTACGTGTTGAGTGTGGTTCCGCAGGGCTCTGTTCTTGGGCCTCTGCTCTTTGTAATTTTTATAAATGACTTGGATGAGGAGGTTGAGGGGTGGGTTAGTAAATTTTCAGATGACACAATGGTTGGAGGTGTCGTCGATAGTATAGAAGGCTATTGCAGGCTGCAAGGAGGAGAAAGTGAGGACTGCAGATGCTGGCGATCAGAGCTTAAAAATGTGTTGCTGGAAAAGCGCATCATGTAAGGCAGCATCAAAGGAGCAGGAGAATCAACGTTTTGGGCATAAGCCCTTCTTCAGGCTGCAGCACGACATAGATAGGATGCAGAGCTGAACTGAAAATGGCAGATGGAGTTCAACTTAGATAAATGCGAAGTGATGCATTTTGGAATGTCGAACTCGAATGCTGAATATAGGATTGAAGGCACGAATCTTGGCAGTGTGGAGGAAAAGAGGGATCTGGGTGTGCAAGTACATAGATCCCTCAAAGTTTCCACCCAAGTGAATAAGGTTGTTCAGAAAGCATATGGTGTTTTGGCTTTCATTAACAGGAGGATCGAGTTTAAGAGCCACAAGGTTTTGCTGCAGCTCTACAAGTCACTGGTGAGACCACACTTGGAATATTGTGTCCAGTTCTGGTCGCCCGACTAAAGGAAAGATACAGATGCTTTGGAGAGGGTACAAAGAAGGTTTACCAGGATGCTGACTGGACTGGAGGCCTTGCCTTATGAAGAAAGGTTGAATAAGTTCGGACTTTTCTCTCTGAAGAGAAGGAGGAAGAGAGGAGACCTGATCGATGTATACAAGATAATGAGTGGAATACATAGAGTCAATAGCCAGAGACTTTTCCCCAGGGCAGGATTGACTGTTACGAGGAGTCATAGTTTAAAGATATTAGGAGGAAGGTATAAAGGAGACGTCAGACGTAGGTTCTTTACGCAGAGAGTTGTGAATGCATGGAATGTGTTGCCAGCTGTGGTGGTAGAAGCAGAGTCAATGGGGACATTTAAGCCACTGCTGGACATGCACATGGATAGCAATGAGTTGAGGGTTGTGTAGGTTAAGTTATAATATTATTACATTGGGATTAGATCTCAGCACAACATTGTGAGCCAAAGGGCCTGTTCTGTGCTGTACTTTTCCATGTTCTATGTAATTTCAGGAATAAAGGCATTTTCAATGCTTTGGAACGGGACATCATTTCTCTGCCGATTCAGCTCTTTTGTCCATCTTTGAACCGAGGCTGTAATGAGTTCAGGAGCAGCTGCCTTGGCGGAACCAAAACTAGGCGTCACTGAGCAGGTTATTCCTGAGCAGGAGTTGTTTGCTTCCACTGTTTATGACATATTCTATCACTTTCCAGGTGGTCAAGTGTAGACTGAGGTATTTGATCAGTTATGATTTTTCATGCATTTCGTGTACAGACCATGTGAAGGCATTCTTTCAACTTGTACCTCAACCATATCTCTTAAGTATCTCAAACTTCATGTTCCAAAATCAGTCTTTGACTCCGAGTGGTGCAGCCTTCAGAATAAAATACAGCAACATTGGAACCCCTTCTGCCTTTCCACCATCTCTCTGAAGGATAAGAAATCTTGTTAAAACTGAAATAATCCACCGCCTTTCGTCGATTTCCAAACTTGGAATGCAAGTGGAAAGCTCACAATTAATAAATACCTATATACATGTTTACTCTCAGTTATTTATTTGCCTATGTCTCGAAGGCAGTCCCTATTTCAAATAGATTCATAGCTTCCATAACTTCATTTGTGTAATGCAACGTACAGAAAGTTGGCGTCACACCCAGAAATCCTTTCTTTTTTGCGAAAGAACGACTTTACTGAGTAATTTAATAAGCAACAGGAATGGATATTTCATCACATGTTTCAACTCTGCTCGAATTTATTCTTCAAAATTGCATAAATACAATTAATGGAGCAACTTCCCAGTGGAAGTGCTAACCTTACTTCTCCACATATATAATGTATTCTTACAAGACTGTATCCCAACCACCTCATTTGAAATGAGATAAAGTACATCAGGGGAAAAAAAGCTCATAATACAAGAACATTTCCGGATACAGTAAACATGATAATAATGGACTTTTTCCGGTTCTTCGTCTGTGGAGCATGTTGATTCACTGCAATTCACTGGCTCCCAAATCTCTGGCGGACTATGTTGGTAGATATTATGTGTTTGATTGATAAAACATTCAACTGTAGAATGAGGTCGAATGTGATACAGGGATTCAGCAAATAATTCCTGGACGTATGGCAGCAAAAGCAGCACTTTAAAACAACATTTAAGAACTTATATTTGAATTTGCCTTTTGCCAAGGGTGTGTTTATGGCATGTTACAGAAATTGGAACAGCTCCTTCGTTAAGTTGCTGTGTCTGGTCAGTTCAATTTTCAAATACTTAAGTTATTCTAAATTCCATGTTCTATTGTTCTTGTTTCAACTGCCATGTTTAAATACATTCTGTTTTGCTGAAAGCTGAGTAGTTTCAACAGCTGCATCAACCTAGAATATCCACTTCTTATCTGCGTATAAAATAAGGAAGAAGTTACGGTCTAGGTAATCATCTTAAAATATGATGGGGGTGTCTGGCCTGGTCCACAACAGACTGGGGGCTTTTGTCGGGACTTATGCAGTAGTTCCATTTTGGGTTTAAGTTCTTTGGACCCAAAAGCGGCGAGTGGTAGGAGTTGATTTCGTTTGGCTGAAACAATGCTTGGTGTAGTAAAGGCACTTTAAGTCACTAAGAGGTTTCTAGGGATGGAAGAAGTGACTTTGGGATTTTTACAAAAGGTGAACAAGGCAGAAGTGTTGATACTGGCAGATAGGATGGAGTTGGGTTTGACTTCATCTGTGATGAAAGGAAAGATAATTGCAGCAATTCTGGCATTTAAATTTGCTGGAAATGCCATTGGAATCTCTGGAAATGGCAACAATTCAATTGTAGCTGAGACAGCTTGGACATAAAAAAGAATTGAAATAGTTTGAATTACGATTAAAAGAAGAGGCAAAAGAAAAAGAACAAATCGCCCTCGCAGAATGAAAAGAAAAGGATAGAAAGAGGGAGGAAAAACTCTATCCAAAGAAAAGGAAAACGAGAGAGAGGGAAGAGAGAAAGAAAGAGGACATAAATTTCATAAATTGACCCTGACTAGAAAGTCGCAAAAAAAGAATGGAGATCAAGGTAGAAGGTAGGCTTAGTGAGGAAGATAGTAAGGTTGACCATACCCATCGCAGCCTAAGACCTGGTGGTATCCAAAGAAAAGGAAAACGAGAGAGAGGGAAGAGAGAAAGAAAGAGGACATAAATTTCATAAATTGACCCTGACTAGAAAGTCGCAAAAAAAGAATGGAGATTAGGGTAGAAGGTAAGCTTAGTGAGGAAGATAGTAAGGTTGACCAAACCCATCGCAGCCTAAGACCTGGTGGGGATGTATTTAAAAATATTCAAGTACGGCCTGAATTTGCTCAGAAGGATGAAAAAGCCTTTTTCATCTCATTTGATAAGGCGGCTAAACAAATGAAGTGGACAGTGAACATTTGGATTTTGTTAATTGAAACAAAGCTGGAAGGAAGAGTTATGGGAAAGAACAGTAAGGGAAGAGTCACCTCATTAGGGGTTTACTACAGGGCCCCCAGGAGCAGCAGGGAGATTGAAGAAAGCATAGGTCGGCAGTTTTCGAAAAGTGTGAATGTAGTAGGGTTGTTGTAATGGGTGACTTTAACTTTCCCAATACTGATTTGAACCTCCTTCGAGCAGATGATTTGGAAGGAGCAGTTTTTGTTAGGTGTGTTCAGGAGGGTTTCCTAACTCAGTATGTTGACAGGCCGAAGAGGGGAGAGGCCATTTTTGCTTTGGTGCTCGGCAATGAGCCGGGGCACGTGTCAGATCTTGCAGTGGGACAGCATTTTGGTGATAGTAACCACAACTGCCTCACATTCTACATTGCTATGGAGAAGGAGAGAAGCAGGCACAATGGGAGGATACTTAATTGGGGAAAAGGAAACTATGATGCTAGCAGACGTGAGTTGGGAAGCATGGACTGAGAGCAATTGTACCATGGAAAGGCACGATGGACATGTGGAGACTGTTTAAGGAACAGTTGTTGCGAGTGAAGCATAAATGTGTTCCTCTGAGACAGGCAAGAAGGAGTAAGACAAAGGAACCTTGGATGACGAGAGCGGAGGAGCTTCTCGTCAAAAGAAAGAAGGCAGCTTACATGAGGTGAAGGAAGCAAGAGGATTACAGGCAGACAAGGAAGGAGCTCAAAAATGGTCTGAGGAGAGCCAGGAGGGGGCATGCCAAAGGCTTGGCAGGAAGGATTAGGGAAAATCCAAGGGCATTTTACATGTATGTGAGGAATAAGAGAATGATCAAAGAACGAGCAGGGCCGATTAGGGATAGCATAGGGAACCTGTGTATAGAGTCTGAGGAGGTTGGGGAAGCCCTAACTGAGTTTTTTGTTTCTGTCTTTACTAAAGAAAAGGACCTTGCAGTGAATGGAACCATTGAGGAGCAAGTAAGCATGCTTGAATGGATAGAGATTGAGGAAGCTGATGTGCTGAAAATTTTCACAAACATTAAGATTGACAAGTCACCAGGGCCAGACCAGCTTTGTCCTCAGCTGCTTTGGGAAGCGAGAAGTGTGATTGCTTCGCCGCTTGTGAAGATCTTTGCATCCTCACTCTCCACCGGAGTCGGACCTGAGGACTGGAGGGAAGCAAATGTAATTCCTCTCTTCAAAAAAGGAAATAGATAAATCCCTGGCAATTCCAGATCAGTCAGTCTCACGTCTGTCGTCTTCAAGGTGTGAGAAAGGATTCCAAGGGATAGGATTTATGACCATCTGGAAGAGCAGTCAGCACTGCTTTGTGAGGGGCAGGTTATGCCTCATGAACCTTATCGAGTTCTTTGAGGATGTTACTAGACAGGTTGATAAGGGTCGAGCGGTGGACGTGGTGTATGTGGATTTCAGCAAGGCATTTGATAAGGTTCCCCATGGTAGGCTCATTCGGAATGTCAGGAGGAATGGGATTCAGAGAAATTTAGCTGTCTGGATACAGAATTGGCTGGTCGACAGAAGACAGCGAGTGGTTGTGGAAGAAAAGTATTCTGTCTGGAAGTCAGTGGTGAATGGTGTTCCACAGGGCTCTGTTCTTGGGCCTCTACTCTTTGTGTAATTTTTATTAATGACGTGGATGAGGAGATTGAAGGATGGGTTAGAAAGTTTGCAGACGACACAACGATTGGAGATGTCGTCGACAGTTTGGAGGACTGTTGTAGGCTGCAGCGTGACATTGACAGGGCTGACAGGTGGCAGATGGAATTCAACCTGGATAAATGCGAAGTGATGCATTTTGGAAGGTCGAACTTGAAAGTTGAATGCAGGATTAAAGACAGAATTCTTGGCAGTGTGGAGAAATAGTGAGATCTTGGTGTGCAGGTACATAGATTCCTTAAAATTGCCGCCCAAGTAGACAGGGTTGTTAAGAAAGCATATGGTGTTTTGTCTTTCATTAACAGGGGGATTGAGTGTAAGAGCCGTGAGATCTTGTTGCTGCTCTATAAAACTTTGGTTAGAGCGCACTTGGAATACTGTGTCCAGTTCTGGTCGCCCTATTATAAGAAAGATGTGGATGCTTTGGAGAGGGTTCAGAGGAGGTTTACCAGGATACTGCCTGGAATGGAAGGCTTATCTTACGAAGAAAGGTTGACTGAGCTCGGACTTTTTTCATTGGAAAAAAAAAGGAAGAGAGGGGACCTAATTAAGGTGTACAAGATAATGAGAGGCATAGATAGAGTTGATAGCCAGAGACTTTTCGGACTTTTTTCATTGGAAAAAAGAAGGAAGAGAGGGGACCTAATTAAGGTGTACAAGATAATGAGAGTCATAGATAGAGTTGATAGTCAGAGACTTTTTCCCAGGGCAGAAATTGTTAACACGAGGGATCATAGTTTTAAGCTGTTTGGCGGAAAGTATAGAGGGGATACCAGAGGCGGGTTCTTTGCGCAGAGAGTTGTGGAAGCATGGAATGCGTTGCCAGCAGCAGTCGTGGAAGCGAGGTCATTGTGGATATTTAAGAGACTGCTGGACATGCATATGGTCACAGAAATTTGAGGTTTGTACATTCGGTTTACCTGACATGAGGATCAATGCTTGGCACAACATCGTGGGCTGAAGGGCCTGTTCTGTGCTGTACTGTTCTATGTTCTATGTTCTAACTATCATAGGCCATATCTGGGGAGTATGAGGAGATGAATAAAGCCATCTAAAGTGCATGTGAGCTAGTCCCAGGCGCCAAAAACGTTTCGAGAATCGAATGATGGATCCTCGTCAAACATACATTGAATTTGAAAGGATCAAACAAAGTAATTTTGATAGGTGGGTAAGGGCAATAGGAAAAGGGCAAAAAATAGAGCAAACATTTGATGCTCGCATAGAGATAATTATTTCGGAGGAGTTCAAGAAATCACCTCCTGAAGTAGTGAGAACTCATGTGGATGAGCAGAGAGTTAAAACAGCAAACTTAGTAGCTGAAATGGCTGATTTGGTTCATAAATCAACGTTTCGCTTCAATCATCAATGTAAATCATGGAGGGACAGAAATTAGAGAAAAGGGAAACCCTCAAGTGGTAAGGGAATAGTAGATTTTGGTAAAGAAAATAAAGATGGCTTACCACGGTGTAAAAAGGAGACAAATGAAGGGGACCAAGTAGTTAATAAGCGATAAAATAGGCCACATGAAATCAGCGTTGGTGGGTAAGAAAAAAAAGCACTGGCAAGACAAATGTAGAAAAACAAAAGAAGACAGTGAGTTTTGTTGTAGTGACAATGGAAAACATTGTGGAGGCTAAAAAGCTGCACCAGAATGTACAACCTAATGGGAGGTTGATTAAGGAGGAAGTGCCAAATCTTCTAAAACCAGTTATTTGTGAAGGTAAAGTTTACTTTCATAGACTAGGAGCAGCAAGTAAAGAGGTTAAAGTATAGAGACAAAGACAATCATATCAATCTTTGATGCTGGGAGATGAGGAGATAGTCAGAAGGACTATTGCCAGAAAAAGAAATGCCAGTATTGGAATTTATGGTGAAACGAGAAATGCGCAACTATGTGCAGTGAGGTTAGATTGTCGAGTGAAGAGTGGAGAAGTCGTGATCAGAGTACTGGAAAAACTGTCAGCTCCAGGAATATAATCTATCCTTGCTAACGATAGAACTAGGTAACAACTAGTAGTGCTGTCTACTGCAGTTGAAAAGCCAGTGGCAAATGAGGCAACTGACGCATTACAGGACGTATATCCTGGGTTGTTTCATGACTGTGTGGTAACGAGGCCACAAACTCACCAGTTGAAACAGGAGAAGAAATCAAAGACAACAGAAAAGCAAGTTGAAGTAGAATTATCAGAATTCATGTTTAATCGAATTGTTGAGACAAAGCAAAATGAAGAGGGACCAATACCCCAATTTAAAGCCATGTCATTTAGTATAAAAAAAATGTGTCAGCTACATTTCAAAGAAGAACCTTCAAAGTCATACCTGGCTTACCGAATTGTGTGATTATACATCGACTACCTGGTGATCTTTAATCACACATGGAAGGAACATTTGTGGAATTACCACAATTATTCGATCGACTTCGGGAGGAAGGTTGGTGATAAAACTGGCTAAAAGTGAAATTGTCAAAGCCCAAGTCATGTTTCTCATCCATGATACCGGAGAAAGGCATGGAACGTGAAAACAAGGGTTATTCCGGCGTTTGCCAAACCATTGACAAAGGAAGCAGTACTATGATTCCTGGGTTGAACGTGTTTTATTAGAAATTCGTGCCAAACTTTAGCAGTGTGGCTGTTCCAATGACTCATTTACTTAAGAAATGCTAGAAGTGACAAAAGGCCTTTGACAGCCTGAAAGTGGTGTTAACAACGTGCCCAGTATTAACCACATCTAATTGTGTAAAGCGATTCAAAGTGTATTTGATATGAGTGTTGCTGTTGTACCAATACAGGAAGATGGCGAGAAGATAGGAAGACCTATCGGATATTTGTCCAGGAAATTGAATATTCGACAATTGATAAGGAGACTTTGAGCTTGGTGTTAGCGTTATAACATTTCAACATTTATGTTACCAGTAATGTGTCTGAGACAATCATACATACTGATCATAACTCATTAAAGATTTTTGGAAAAAAATTAAAGATAAAAATTCCAGACTGTTTAGATGGAGCTTATTACTGCAGCCATTCAATTTTAAAATTGTACACGTGGTGGGATTATAAAACGTAATTACCGATGCTTTGTCAAGACTTGGATGAAAGAAATGAGGCGTTTAGTGGCAGGAGTAAATAGACTGCAATAGAATGTATTAGTGCATCGTTATAATCAGTGTAATATATATGTAGTGTAGTGTACTAACACAGTAAGACTAAGACGTCAAAAACAAAGGCAACTTTGTATCTTGATGGTTATTACTTTGGGGGGAGTGGGGAGGTGTGACCATGCTGTCACTTTAAAAGGTAATTTTATCCTTATTTAATTTTCAAGAGATATCGTAAAGGCAGAGGTTCAGACTGCAGAGATTGCTGCAGTCCAGGGAAAGGTTCCAAGCTGCAGCAGATATGCCTGAATGACGTTTCTCTCTGAAATCTCGGTGGATGGTGTGACCTCCTGCCTGTAAGAACCTGTGTTTAAATTTACTTTTCGCTAAGCACTGTGTTTATAGGAGGTTACGAGAAGTAGAACAGCTTCTTAGTTAGGTTGCTGTATTGGGTCAGTTCAGTTTTCCAATACGTAGGTTATTCTAAATTCCATTTTCTTTTGTTCGTGTTGCAACTGAAGTGTTTAAATAAAATCTGTTTTGCATAAAGCTGAGTGGTTTGACCAGCTGCATAACACCTTGAATATACGCTGTACATCTGCCTTTAAATTAAGAAAGGTTAGGATCAATGCGACCTTCTTAAAATATTTGAGGGGGTCTGGCCTGGTGCATCACGAAAAGAAGAACAAAATACTTTAAACAAGGAGAGAAAGAAATAACCATGAAATTTCCTTATCAAGTTGAATTAAGCAGAATTCCAAGGCACTTTATGCGTATATTAGGAGCGTGAGGGTAGCTACGGAAATAGTAGGACCCCTCTCGGAAAAAGAGGTAATTTATGTATGGAGCAGGAGAATGTAGACCATTAATGAGTACTTCGAATTGGTATTCACCAAGGAGAATGACATGGATGATCGTATTATTAGGCTGGGGTATATTGATATTCGAGGGCATGTCAATGTTAAGAAGGAGGAGGTGTTATATGTTTTGAAAAGCATGAAGATAAATGTTCAAGTCCTGATCGATTTTATCACAGAATACTGAGGGAGCTAAATGACGGTATTGTTGGGGCTTTGACATGGATAATATTATTCTCTTTAGCTACAGCTGATGTTCCAGAAGACTGGAAAATATCTAAACTTTTCATTTGTTTGAGAAAGGGAACAGCGATAATCTAGGAAATTATAGGCAAGTGACCTTTGCAACAGTTGGAGGGAAATTATTGGAGAAGATTTTAAGGGACAAGATTGATTTATATTTCGGAAAGAAGGGATGAATTGGAGATAGACAGCATTGCTTATTTTTGTCGAGCATGTCTTGTCTCCCAAATGTGATGAAGTTTTATTAAGGAAATTAGGATGATTGATGCGGGTAGTGCAGTGGATGCTGTCTACATACTTTACTAAAACCTTTGACAAAGTAGGCAGGTCCAAAAGTTTCAGTGATATTGGATCCGAGGTAATTTATTAAAGTTGGAAACCAAATTGGCTTGATCATAGAAAGCAGAAAGTAATTGTGGAATGGTGTTTTTCTGACTGGAGGTCTGTGACCAGTGGTTCTGTTCCCTTTTTGCGATCGAGCAAGTCTCCCATAACTAACCTCATTAATTTAATTCAAAAGAACTACTTGCGAAAGTGTGGTCGTCATAAAACATCTAAAATCGATTATAAATTGAGGTTAGCTGCAGAAAATTTGTTTCAAAAATTATTTCAGAGTCAAGTCCAAAGCGAGCTGGAGGCTTGCATTTTATTGATGTAAGAGCAAAATTGTGTTTTGAAGCAAGAAATGAAAGTGTGAATAGAGTGTTCATCAGAGAACATATGTCTGAAACTCTGACACATGTTGAGTAAGAGTAAGATGACTGGGAAAGGATTTGCAGACACTGATGGGAGACCAGAAGGAGTGCAGGGAATACTTTTACACGTGGAAATGGTCCTCAACAAATGTTCAAGTGGACGATAGTGAATCCTACACCGTCAATTCCATTCTAATCCACTATTAGAGCAGATTCACTTGGCATGGCTTTAAGTATGTGAATCTAAACGCACGACCATTAGGGAAAAGGAGACAATTCAGTGAGTGGTGACAACTAATTATTTACTTCAAATTTGATTCTCTCGTGGACTGTTTACTCTGCAATCTTATCCCTTTGATTGTTGTGAGCTGAGGAAGCAAAATGCAGAACTTGATGATCTGACTCTGAAATAATGGGCAGAATGGAACTTAAGGATTCTGTGAATGTAATTACTATCTGTTTGTGCATGTACTTGCTCTCACCTCAGAAAAATATTCTGAAAATAAATATTGAATTATTCTGTTTTAGAGAGGTATCAATATTGAAATATTTCATTTTCCATTCGTATTCTGAAGTTTCTATTTCATTTCATGCACAAGTTCTGCTTCCCACTTATCGACATCACGGTCTGGCTAAAATAACTTGTTTATTTTACAGTTATCCAAAATGTTGTCGAATGTAATAAATATGCTATTTAACATTCACCTGAACTCACATGTTTCAGGACTATCAATGACAGTTAAAGTTATAACTTCTGATCCAGATTTCTAATCTTTACATAATTTCCTATTCAGTGTAAACAAATATTTTACACCGTTTTTCAGCTCCTCTCTGAATTTTCTCTGAGTCAGTCCATAGGTGCAAGTGTTTGTGCAGCAACTGAGAAGCTGCAGCATGAACCCAACTTGCTGGGTAATATAAATCGGGTTGCTATAATATTTGTCCATGGAGAAAAAATTGATCACGGGCCAGTTATTTGAATGTACAACATGCACAATCCACAAGAGCATGAAATTGGCAGAAAGACTGAAAAGCAAAATCATGGATTGCCTACGATTTTTCATCTCTGAATCATTCTGATTCTCAGTTGTTCTCTGAAGATCCCTGCAGATTATATTAGCAACAATAATATTTCGCACAGTTAAAGCATTGAACAAGATAATTAACAAGATTGGTATTAGGGGCGTTATGATGTTGTCTATCCACTCGAATGCCTTCCATAAAGGTGAAGTGAGATAATCATCTGTTACAACGCAGTGCCATGGCATGTTATCAATAATATAAGCAGGTTCAATTATAAAGTAAAATGGAATGCTCCTCATACAGCTGATCACAAACACAGAAGCAATAACCACCTTTGCTCTTTTTGCAGTGCAATGTCTTGATTGCAGTTTCTGACTGCAAATAGCGACAAACCTGTCAAATGTGAAAGTGACAGTGAGCCAGACCGAGCAGTCTACAGCTACAATATAGGCAACCAGATTTACTGAGCATGCTGAAGTTAGACGGAGGAAACTAATTGGTAAATACATGCTGTTAATCCGGTGTAATATGACATGGATAACAATCACTGTTAGATCCGCTCCAGCCATGGCCACCAGATAGTGTGCGATGCATTTGGACAGACCACACTTCCCTCGTGATAGGATTAGAATTGGCCCCAGATTAACTGTAGGAAACAGGAAGCAGCAGATTTAACAACGTGACTAATATCATTGGTAATACTTGTATTCTCCTACTCAATGAAACATTGCTAATTTAAAGACAATCCTAATCACAATTAAGAAAATCTGGGGAGTACTAGAAATTAACTTATCGAACATAGAACAATACATGCAGAACAGACCCTCCAGCCTTCGATGCTGCGGCGACCTGTGAACTTGTCTAAGCCTGTCCCCCTACACGATTCTATCATCATCCATGTGCTTATCGAAGGATTGTTTAAATCTCCGTCATGTGGCTGAGTTAACTACATTGGCAGGTAGGGCATTCCACGCCCGAACTACTCTTTGAGTAAACAAATGCCTCTGACATCTGTCTTAAATCTTATCACCTCAATTTGTAGTTATGCCTCCCGTACAAGCTGACGCCATCCTCCTAGGAAAAAGACTTTCACTGTCTACCATATCTAATCCTCTGATCACCTCGTATGTCTCTATCAAATCCCCTCTTAGCCTTCTTCTTTCCTATGAAAACAGACCCAATTCTCTCAGCGTTCCCTCGTAATACCCTCCCTCCAGACCAGGCAACATCGTGATAAATCTCTCTGCACTTTTTCCAATGCTCCCAAATCCTTCCAGTAATGGGGCGACCAGAGTGCGGCCACACTAGCGTATTGTATAGTTGCAGCATGATATTACAGCTCCGGAACTTAATCCCTCTACCAATAAAACCTAACTCACTGTATGCCTTCTTAACAGCACTATCAACCTGGGTAGCAACTTTCAGGGATCTATGTACATGGAATCCAAGATCCTTCTGCACATCCACATGACGAAGAATCTTTCTATTGACCCAATATTCTGCCTTCCTGTTATTCTTCCCAAAGTGAATCACCTCACTCCATTGAACTCCATTTGCCACCTCTCAGCCCAATTCTGCAGTTTATCCAAGTCCCCTGCAAGCCGCAGCATTCTTCCACACTGTTCACTACTGCACCGACTTCAGTGTCATCTGCAAATTTACTAACCCATCCACCTATTCCTGCGTCTGTATCATTTATAAAAACGACAAGCAGCAGTGGTCCAAAAACAGATCCTTGTGGCACACCACCAGTCACCAGCCTCTAGGCTGAATATTTTCCATCAACTACCACTCGCTGCCTTCTTACAGGAGTTTCTAATCCAAACTGCTAAATAATCCTTAATCCCATGCCTTTGCATTTTCTCCAGCAATCTACCATGTGGAACTTTATCAAAGGCTTTACTGAAGTCCATGTACACCACATCAACTGCCCTACCCTCAACCACATGCTTGGTCACCTTCTGAGAAAACTCAATGAGGTTTGTGAGACATTACCTGTCCTTGATGAAACCATATTGTTGTTCTGCAATCAAATTGTTGCTCGCTAGTTGATTATAAATCCTGTCTCTCATAATCCTTTCCAAAACTTTTCCTACAACTGACGTAAGGCTCCCTGGTCTATAATTACCTGGGTCATCTCTACTGCCCTTCTTGAACAAGGGCACAACATTTGCAATCCTCCAGTCCTCTGGTGTTAAACTTGTAGACAATGAGAACTCAAAGATCAAAACTAAAGGCTCCAACACCTCCTCCATGGCTTCCCAGAGAATCCTCGGATAAATCCCATCCAGCCTAGGGGACTTGTCTACTTTCACTCCTTCTGGAATTGATAACACCTCTTCCTTACTGACCTCGATCCTTTCTAGTCTAATTTCTCGTATCTCATTCTTCTCCTCTGCAATATTCTCCTTTTCCTGTGTGAAAACCAATGAGAAATATTCATTTAGCACCTCTCCGATCTCCACAGGGTCTGCACACAACTTCACATTTCTGTCTTTGACTGGCCTTATTCCTACCCTCGTCATCCTTTTATTCCTCATATACCTATAAGGCTTTAGGATTCTCCTATGTTCTACCTGCTAAAAACTGCTCGTGTCCTCTCTTTGTTCTTATTAACTCTCTTTAAATCCTTCCCAGCTAATCTGTAATTCTGCATCGCCTCATATGAACCATCTCATCTCTGTCACACAAGCCTCCTTCTTCCACTTAACAAGAGATGTAATTTCTGTTGTAAACCATGAGATGTAATGGACAGGAATCAACTTCATGATATCAATAGAAGAAAGTTGGTGGATTTAAAAAAGAAACAAATTCTGGTATCTCTGAAGAACTTGGTTACCACACAATCTTCAGCAAATCGAATACTTTCTCAATACGTCCCTCCTATTTACTAATGGTTTTCACACACAGGAGACTAAAATATCTTCTAGGTACTCTTTGACCTGTGAAAGCACATTGTTATCCTAGTATTAATAATTAGTGTAGCAATGATATTGTACTTTCACCCATCTGCTGAATGTGCTATTTAATTGGTGAGCGTTCAGCATGCTGACTGCACTCTTCCCTTTTTGAACAGTCTGTGCACTAAAGAATGTGCTGTCATCCTGTCGTGAATTCTGGGCACAAGATGTAGAGTGCCTCAGCTCTATGTTGGCTGATAGTCTGTACAGGGTAGAGAAGCCTGCTAAAATCAGTTACACCTTCTCCCACACACAATGATAATTGATTCAAACATATCACTGTTCCCTCCTCCCTGATATCTATACCTACATTGTGCTTCTCTACAGTCACAATTTGATACAAAGTACGATTTTAAAACTAAGCCATGACTTCTGGTTACCATCCACGGATTGCTGCCTTGACCTCTAATGAAACCTACTTTTGATAAAACAAGGAATTGTGGCTGTTGGAAATCTAAATCAAAGATAGATGCTGAAAGGCATCTCGATTTTACCCAGCAATTCCTTATTTGAGGCCTACTCTTTCCCTGATTATTCTCTTGCCCTCAACAAAATTATAAAATGGTTTTAATTTTCCTAACTATTACTCACTAGTATTCTTTTCATGTCTCCTCTTCAGTCTCACGAGTTTGTTTTAAGCAAGACTTTCTATGCTTCTCTAGGACTTGTGCTCTTCTGAGCCTTGCGCATCCACGATAACATTCCTTTATTATTCCAAATGCAATTCTCTATATCCATTAATATCTAGGAATTTCGATACTTTTTTATCTCACCACTCACCTTTATTGGATTATGTTGGGCATGCCCTCCCATTATTGCCTTTTGAATATCATCCGCCATTCACAGATGGGTTTTCCCGCACGTATTTGCTCCCAGTCCACGTTCGTCAGGTTATGCTTTATTAGTTAAGCATTTGTCTTCCCAAAATTCAGATTCTTTATTTCCTTTCCACATTTCACATTATCCTTAATTATGTAAATCCTGCTGAATTATTTTTGCTAGCACCAAACCCCGTTCCTACTTCTCCATCTTTAATTTGCATTCCTTCTTTCCGCAGCTTTGTCCTTTATTTACAAGGCTTTGTGTGTCCTCATTTAAGAAGTTCTCCTGAACATATTTCATGAATTATTCCACCTCTAAATATTTTGCACTTAATCTATCACAGTTAATGCCGGGTAAACTTATATCCACATTTTATTTTTACACCTCTTTTTGTGATTTGCTGACATGTTTGTCTTTCCATTTCTCTCAGGCTGTTTATGCATCGACAATGTACATCAACAATGTGATTGACAACTTTTTTTTGCTCTTAATTCTGGCCATATGCCTCACTTCAAGTAGTCGTTGACATCTTGAACAACATTACAATAGCATGTCTTATGTTCTTGCAGTTGCATTGCTGTGCATCCGATGCTGAAGTACCAAATCCCAGTGGTCAAGCAGATAAAATCTACACTTCCTGTAGATGTGCTCATCTCGTTGGTCAGTCGGATTTAACATTTCGCACATATTACAGATCGTGCAGCACAATGTTTGAACTCCGCTGCCTAATCATAAACATACTTCCCTTCGGTGAACTTTACTGCCCTTCTTTCATCCTGCAGTTGACTCAGTTATGTAGAGCACACGTCACGGAATTCCTCTTTCAGATAATACAGGAACCATATGCACTGAAATCAATAGCGTGCAAATGACAAAATTGTGCCATTTATAAGCATACCTGGTAATTCGATACTGTGGCCATTTCAGAGACGTGGATTGAGCAGGAACGGGAATGGTTGCAGAAGGCTCCGGGGTTTGGACGTTTCAGTAAGAACAGAAAAGATGCTAAAAGAGGGGTATGTGTGGCATTGTTGGTCAAGGACAGTATTACGGTGGCAGAAAGGATTTTTGAGTATTCATTGACGAAGGCACTATGGGCTAAGTTAGAAAAAGGAAAGGAGATATCACGCTGTTGGGAGTTTTCTATCGGCTTCTGAATGATTCCAGAGATCTAGAGGAAAGGATAACAAAGATAATTATGGCCTTTAACTTTCCAAATATTGACTGGAAATACTATGCTTCAAGTACTTTTTGGACAATGTGTGCAGGAGGTTTTCCTGACACAGGCCTAAAGCTTTTTTTATATGAAAGTCAGGAATTTAAGCATGACTAGAGTAAGCTTAGGGCTAATCAAGGACAGTAGTGGGACGTTGTGCATGGAGTCTGAGAAGATAGGAGAAGCGCTAAATGAATACTTTTCATCAGTATTCACGATGAAAAAAGACAATGTTGTCGAGGAGAATACTGAGACACAGACTACTAGACTACACAGGATTGAGGTTCACAAGGAGGAGATGTTAGCAATTCTGGAAATGTGAAAACAGTTAAGTCCCCTGGGCCAGATGGGATTTATCCTAGGATTCTCTGGGAAGCAAGGGAGGAGATTGCAGAGCCTTTGGCTTTGACCTTTAAGTGATCATTGTCGACAGGAATAGTGTCAGAAGACTAGGTAATAGCAAATTTTGTCCGCTCGTTCAAGAAGGGGAGTAGAGACAACCCTGGTAATAATAGACCAGTGAGCCTTAACTCGGTCATGGGTAAAGTTTGGAAAAGGTTATAAGAGATATAATTTATAACCATCTAGAAAGGAATAAGTTGATTAGGGATAGTCAACACGGTTTTATGGAGGGTATGTCGTGCCTCACAATCTTGTTGAGGTCTTTGAGAAAGAGCTCAAACAGATGGATGAGGGTAAAGCAGTTGATGTGGTGTATATGGCTTTCAGGAAGTTCACCATGGTAGGCTATTGCTGAATATATGGAAATGTTCATCCTGGAATTCAGTTACTAGCTATGTGCCGCATGGATCTGTTTAGGGGCCACTGCTGTTTGTCATTTTTACAAAGGACCTGGATGAGGCCGTAGAAGAATGAGTTAATAAATTTGCAGATGACACTAAGGTCGCTGGAGTTGTGGATAGTGCTGAAGAATATAGCCAGTTGCAGAGGTACACAGATAAGCTGCAGAGTTGGGCTAAAAGGTGGAAAATGGAGATTAATGTGGAAAGTGTGAGGTGATTCACTTTGGAATGCGCAACAGGAATAGGCGACATGGTGGCTCAGTAGTTAGCACTGCTGCCTCACAGCACCAAGGACCCAGGTTCGATTCCAGTTCGGGCAACTGTCTGTGTAGAGGTTATCCATTCTCTCTGTGTCTGCGTGGGTTTCCTCTGAGTGCTCTGGCTTCCTCGCACTGTCGAAGTATGTGTAGGTTCGTTGAATTGGCAATGCTAAATTGCCCATAGTGTTTGGGGATGTGTTAGTTTGGTGCATTAGTCGGGTAAATGTTGGGTTTGCTTACAGAGTGTCGGTGTGGACTTGTTGGGCGGAAGGGCCTGTTTCCACACTGTAGGGAGTCCAAGTTCTACAATAAATACTGGGCTAATGGTAAGATTCTTGTCAGTGCAGATGGGCAGAGAGATCTTGGTGTCCATGTATTTAGATCTCTGAAGGTCGCAACTCATGCTGATAGAGTTGTTAAGAAGGCATTCTATGTGTTTGCCTCTATTGGGAGAGGGATTGAGTTTCGGAGCCATGAGGTCATGTTGCAGCTGTACAGAACTCTGGTAAAGCTGCAATGTTTGCATACAGTATTGTAAACAGTTCTGGTTACCGCATTATTGGAAGGATGTGGAAGCTTTGGGAAGGGTTCGGAGGAGATTTACTAACATGTTGGCTGGTATGGAGGGAAGGTCTTATGAGGAAAGGCTGAATGACTTCATGCCGTTTTCGTTAGACAGAAGGTCGGGAGATGACTTAATTAAGAAATATAAGGTAATCAGAGGGTGAGATAGGGTGGACGGTGAGAGCCTTTTTCCTTGGATAGTGATGGGTAGCACGACGGGACATAGCTTTAAACTGATGGGTGATAGATATAGGACAGATGTCAGAGGTATTTTCTTTACTCAAAGAGTAGTAAGGGTGTGGAACGTCATGCCTGCAACAATAGTAAACTCTCCAACTTTAACGGCATTTAAATGGCCATTGGATAAATACATGGATGAAAATGGAGCGGCACTGTGGCTCAGTGGTTAGCACTGCTGCCCCAGAGTACCAGGTTCGACTCCAGCCTCGGTTGACTGTCTGTATGGAATTTGTATATTCTCCCCGTGTCTGCGTGGGTTTCCTCCCACAGTCCAAAGATGTGCGGGCCAGGTGAATTGGCAATGCTAAATTGCCCATCGTGTTAGGTGCATTTGTCAGAGTGAAATGGATCTGGGTTTGGTTACTCCTTGGAGGGTCGCTGTGGACTTGTTGGGCCGAAGGGCCTATTTCCACACTGGAGGAAATCTAATCTAAAATGGAATAGTGTAGGTTAGATGGGCTTCAGATTAGCTTCGTAGGTCGGCGCATCATCGAGGACTGAAGGACCTGTACTGAGCTGTAATGTGCTATGCTCTCTGTAAAATAAATTTAAAAAGCTTTGTCACTTCTTAAAATGCCCGCATGACAAACGTAACCCGTTGATGGACATTAGGACATTAAAGGTACTGGTCGATTCCTGATCTGATACTTGTTTTTTTTTCCTCTGAGTATGAATTCTGAACGATATCAATGTTGGTTACCACTCACTTCACATTCGGAGACATTTTCTTAATTAAAACTCACATGAAGAAAACAGGACAATCTTGCACTGCATTTGACTCACACTGTCAAATAAGGAATACAAGACATAAAACTCCCTCATTCACTTTCAATGTATGCTAACTTGTATCATTGCCTTACCAGGAATACTGACGGCAACCAAGATTGGATAATAAATCCGATCTATCTGGTAAATTACAGGGTATCCCATTGCTTGTGCTCAACGTAAATGCCTGCCTTGCCAGGCAAGGACTCTGACAATATGTATACAGCATTACTCCGAGGGATCCTTATTTATACCAGAAGGATTTCCCATAGAGACAGCCAGGCAGGCAGTTTGAACAGAGCTATTTGTAACACTCCAGAGAATAAACTGATTTGACAAATGGCCATTACTTGAGCAATTTATGTTTTTTGTAAAACACTTATTAATGGACATGTGAAAAAAAATCAACAACAAAATCAGTTGCATTATCTGACATATTTACAGTTTTGTTCAACAATCTAATACCTACTAAATTAGATGTATGTGGTTGATGTGACGTGCATTCTTTATCACAAAAACTTTGGTACTGAGTTGGAAAACGGTCTGAGCAACGATCTTCCTGGCATTGATGTAATGGCCAGTCTCAGTAACAGTAACCTAAGCGTTTTTCTCACAGTCTAAGTGATAATGGCCATGCTGATGATTTCAGAATAATTTCCTTGGTATTGATTTGGAAGACAGCCTCAGTAACAATAGCCCCAATGGCGATTTCTGCGCAGTTCCACTGACCATATGCCCTTCTGTTAACTTGATGGAAGATAGCCCTGTGCAAAAGACAGCAAGAAAGGAAAGGGAAAACAACAATGAAATTGGATGGATCACGGAAGTTTCTAAGTTTCTTTTTTCATGTTTCTAATTAGACTTAGAAGATATGGAATCAAGTTCATTATCACTTGTACACAAATACAGAAATACAGGTGTACAGTGAGAGGTTTACAGTGTCGTCCCTCAGGGTGCTAGACTAGATACAGCCGCTTCGCTTCAGCCCTTAGCCTAAGTTTTCATAAAAGCAAAACTTTACAATCTTTTTAAAATAGAGAGAAGAGGATAAAGAATATTTTTCCTTCAATAGGGGATTTGCAGAGGAAGGCAATTAGAAGATAATTCTCTCTTCACATAATCCCATTAGAGCAGATAGAGGACCATCGAGTGTTCGAAAATCATCCCACCCGCCACTGGCATTGTAACCCTGCATTGGTATTGCTAATCCACTTAGCCTGTACATCCTTGGACTAGTGCAATTTAATATGTTTCATCCACCTAACGTGCACATCTGTTAATAAGACACGGGGACTACGTACAAATTTTACACAGACATCCAAGGTTGGAATCAAATCTGGGTTCCTGGCGCTGTGAGGCAACAGTGTTAGCCACGAAGCCACTGTGCTATACTCTTACTTGAGACTAGCTGGTACCTCCATGCAAGAAGGAAATTTACAGGTGCACAGACATTTTTTCGTGACTTCTCTTTTCAGGATAGGTGTTTTTCTTTTATAAAAGTCCCACACACCAATGGTCACCTGGTCAGAAGCCGATGAAAATGTTGCTGTCAAATACATAATCCTTCATTTTCAATGTATCAGCTTTTGGGCTGTTCCTGCAAAACCATAAAACTGAAGGCAATTCAGTCTGTGTGCCACAAAACAGAAATTTTAAATCTGTAACCATTTGCTTTGAAAGTATTCCTGGTTTTAACTCCACGGTCCAAAGTGAATAAAATCAAATGACAAAATATTTTCCGCAACATTCTGGAAAATTACCGGACGGAACTCAAACCAAGCAACTGGGGTCATCCAGTGGTGTTTGTTGATCAGCTGGATGTACAAGCTAGATTCTTTATAGACCACAGAGAAGTAAATGTAGAAACAGATTTGTACCCAGTTGGTCTGTTAGAAGATTGTCTCCACAGGGTTGGCAATGCCTTGTTTCTTTCTAAGATCGATCTGCTGAAGGGGTACTGGCAAGTGCAGTGAACATCAAAGTCTAAAGAGACATCCACCTTTATCATACAAAATGAGTTGTATTAATGTAAGGTCATGACATTTGAATTTAAATCATCGCATTGACATTTCAAATACTTATGAATCAAGTCATAGCTGAAGTTCTGTTGTTTACTTCGACAAAGTCATTAAAATACAGTAACACAGGCGAAGAACATACAAACTGATTAGAGAATATATTTAAGCAATTGTATTTTGCTAACTTTAATTTGAAAATAACTGACCAAAATTGGATGCACATAAACAAGGGCACATTACCTCGGTCATATCACAGGACAAGGGAATATGTTGTGAAGAGTTTCAAACATGAAGGCTCCAAATGAAATACCTGCTCGTAAAAGTTTATATTCTTCATACTAAATGGCAAACAGAAGAAGTTTATAAATATAAACGTGGCGTTAGTGTGATGAATCCTATCACTAAAAATGTTCTTGTTGCTGATGTGCTGACCAGGCTCCATAACCATCCCTGGTGTTGATGTGCTTAACAGACTCAGTGACAATAATCCTGGTGTTAAGATTTGTATTTAAAGTTTTCAGTAATTGTTTTTCTCGTTCTTTGTCGGGGGACCAGCTTCGGTTTATCCAAAAGTGAATGAATTCATTATTTATATTCCGATGCCATCTGGTCTTTTGGTCTCAAAGGTCATCGGGACAAGAGTTGGAAACCTGGAATGTTAACAGGAACACTGCAGTGATCAGCTGGTTGGCAGTTTCTGTGGTGAAGGTGACAAAATCTACAGATCAGTTCTTACTTACGTTCATCAACGTTAGTGCTTTCTCTCATTATTGTTTTTTTTTTCTCCAGAGGCACTGTCAGCGGATTTGAATGTTTTAACCACAATGTATAGGTAAGTGAGGAATTTGAGGACAGGTTTGAATGGTTTCATTGCAGAGAAATGCATAAGCTACGATGAACTTGATGAAATTAATTTGCTATTCACTATTATGCGATTCTGCAATGCATTTCCATGTCACAAATTCATGGTCAAGGAAGTCTGTTTTTATAATGTTGTAATAACTCTCTCCTGACTGCAATGGATAAAGTGGAACTGACGCTTTTATCCATATTCTGAGGTTCCTGTGCAGCTCTGGGTAGGATCAGCATTGACACTCCAACGACTGGCGAATGCATGCCTCAAAAAACCTGCAAACTGAAAATGGTGCTAAATGTTGCGATTATATGGAATGACTAATTCACTGACTTTCCGTATTTTAACAAACTGGTGACTCAAATAAGCAAGAACTGTTTTAAAACCCAACTTGAAAGATTGGCTACAGCTTGGAAAGCAAGTAACCTCGTGGTAGGCACTGTAAAGAACTGTTAAAAAAAAGCAGTAATTGAAGCTTAAATTGCAGATGATCTGGAGTAGAGGACGCATACTGAAGCCAGTTTTAGCGGCAACGAGAAATTAATTGGTCTGTGGACGAGCAAGTGACAATTATCAACATAAGAGAGCTCTTCCTAGGTCACAACTGTGTGATTGTTTGTTGGATGGCCGAACAAGGAGCTGAACAAAAAGATACAGAGGCACTGGGGGAGGCTGGGAGAAGAAGTGTGCACATCCTGCCCCATCCCAGAAACGGTGTGCTCTCTTCAGTCAAGGTTAATTTTTGAACGTGAAGTAAGCAGGTTATTTTTCCTGCAGTAGTTGCAGTAAACTGTGACTTTATAGTTGATGAGGCAGATAAGTTTTTCGAGTGAATAAGCTGCTCTGTGCTTTGTACAAACCAATGGAAGCATCAGAGAATGAAATCTGAACAACAAGGGGTTTGCCTGACCAGAGAAAGATCATCTCAGAGTTGGAACAAGGAGGCAAAGACCACTGAACTGACTTTGCCTCCAACTCCGCCAGCTATCTATTTTTCATATTGATTTGCCTTTGTCCGTTTGTGAAGATGAGTTTACAAGCTGACCGTAGTTTAAGTCAGTAATATTTCATGCTGACTGTTTATATCTGCTTACCTTTGGTTATAGTCTAATCACTTGCAATAAATCGTTATTCTTGTTCAATGCAGAAACCTGGAGGAGTGTTTTCTATTAGTCTTGTTTTGAAAGTTAGGGAAATTGGGGTGCTTTTCTTATCTCTTTTTTCAAAAAAGAACTTTGAGATTTGGCACCATTCTGGGAATCGTGAAGCTTGATTTATGGTGCACTACCTCTTTAGCTCATAATATCTGTCACCAAGACTGAAAGGAATGCCTGTGAATTGCTGTGAAAACCAAACAGCTCTGGAACTCTGTGTTCCAGCGTGTCCTTCTCCCAATTACATCGTTGTGTTCATATTATAACCAAGCAGTATGAGCGAACCTTAAAGCACAGAATGAGACTACAGTATTCAAACTTCTCCCGACTCCCACCTATTGGTGAGTTTTACCCCCCTTTTAAAGAATTCGTTTTTGTTTTATCTCAGCGCTGGAAATGTTTAATTCTGCAGCAAATTCCCGCTTTCCTGTTCAAAGTTGTGAATGCATTGAGAACTTCCCACTGCTTCCGGGAGGCAGTGGGACAGTCATAAGGTCATTGGACAATCAGTTCAAGACTTTAGTTACTTCTCTGATAACATGAGAACAGCGTTCAGAGATTCTGCGAAAACTAAAAGTAAATTAACAAAATATAGTCTATTAAATCTGATAACATAAATGAACCTGTGAATTGTGATGCAACTGATTGGCTGAACTGGGCTGTTGGGGCAACTTGTGGGAAATCGAATGGAGTACAAACGTTCGAATTATTTGTGATGAAGGGTCACTTGACGTTTTATTAATAGGGCCATTGTTGGCGTGTTGGCCGCATTTGTAAGGCTTTGTTTATCATTCTGTAATTATTAATGACACTGAAGTGATAGTGTTTAACTGCATTCACTATGATGTAATTGCATCCACAGTATATTCAGAATCACAGCGTGTTGATCCAGTAACTGAAGGAACGATGAATATTTCCAATCACAGTGGAGGTTATGATTTCTATGGAGTTGTACAGGGAAACATGTTTCTCTGCGTCTTTTACTTATCCACCTGGCTGCATTTGGTGAAATATGATGGAACTTGCTTTGGAAGCCATTTTGACAAAGTCTGAGCAACATCTCGATGGTTGTTTCTGATAATCAGATGGGGTATTGCTTGCTGAGAATTATTTCTTCCACACATTGTGACCAACACAACAGCTTAGCCAACCTTCACATCTGTTTGTTGTATTTCCAGTGCTGATCCTCTCTTCAATTCGTAAGGTGTTACTCCTAGAAATACAACAAAAACACTTTCGTAAAGCGGGCTTTCGTAAAGCATCGATAAAGTAGAGGAAAAAAGAAAATAAATTGCAAAATAATTAATTGCTGAGGAAAGGATATTGTTTAATATTAACAATGAATAAAGGCATTAGAAACAGAGGAGCAGCCACAGTAGAGGACTATTTAATGATTATAAGGACAGAGCATGAAGAGTGGTCAAGCCTGGATGTTAGTTGCAAATTTATTCTGGTTTAAAGTCCACAATCGATTCCAGAGAGAAATTGTGCGCAAACAGAGGATAGATTTTTGATAATCAGAAGTGGCCTCACAGCGAGGTTGATTACCAAGACTATGTAAAAATAAAGCTGAAAATGTGTTGCTAGAAAAGCGCAGCAGGTCGGGAAGCATCCAAGGAACAGGGGAATCGACGTTTCGGGCATAAGCCCTTCTTCAGGAATGCAGAGGAGATGACCTGGGGTGTGCAGTGAGAGAGGGACTCACTAAAACCCTTGTCGAGGGAGGAAGAGAGCTTCTTCTAGGAAGGCATCCTTGTAAGAGGATTCGCAGTAGGTTAAAATCTTCGAGGAGAAAGTGAGGACTGCAGATGCTGGAGATCAGAGCTGAAAATGTGTTGCTGGAAAAGCGCAGCAAGTCAGGCAGCATCCAAGGAACAGGAGAATCGACGGTTCGGGCATAAGCCCGAAGATGGTCTTCCTGAAGAAGGGCTTATGCCCGAAACGTCGATTCTCCTGTTCCTTGGACGCTATGTTGAAATAAACACAGAAGGTGAAACCAAAACTTGCACTGGTTTTGAACATTGTGTTTTTCTCAGAAGAATCGTGGCTGCCAAAGTTATAGGATGGAGGTCTGATTTCCCGCTGCTAATTTTTCCCGCTGAAGGTAAATGTGAATATGTTGCAGAGACAGTTGGGAAGTATTTGCATTGACTGATGCCTTCAGAAGCCAAAGGAGATATCTGACATTACGGACTGTGAAAACTCTCTCCTATTTTTCATTTGCTATATTCCCCAGCTGTGCCTGTTTGCCTGTTTCGTTTGTGTGAGAGCTGAAAATGTGTTGCTGGAAAAGCGCAGCAGGTCAGGCAGCATCCAGGGAACAGGAGGATCGACGTTTCGGGCATAAACTCTTCTTCAGGAATCCTTCAGGAAGGGATTATGCCCGAAACGTCGATTCTCCTGTTCCCTGGATGCTGCCTGACCTGCTGCGCTTTTCCAGCAACACATTTTCAGCTCTGATCTCCAGCATCTGCAGACCTCACTTTCTCCTTTGTGTGAGAGGCAGCTAAAATCAAAAGAAGACGAGGTTCAAGTGTTGAAGTAGTTGAAGTGATGGAAACCCTCAGCTAGTTTGACAGTGTCTGCAGTGAAAGAAACAAAGTTACATTTGCAAACTGTTCTGACTCAGGTGCATAGATGTATATGTTACTCGAACCTTTCCTCTTCTTCTCTCAACATGTATTGTCTGTCTGGACATTTTCAGTCCAAAGACAAAGCAATAAACCATGTGAATTGCAAGCGTTGATTGAGGAGACATATGTAAACCTTGGTATTTTTACTGATATCGTGCAGAAAAGCCTTTTGCATCACACAGTAAGGTTGAGTGAGGTCTATGTCTATGTCACCAGTTTTCTTTTCCTGAGTGAAGAACGTGGAGGAAGTGCATTCGTGCAGCCTTAGCACTAAAATTGACTTGTTGGTTCAGCCAAGGACTTTGATAAACCCTAAGCTTATTGTTCAGTTGAATGGCATTATCGCAAACAACCTGAAACCCTGTGAACTCAGTCTGTTGCTAAATGTTGTGATCACAGCGACTAGATAAGCAATTGCATTTCACCAAGACTGACAGAAGTCACTGTATATCCCTATGATTGTCAGCTGGATTGGGAGCTGTCTGCACCAACGTCATTTTTTCAGTCATTTCCAACTTTGGTTTCATTTTCTATGTCTTTTCAAAAGCCAGGTCGTACAGGATAAAAAGAAGTGTTTCCTCTATTCATGAAAATGAATCATTTTTGAAGACAACATTAATTTCTTCTCTCATCAACGTTGAGAGTCATTTATACCACAAATATTTCATTTTGCGTCCACATCTCTGCTGGAAGCCATTTATCAACTGATTGTTCCAAATTGTTCAGCAGCACAGCATTCCAAGTACTCGCTGTGGTAATCACTTTTCTGCATCAGTGAATCAAAACCCAGGTCATTACTTTTTAGAAAGGGATTCAAACCTCACTACAGTAGCTGGTGAAATTTGAGTGACATTTAGAATGTCCCAAATGTAAATATGAGCCTCAGCAATGGTGAGCATGAAACTATCTAATTCATAAATCGGCTTTGTGACATCAAAAAATCAATTATCAATCAAAGTGATAGAGTGGGTCTGAGTAAAGTGCCCTATGCATAACGAATATTACATGGAGGTTATTTATCTGCTGTATCTGTAATCAATAAATCACGGCGTAATAAGTTTTAAGTTGTTGTATCTTGTTATTCAGAGTGGCCTAAATATCTTGTCCTTTCATCAAACAGCCAGAACGTGTGTTATCCAATCCTAAATCCAACCCCATTTATGTGGCATGACCTGAAGTTAAAGAGGATAGGAGGAAAGGAAACCGAGGAAAGGAACCAGCACTCTCGATTTCCAAGGAACCTAATTGTGGTTAGAAAGTTCTGTTCCCACTGAAACGCTTTCAAATCATGCCGAATGCCAAAGGACCATTAATGGCATGATAATGGTTCCAATGGTGCAGTATAGGCACGAAGAATAAGATAGAATCTAACTTCCGAAGCTACAGATAAGCAAGGATATATCGCCTCTGCTGTTTTTGTTGCCGGAAGCTAACGTTATGCATGTGCAGCATTCAAACTAGTTCGAGCAAAGTTAAGGATGTCCATCAGACATGTTTCATTGCTGTAAGAACTGCTCGAATGGAATTTCGGTTCATTGTTGGCTGTTATTTGTTGGCGATCAGGTAAACAGTAGAAAGAAAGACGATTGGCATTATTTATGATGAGAACAGAGTTTTGAAGAACATTTTCGATGAAATATATGGCATATCTGCTGAGTGGCTTGAGAACAGAATTCCTGAGATTACCCTGAGTTGCTCACACATTATGACCTACAAAATTCATATTTAAATTTTGCTGATTTAGGGATTTAGACAATTGGTGATCACCCGAGACTGCAATTTATGTTTGGTTTGCTTCACTCCAGTACATTAAAACACTATTTTAGTCTTAACTCTGGAGCTCTGTAGTTCCATCCTTCCAGTAAATACATGGGAGTTCAAATTCGTCTGGTTTTTTATCGGGTCACTGGTATTTACAGAGATTATCACATGTGACCTTTCCATGGATTGTCACCTTGCTGCAGTGAATGTTCCATTGATCCAGAGAGTGATGGTGTTAGGAGTTCTTAACTTTTGGTAGGTCAACCCCTGACAGTAAGGTTGGAGGAAAGGAACAAGGCGATCTGGAAATCCCTATCTTCGAACTAAAGTTGACTCAAACATTTCGCTTCCAGAAAAAGAACACAACAGAGTTTCGCAGCTTTCTTCATGACTGAGCAGACCTCTTCAGGATCCGGTCTGCGCACCCCAATTGCATCCTCAACCTCAAGAAGACTCAAATCCTTTACCGACCGGTTCTGAGGCATCTTCCAATCTATCTCTCCATTGAGATCAATTGGGAAATTATCCCAAAAATGGACCATTGACACTACCTGGGGAGTTACCACTCACCTAAGACTGGTGTAGATGCTGAGATCCAACACTGCATCCAATCAGTGAGCACTGTTTTTATATGGCTACGAATGAGAGTCTTTGATAACTGTGACATCCCTACTGATACCAACATCCTTGTCGATTCGGGAGTCATCTTTATGACTCTTCTGCGTGACTCTGAAATTGTTTTGTGAATAAATGCCACCTCAAGTCCCCGGAGAAGAACCATCAATGCTGTTTGAGGTGGATTCTCTGCATCATCTGGGAGGACAAACGCACGAATGTCACTGTCCTTGATGGAGCCAATATTACCAGCATGGAGGCCATGATCATGGAAAAGCTATTCCGTTGGGCCTTCATATACCGAGGATGCCTGAATTCAGAATGACAAAGCATTTTCTTCAAACTCAAGAAAGACAATCAAACGAGAGGAGGGCAAAGAAAACGTCTGCAAAGGCAAAGGTTTACCTCAAGAAATGTAACAATGATGTCCAAGCCAGGGAGACGCCACCCTGTCCCCGCCCCATCCCCAGCGCTCAGTCGAAACTGACTTCAATGAACCTCCTGTAGGAAGGGGTTCAAATGTTATATCAGCAGGAGGCAGTACAGAAAAGGAAACTGAAAGGAAAGCCAGTGATCTTGAGGCAAAAGATAAATTCTATCTCCAGGAAACAATTTCCACAAAAGTGGTGGGATCAAACTCTTCGGCCATTCGAGGACCCAGAAAACCAGAAAGGATGTATGGTCAGTGACAGTGAATTTCTTCTGGACAATCATATTCGTTAGCGTGTAATTGCTGCCGATGAGAACGTGTATATTTACAGCAAACAACTGGAAATGACGTTTCAATGTCAGTCTTTCTTACATGGAGATTGGAGTGGGCAATCTTAGATACCTTAATGCATTTATCTAAACTTCATAACTGCACAACTGCAGATAGTTCAATCATTATACTTTATTCTCAAAGAAGAATTGAGCCAGAACCAGAGATAAGGAATTTTCTGTCTGCAAAATTGACCCTGACCTTTATGTTACGTGCCACTTCAACATACCGCCGTGACCAACATCCCTGTCTGTCTGTCTGTCTGTCTCTTTCTCTCTCTCTCTTGCTGTCTCTCTCTCTCAAGCTTGCTGCAGTGCTCCAGCGAAGTTCAGCGCAAGCTGGAAAAGCAACACTTCATTTTCGACTTATGAACTCTGCACCTTCTGGACTTAATATCAAGTCCAACAATTTTAAGTCTTCAGGCCGTGTCCTTTCCCCGACATCCAGACTGTATGGTTGCATAGGTTGCTACCACACACAATCTATTGTCGACTACAAATCGTCCCTAATACAGGTATCTTCCCCCTATCCAAAAGTAAAGCATCCCTATGAAACCTTTTGTAAGCTGAAATGGCGTAAAGCTAAGAAGCATTAATTTATATGGGAAAGAGTTTGCCTTTTTTTGTAAAAGCAAAAATGCTCCTTGGATTTCTTTCAAGTAGCGAAACCATGTAAGAATGGAAGTCTTTTGTAAAAGATAAGTGACGTAAAGCAAACTTCCAAAAAACGGGAGATTCTTCTAATAGTTATTCATTCCCACAGACTGTCCTTTGACCTCCCCTTTGTCTGTCCAACTGTGTTTCTCTCTCTCCTTGACTTCTGTCTCCAAATATCATTTACTACTCCACTGCCCCCACACAATCTTCTAAATCAATACCAAGACGTTCTTACCTATCATCAGTTCTGAAGCAGGGTCACTTGACTTGAAATGTGAACTCTGAATTCTCTCTACACATGCTCCCAGACGTGCTGAGTTTTGCAACAATTTCAGTTTTTTTGTTTCTGATTTCCAGTACTTCTTTTGTTTTTTTTTGTACAATTTTTCAGGAAGGGTGGTCGAGATAGACCAGAGAATTAGAGAACAGTATACCTCCTTGTTAGGGGAATGATTGGATTCCGTCAGAAAACACATCATCTCCATTTGACGAATTAGGATTGGAACAGGAATATATATAAATGATAAAGATGAGCATGTAGAAGGATGATAAATAAGTTTGCGAATATTGCGGACATTTGTTGAGTGGGTAGTAGTGAGGAGGAAGGTCTTACGTTACCAAAAGATATAGATGATTGGCTGAATGAACAGATCAGCAGCAAATGCATTATAATCCTAAAACCTGTGAGATATGCTATGGTCCAGACCAAGCTCTTTCAAACTGTATCAAGGATATAGCTTATACCCTAACGTTTTACTTTATTTGAAGGCAATTGTTCAGCGCTGTGTTCCAGATGTGATTCAATTGCTCCATTACTAGGCTCTAAGTAAAACACATGTCATTCTGACAACACAGTTAAAATAGAAAAAAAAAATTGGCATAACTTTAACTCCATTGAAATACTTAATAAAATAATATGTCAATTAACTACTAATTATCAACTATTCCAATATAGCAGCATCACATGTTCATACTTTTGGCAAAGGCAAATTCAGTAATACAGATTGCCATCGCGTGCTATCTCCCTTCCAGTCGAGGTAAAAGGAATAGTAAAAGAAACAATCTCGGACAAAGGGTAAACTAAAGCTTTTCTCTGAAGCAGTAGAGCGAGCTGCATCTGTAAGTTTCCACAGCCAACCCCAAGCTCCAACTGAAAGCACAACGAAAACCCTGCGTCTATGTGAGCCTGACTCCACCCGTTAGTTCTGCGGAAGAATCACCGGACCTGAAACGTTAACTCTGATTTCTTTTCACAGATGCTGACAGACTTGCTGAGTTTTCCTAGGAAATTCTGTTTTGTTCATGATTTGCAGGATCCGTACTTCTTACTATTTTTATTTATTATTCCACCCATTCATGCTTCCTTTGTCTAATTAAAAGCAAACACTCAGGGAGCTCATAACGCTTCAGAAGCCGACATTCTATAACTACTGTGGCAACACCTCTCTGCAAGATCGACAGCACAGAATAAATCTGTCTTAACAGTGCAGATTATCACGGATGATGCGCGATACACGCAGTAAGACGACAATGGCTTACTTAATAAATGACAGAATATTACATTGCTCAGACGAACAGAGGGAATTTTGGGTGCTTGTCCAGAGATTCCTCAAGGGACAGGGCAGGTCAACATCGCATCGAAGAAGGCATACTTGCCGAGATTAGTCAGAATATAGGTTACAAGAACACGTAATTTATGTTAGAACTGTGATAAAGTCACAGCTGGAGTCCCATGTGCTTGTCACCGCAATAAAAGAATTTTGTGATGGCAATGGAGAAGGTGCAGAAGAGATTCTGCAGAATGTTGCTTGAAATGAAGATTAGCCATGAAGAAACGCTGAAAATGCTCACGTTTTCGTTAAAGCACGGATGGGCTGAGGATAAACGACAACCTGATTGTGGTGTATAAGTTTATGAGGGACATGGACAGGACGGACAGGAAACCACTGTTTGCCTTAGTTTGATGGTCAATAATGAAGAAGCATAACTTTCAAATTGGTGGTTTAAAGGGGATTTGAGGGAATATAATTTCACCCAGAAGCTGATGGGAATCCTAAATGCAGTACCTGGGAGGGAAGAAGTGTCAGAAAACCTCAAAACCTTTGAAAAGTAAGTGGATGAGCACTCCAAATGTCATAACACTCATTATGGTTTTGTGATATGTTACTCCAGACTCCATTATTTGAAGGGCCTCTTCTCTGCAATATGATTTAATGACTTCTATTTTACCTCGGCAATATTTATATTTTAATGAATGTTGCATGGCTTTCAGGTCGTGATTTCAAGTTTGTCTCTGTAATATTACTTTAAATTCTGAACCTTTGTATAATTGACTTTGTTTTATCACCTTCAGATTCTGTTCAATGCTTTGCATTTGCTTTCATTTAATCTGAGCACTTTTTCAGACTCCCATCCCACTGCCAATACATTTGAATCTTTCGCTGACAACACTAACCAATCTCAACAGAAGAATGTTAGCCACACACCAGCTTTTTGTGCCAAAGAGTTGATGTGCCCCCAGCGATACAGATGACCTCCAGCCAAGTCATCACGCATGTCCCTCCGTTCCTCTGTTTACTGACACGGGCACGGGGACTAATCTTGAAGTTACTGATTTTCAAGTAATGCTTTTAACTTTCTTTGCCGACTCTCTAAAATTGACGATGATGAACTCATCGAGCTTTCTGACACTGTATTTGTTGCCAATGTGGACTATAATCTCTGGCTGTTCATCAATCTCCCCAGAACAACCAACATAATGCCTCCTACACAACTCCCCTCACCCACAGACCTCAACCCCGCCATACCTCCCTGCACACCCTCCCTACTGCCGTCAACCCAGCACTCCTCACAAGGATGTCCTCCAACACCTTTCAGATTTCCTTGGCATGATAAAATGGTGAAGCAATATGCCATTCCAGAGCTTCATCTACAGGCATACCTTACTCTTTCCTCAGCAAAAACATTTGCAGTCACCATCGCCTTTCTATTCTTTATTCTACTCTCTTCTGCAGTTGAAACACCCAGCAATCAGTTGGCGAAAAACGTGGTGTTTCTTATCAGCTTCCTGACCCTGTGATAAAGCAACTAACAAGTACCAACCGACTGTTGGGTTAAAGTCGACCAGACAGAAATGTACACCTTCAATCTCTGCACAATTCTCGGAAAGAAGAAAGGGCCACAACCAGGTTTCAGGTTTGTGCCGTCTCAGCCCAAAACAGTCACCTCGGACAACATCGGGCAAGGAGGACAGAGCTGTTCGTGTTGACAGAACACAGAGAAGAGGGTTGCAACTAAGACAGAAACAATCAGAATAATAAATAGCAGAAAAAGCAAAGGGTATTCATCAATAGGAGCAGGAGATTCGACGTTTCGGGCATAAGCCTTTCTTCAGGAATTCCTGAATTACAGCCGAAATGTCGATTCTCCTGCTCCTTGGATGCTGCCTGACCTGCTGCGCTTTTCCAGCAACACATTTTTCAGCTCTGATCTCCAGCATCTGCAGTCTTCACTTTCTCCTAGGTATTCATCAATACAAGATTATGCAGACGTGGTCTATTTTATTTCCCGGCATTGATTGGGTCTGGTGGACCGAAGGAATCATGAAATTGGAACCTGGTTCAGTGAATTTAAGATGTTGACTATTTGCCAACAAGAGCCTTTGTATTGTGAGCGATAGCCCAGTCAGAAACGGCTTTGTCTCACTTCTTAAACGCCTTAGTTTGCATCGAGTTATCAAGAGCCTCTCACTCTTAAGTAGGTCTCTTGACCCTTACAGTTCCACAGAAAGAAAAGGACCGGGATGCCTCTGCTGGAAAGATCACTGGTCAAGGACACTGATACAGGGAACTCACAGCTGGAAATAACGCTGCTCGATAATTCTGATACGAGTAACACACTGTTGGAAACATCACATCTCAGTCACATTGAAGCAAAGTCTTTTACTGGAAACGTCAATGCCCTTTAAAACTGCCAGCAATAACTCACTTTAGGAATAACGGTTGTTCAATGACTATGAGCACATTCACTGCGGGAAAGATAGATCTTAATGATTGTGGAGAGGAAGCTAATTGATGAAGACCTTACTGACGAAAAGATCTGATATAGATGGCTTACAGCTGTCAATTCCAGAGTAGAGGTTCGTGAAAGAACCCATTGTGCTAGCAGCGGTGTATAATTAAGGAAAAAGAAAGTCTAAATTTTGTATTTTATATAAATCTAATTAAGTTTGTAATTTTCAGATGGCATTAAACTGAAGTATGTAGTTCAAATTCACTAGTTGCCACGTTTGATGAGATTGGAGACACAGCTGCCGAACAAAGAGGAGGTTATTTAAAAAGAAGGTGAAATTGGATGGATATTAAGTGAATCAGACAAGCTATTTCTCTTACAAGCACATAAAGCTGTCCAACGTAGCACGGCAGTCACAATTACAACATTCACTCATGGGATGTGGGTGCTTCTGGCTGGCTAGCATTTATTGCTCCTCCCTGTTTGCCCCTGATAAGGTGGTGGTGAGCCGTCTTCTTGACCTGTGCAGTCCACGTGAAATGGGTTGACCGAATATCCCCAGAACAAGGGAATTCTAGGATTTCAAACCAGATGCAGTGAGGGGGCAGTAATATTATTCCAACTCAGAATGGTGACTGGCTGAGAGGGGAACTTGCAGATAGTAATAATCCTCTGAATCTGCTGTCGTTTTCCTTCGGCTGGTCCTGAATTTGGAAGGTGGTGTCTTAAGGATCTTTGGTGAATTTCTGCAGTGCATCTTGCAGATACTCCACACTGCTACTATGGAGGGAATGGATACTTGCAGATGTGCTCCGGCACAGGTGAGCTGTATTGTCCTGGATGGTGTCAATCTTCAGTGTTATTGGTCTTATCCAGGTAATTGGAAGTATTCCATTACATTCCTGACTTGTGCCTTGGAGATGGTTGACAGGCTCTGGGGAGTCAGGAGCTGAGTTAATCGTAACACAGTTCGTGAGTTGAGACATTGAGTGGGTTCGGGGAGTGAAAGAAGGGCTCTGTTACTTCGCTTTTTATTTCTCTAACTTTTCTTTCTCCAGGAATTGATTCTTAATCAGTTGCAGGTAAGAAGCTGATTATTTGATGAGCATCCATCTATTCATAAGAAGTAAAGTCGTACTGTAACTCGTGGAAAGATTAATAAAGATGTAAAATCATAGCTAAATATAAAAATGCATACAATGATCAAGACATTTGTTAGAACACATTAATGATAGCCGAATATGTGATATGACACAGCTGCAGTATATGGGAGTTCCTGAAAGCTATCTTGGTCCAAAGCCACGTCTCTGATAAGTGTTTGATGTTTTATCATTTTCAGCTCAAAGTTAACGGTTCGGAGACTGAACAATAGAGTGTCAGACACATCAGAGAGGGGCAAATACCCAGTTTCTTTGCAGCAGAAGACAACTCTTAGGGGTTCGGTCATCTGATTTCGCCAGTACTCAAGACAGGAAAAATGTGACTGAGAGTTTGACAGGAATAGAGAACCCAGATGGCAGGAATCTAGCAATTGTAGATGTCATACAGATTTGATGCTCTTTTGGCCTGTCTGCACGTGCCAATTATTGGTAGACATTCCATTGAAGACATTGCAGGGGAGACATAGTGGTTCAGGGGTTAGCAATGCTGCCTCAGGGTCCTGGGTTCGATTGCCACCCTCAGGCAATTGTCTATGTTTGAGTCTGCAAATTCTCCAGTTTCTGCGTGGGTTTCCATTGGGCACTCTGGTTTCCTCTCATGTCCAACGATGTGGAGGTTAGGTGGATTGGCCAGGCTAAATTAACCGAAGCAGTCAGGATCTGAAGGTTAGGTAGATCAGCCATGCGAAATCCAGGTTTTTAAGGGATAGGGTAGCAGGATGGAGCTGGATCGAATGACGTTACGAGAGTCAGTGTGGACGCGTTAAGCCGAATTTCCTCACTGTAGAGATTCTATAGATAATCTCGATTGACACATGAATCTTGAAGGACGCATAGGAATTGCCGGACACGAGGTAATAATGGAGGTTAGTTCCGTTTATTAATAATGATATTCGCATGATAAAGAGAGGTGACCTACTTTTTAACAAAAAAACAAAACGTGGAAACAGTTTGTGGAGAAATGAGAAATAATAAAGGCACAAAGTTACTTATGGCAGTGGCGTACATGTCTCTTAACATAAGCACAATATCACAGTGAACATATGGGAGAAATTATGAGAACTTGTCAGAATGGTCGATTTTAATATGCATGTAGACTGGAGAAGTCAGATGGAAAAGTTGTGTTCACTTAATACTTTCTAGATACTTTCCTAGACACCCTTGCTCTGGTACTAAACAGATTTCAGGATGTATTCGACTTGGCATTGTCCAGTGAAACAGAATACATAACTGATTTCATAATGACAACAGCGACAATAATATGAATAAAGTTTACATCCAATTTTGGGAAAGAGGAGTCAGTGCACAATTATCTTTGAACTCAAACGAAGATGTCTGATGGGACTCGAAAGCAAACTGAGTTGGCATATTAAGTGTTTGGATATGTCAGCAGAAATATCAACAACAAAGGTTTCAGGAAATAATTCAGAACATACAAAATGAATACATTCCAACAAGTTCGAACATTCCAAGGGTAAGACACACATTCCATAATTAACAAGCATTGATTAAGGTAATACCAAACTTAAAGAAAAAAAAATATAATGACCACCATTCAGGTGGTAGATAAGAAAACAGAGCCAAGAAAGAGGTAAGTAACACATTAAGAGAATTAGGTGTCCAGGGACATAAAATCAAACAATAACCGCTTTTATAAATATTTCCAGAAGAAAACAGTTAACTAAATAAGTTCTGTAAAGAATTCTCGTTGGACCTGAAAAATTAACATTTTTGTGTGTATCAACGAAAACTACCAAAAATGTTGAATTTCTCCAGCACTTTCTGCTTTATTTTTTGCGGCAGGATTCCAGCATTCATAATTGCTTGCTTTTAATAAAGTGAATGTTGGTACTATTGAAAGTGAATCTGGAAAATTAATAAAGGAAAATAAGGATAGAGGACGTGAATTAAATAAGTATTTAACATTAAATCTGCACTGTAGACAGCAGAGCTAAATCGGGAAGTGAAAAACAGGGACAAACTCTGGAAAAACACAGTCAACATTTTTGAAGCTGCAGCCTAACTAGCACCCGGGTCCTGATGGACTTTTTGCTATGTGTTTAAAAAAGCATCCAGCGAGATAATTGGTGTATTGCTTTTAATTTACAAAATTCCATTGATTTGGGAAAGCTGGTATTCCATTAAAAAATAGAACATGCAATTCCTTTCTTCAAAAATGGGGGAACACAGAAAAGAGAAACCACTTAGCTTAGCATCTGTTTTCAGAAAAATGCTAGAAATTTTCATTAAAGGTTATTCCAAGCTTTTCAGGCAAATTCAACATGGCTTCGTGAACGGGAAAGCACGTTCGAACAATCCACTCACTTTTTTTCAGGAGGTAACACATGCTACCGCTGAAGGGGATGCACTAGATTTACTCTACTCGGATTTCGAGAAAACATTTGAAATGTTTCCATATCAAACGTGGAAACGCAGAAGTAAAAGGATATAGAATAGAGGTTATCATACTGACATGAATAAATGATTGGCTGACGAACAACATGCATACAGTAGACAAAAATGAGCCTTTACCGTTTTGGAAAGATACAATTAATAATATGTCAGAGACCGAATATGCACTTCTGACATAGCTTCTATTTGGGTAATTGATACAATTTATAAAAATTGTTTAGATGAAGACCCGGACGCAGCCATTGGAAAATTTGCAGATGATACGGAAGTATAAGGAAGTTAAGTTCTGAAGGTGACACAAGAATGTTACAAAAAGGCAGGTTAAGTCAATGTGCAAAGATATAGCAAATGCAACATAATGTGGAAAAATACGAAATTGGTCATTTCATCAGGGTGAATAAAATAAGGTGACTCCCGGAAAAATGGGAGGTTGTGGAGTTCTGAAAGGCCGAGGGATCTGGTTGACCTCGTGCTTGAATCTCAAAAGATTACTGTGCAGGCACAGTATGTCGGAAATCTAACAAAATAACGTGTTTTAACGTGAGAGGAATTGAATAATCAAAAGACCGCAAGGCTCTGCATTAGTCATGCAGGGCATTGAACAGACTGCTTGTGGAGAATGCATAGTATTAGTCACCTTATTAAAGGAAATCAGAGGCAGTTCAGCGAAAATTTGTGACGCAAATGCCACGCATGAACCGGTTACCTCATGAGGAAAGGCTGGAAAGGCTAGGCTTGTCTTATTACAAATTTGGAAAAGAAAGCGGCGACTTCATTAGAAAATGTAGGATCATGAGGTGTATTGACAAGATAAATATGAAAGGATTAGTACTGCTCATGAGAGATCCTGTGACTATGGGTGACTGTTTCAATGCAGGGTCCCTACTTAAAACAGAAGGACGTTTGCTTTGAATGTTTTTAAGACAGAGGTAGGTAAATTCGTATTAAGCATTATCAGGGTACGAGAGAATGTAGATTTGAAGTTGCAATCAGACCTACCACTCTTTTATTAAACGGTGGAACGGACTCGATGGAGCGGAATCACCTACTCCGGCTTTTGATTCCTATGTCTGTATGGTGACATTGTTGGCAAAGTAGAATGATCATAGTAAACGAGCAGTATTTTTATTATTATTATTCTTTTATTAGGAATTTGTTGTTTTCCACATTAGAAACTCGAGACAGACTTATTCTAATGTGCACACCTTTGGTGTTCCCCACATGTTTTGATGCTTATCAGGATGTTAACTACCAATTAAGACATGATTCCAAAAGGCTACTGTTCATCTCCCACAGACTTTAAGCCAACATGGTGGAATGTAACGCTGTGAAGTTTTTACTGTCACCTTCACCACCTGGCTGTAAACAATCATCTCGATTTGGCAGAATGCCTTGGAATATAACCAATTGTGAATTGATGGGAGTGCAAGTTGTCAGAAAATGATAATTCTGCACTGGTTTTGTCGGTTGAAAAGTTCCCTGAGGGAAAGAAATACATCTGGAGACTCGGTTGTAGAGTGTGCAGTTCTTATTTACCAAGGACCCAAGAATGACACCCCTAATTTTTGAGTGTAAGACTCATTTCAGACGGACGTCAAAAGAAGGGTAACTGGACAAGAATGGTTATCTCTGCGTTCTTCCACAGATGATGCCAGACCTGCTCAGAATTTCCAGGAATTTCTGTTTTATTTTGTTTCTGATCTTTGTGCCCATAGTCCTTTTTGTTGTTGTTTTTGCTGAGTGCATTTCGTTAGTGATAAAATATAGGATCTCATTATAACTGCACATAATTGTCACTCTGTATTTTCTGTCCTGAATATCACAGCCTACTGATCCAGAGAGGAAAGTATTACTGCCGAACCACTGCTGTTATGGTGAAGGACGAGAGAATGAAAGTGACCAGAGAAAACTTGCAGCACGTATCCACCAAATAATGTGTTGTGACGACAGATCATTTGGGATCAAATATTAGAATCTCCAACTCTGTGAATGATGTTCACATTCTAAAATGAAAAAGGTTATCATCTTGAGAAAGTCAAAGAAAAATATTCAGAGATATCAGGCGAATTGCCATGGTGGCACACACGTGACAAAAGGAAGATGGAGAGGAATCAGGAGGGTATAGGATTTAGAATGTCTGTCAGCGACCGAGAACAGTAAAAGAATTTTTTTCTGAACAAACAGAACAGAGCTGTTAGGATGAGCAGCCAGGCAGACAGGCTGTTCTTTTTTTTCATCAGTCAGCGTGAAACAGAGCTGCGGTGAGCCATCACGGCTTCAAGAATATCATCAGAAATCATCAGTTACTTTTGAGAGTTCAGTTTTTCAGAACATGGTCCAGGTGATCAATGTAACTCTTATTTCACAATTGATGATGTCTCTTGGAGATTGACATGGATGAGCATAGAAGCAAAGGAAGAATCCGTTCTGCCCTGCAAACTATTTCACCCAGTCTGTTAAACTTGGTAGATTCGTGCGTCAACTCCAGTTCCAAATGAGCACTGGTCTTGCAGATGTGAATTGAGCAATCACAACCAGGCGCTGAGGAATATAGGAGCTAGAGTCGGCCAGTCAGCCCGTCACATCAGCTCTAACATTTGACTTTCCAGTTGATAATGTACAACAATGTGATATCCCCTCAATATTTCCATACCCTTTAATATCATTAGGAACTCGAAAACTGTCAATCTAGTTCAAATTACTTATTGAATGAAGTCACGCAGTCCTCTGGAGGAGAGAATGCCAACTATTCACTACTCTGGGTGAAAAGATTCCTCCTCATCTCATTCCTAAATAATTCACCTTTTTTTCTTAGACTATTACTAACTTACTGTGTTTTTAAGAGGGATTTTCTGTAGTTCTCTCTTGCAGAAGTGGGTGATAGCCAGTGGTGGCAGAATGTGTACTTCAGAAGCAGTGTGCAATGGCTTTGAACTACTTTAGTGTATTTCTTTAAATCATACAAAAGAAGCATGAGTGGATGAAGTCAGACTCACACTGAACCAGTGTTTTTGTATGGCTTTTAGTTGAAGTTGGGTATATGAAATTGCTAGATGCAGCTCTCTGTGCTGCAGCTAAAGGTTTGAGTTCTCTGTCGGCTGTTTGATTGCTTGTTTTGATGTTCTTTTCTAGCCAGTAGATGGCACATGAGACAACCTATTTCATGAATTTGTCTTTGACAAGGGTACGTTTATGGAAGGCTGCTATCTCGGAAGTGTTGATGTTTAGCAGTTAAAAAATATAATCTTTTGTGAAGTATTTCAATCGGGTTAAAGTTATACCAATTCTTTTTTGTTTGTTGTGTTTGTGTTGTCAGTGGAGTATAAGAAGAAATGTGCAGTTTGCTTAAAGTCTTGTTGTGTCTCCAATCGAAACACAACTGGAACACAGCGTCTTAAACTGTAAATAAAATAAAATTAAGTGTCTAATCTATCTCCTTGACATATAGAGAGGGTGTTTGGGCCGGTCAATACCTTATGCTGCATGGATACAGACCCTACAAAAAGGGGAAATGATGTTTTCTGCATTTATTCTGCCTTTGTTTTTGAAAAACGTGTTTTTATCTGTAAAACTGCCTTGCAATCTCTGGACTCCAGAGAATACTGGACCACCCTCCACAATCTCGCATTGTAAGCTTGTACCACTATCCCAGGAATCATTCTGATGAACGTCCTGTTTGGCATACATATCCTTCTTGAGGCAAAGGTATAGAACTGTCGAAAATACTCTAGCTGACGTCTCATCTACATTCTGTACAGCAGAGTAAGAGTTCTTTGTGCATGTACCTAAATCCTCTTTTGGTGAATTAGAGCATGTCGTTTTCCTTCTGAAATGTTTGCTGCACCTGTGTGCCAAATTTCAGAGCCTTAGGAACAAGGACATCGAAATACCTTTGAGCATCAAACACATCACTATCTCACCACGCAAGAAATACTCTTGCCTACCACTTCTTTCACAAATGTCCAAATTGCCATCCGTTTGCAAAGTTCTTGCCCGTTCCTTTGGCCTGTTGAAATTGCTGAAAGACTCTTTGTATCCGCGTTACTTTCCCACCATTTTTATATCACCCACAAACTTAGAAATATTAGAAATGGTCTGCATATCCAAATCACTGATCGAAATTGTGAACACTGGAACCAAAACACTGAATCTTGCAGTTCATCATTGCCATAGCCAGCTTTCCTAAGAAAGAAAAGCTTTTTCTTCCTGTCTGTTATCTGCATCCCATAAACATACCCTTGGCATAGACAAATTCGCCAAAATACATTGTCTCACCTGCTATCTACAGCCCAGAAAGTAACGCCAATACAAGCAGTTACACAGTGGAGAAAGAACTCAAGCTTTTAGCTGCAGCGCAGAGAGCACTATCTCGCAGTTCTTTTTTTAATTCTCAACGTCAACTAAAAGCAAAACAGTTTTCTCACCAATTCTTATTCTATGCTAATATATTAGTCCCAATTCCATGTGCTGGAAATGACTTCTGAAACTCCAGCTGCACCTGATTCCCAGTATCCCTCTTACTAGCTGTGTTATGAACCTGTATAGGAAGTCTGTTTAGTTTATGAAATATGATTTCCCCTTCATGAATCTGAATTGATACTGACCAATCAAACAATTCCCTCCTAAATAGTTGCTTTTATAATAATTTCGACTTTCCTCGCTATTAACGTAGGAAATACATGTGTAGCCTTCCAATCTGCAACTGAATTAACAGAATTTGAAAAACGATCGCCAAGGCATCCGTTGTCTCTGTCACCATCCAATGCAGCACTCGAGGATCACAGATTACCGGATATTTGTTGATTTTTACTCGCTTTAAGTTGTTCATTTTGTTTCTACAAGGTGACTGGATCCGTAAATCTTAATAAATTCTTGACGTTTCTTCCAGTTTTCCTCCATGAATTATTTATGTAGGTTAGTTACTCTAATGGAAAATTAACAATATTAACACTTACTCTGAAATCCATTTACTCTGAAATCTAAAAGACAATGCTTTACTAAATTCAAAACTTTCTGACACTTTGCTGAAGTCTGCAGTCGAGGGCAACTTGTCTCTCTGGAACTTTGTAAACATTCAACAAGAGTAAAATATCAAAATAGTATGTCCACAACAAGGGAATGAAAAGAATAACAACTCAAATCTTCACAGTCTTTGTCCTTGACAGCATGTTAACAAACAGTACAAGACGAATATATGGATTATGCTCAGGGCCCTGCCACAAAGCATTTTTGTCAAGTGCCCGGAGTTCCTCTGCAATGCAGAGGTTAAAATTAATAAAGCTCTTTTTGGTTGCTCTTGCTAATAGTTGAGTCGGTTCAATTTAATTTCCACGAGAGTAAACTTGGGGGCTCATCTCGGGGCCCCGCGACTGGGTGGGATTCTGAAGATTCCCAGGAGGAGCAGGCGCCAGTGCCTTGAAGGTCTTTCACTTCATTTCGAGCACGGAATTGGCTCTTCTGCGTCAGAGGACTGGGAAATCGTGGATCGTCCTCCCGTCGGGGTCCAAACTGAATAGGGTCGGGGTAAGAGTTATGGCTTAAGTAATCCTACATTGAGACTCATTCTAAGAGAATAAATGAATCAGGAAAAGGGTTCAGTAAACCCACGCGTGGTATTTGAGCAAAACCCATGGGAAAGGGATTGCCATCTCTAGAGTGTTTAAGAGACAGCAAGTTTAAGGGTAGTTTTAGACTTGGAACCACCACTGGCTGAGTTGGACTCGCCAACGACATACCGGGTACATGGTATCTTGGTTGACGAAAACCAAGGCATTGAGGCGGACGCACCAATGGGCGAGGGAACCTCCGGAGGTACAAAACAAGTCAAAGGGAAAAAGATAACGGTACTGCGAGAGAGACAGAAAGCTGAACACTTTTCCAATAACACTGAAATGGGACTCCAGCAAGAGCAAACGAAAAGAGGATCCACAGAGGAATTGGAATGGCCAACCAAAAATACAGTACATGTTAAATAATTATGGCCCACAGTCTGTAAAGCAGGTAGAATTGTGGATCAAGGAATGTGGTTTTCCGGAGTGGTAAAAGGCAGTTGGAAATATTGCGGTCGAGGTTGGAGGAGAGAGAGAGAGAGAAGGAGAAATGGAAGGGAAAAATAGAACTTGTGAACTGGAGTGCTTCGAAAATGTGGAAGGCTGAGGCTGATATCAGAGAAAGGAAATCTCAAGTAAAGGACAGATCAAATATACATACAAACACCAGCGCACATGCAGACGCGCGCAGAAAACAACCTAACGAAGCTGTACAAGGGAAAATGTAATGGAAAATTTACAAAATGAACATTTACTCTGAAATCCATTTACTCTGAAATCTGAAAGACAATGCTTTACTAAATTTAAAACTTTCTGACGCTTTGCTGAAGTCTGCATTCGAGGGACAGCTTGTTTCTGCGGAACTTTGTAAACAATCAACAAAAGAAAAATACAAGATTAGTATGTCCACAACAAGGGAATGAAAAGAATAACAACTCAAATCTTCACAGTCTTTCTCATTGAGAGCATGATAAGAAACAGTACAAGACGAATATATGAATTAAGCTCAGGGCCCTTGCACAAGGCATTTTTGTCAAGTGCATGTGGTCCCTCTGCAATGCAGAGGTTAAAGTTAATAAAGCTCTTTTTGGTTGCTCTTGCTAATAGTTGAGTCGAGTCAATTTAATTTCCACGACAGTTCCATTTCTCGTTATCCTGTTATGAATTAATCTATTTCAGGCGACAATGGACTCCTGTATGTCTTTGAGAATCTTCCTTTTCATTCTTCGTGCATATCGAAGCTTTTATAATCTTTTTTTGTTTCTTTGTATTTTATGTTCAGATTTTGTTTCCTTTCTTTGTCTTCATTAATTGAATTCTGAATTTTTTGCCAGTCGTAGGATGTATTTTCGCTTTTGCAACTTTGTGAGCTTCCCCCATTGAACGGACCCTATCTTTAGCTTCTCAATTGCGACAGCAATTCAACTTAAAATTTGGCCTATTCTTACACTTTGAGATTTCACAAATTTTGAAGTTAAGCATCATTTATTTCAATAGAATTGAATTATTGAATTGAAGTAGCTTTTTTGTCACGTGCACTCGAATGAATGCAGTGAAAAGTGTGCAATATCGTCACTTATGGTGCCATCTTAGGAACAGTACAACTGGGTACAAATACTTGGTAAAAAATTGAAAGAATAATAAGTAAAAGTGCAGCTTAATGTCACATAGCTGGCCCTTCTTCTAAGGATACTGTGTCCTTGATTTTTTCAAAGTGGTCATAAAACAGCCAGGCTCTGAATTGGCTGAAGTGGAACACGGATGAAAAAGGCATTGGGAGGCTTTTTTGTTTATACATAAACAAATGGGTCTTCAGGCGAAAGCTTTCAGGATGTAGCAGTAACCTGTATAGTCAAGGGGGCGTGGCCAGCTCTCTCGATGAGCAGTTCTGTTCAGAACTTTAGTTAGCTCAGTTCAGCAGTGGTGTTTATGAAGAGAGGCTGCTGAAGTCAGTCAGTTGAGACTGGAACTTCTGTCTCTCCTGCTGCCCTTCTAACTTCGACGTATAAGCCTTCGTTTCATTTTTCCTCTATGTTTAGCAGGTTTGTTTATTGAGAATGTTGTATATTTTCGCAACAGCATAATTAAGTCTAGTTGAGACAGACTGAGTTCTGTGGGTATTCTATATTCTGTCCTTTGAGTTGCAGTCTGCAATATTGTGAACTATTTTTTGTCTGTTTTAAAACCTGGTAGACAACTTACTCCGGGTAATTTTCACTGTACACTTACCAAAACAAGCAGCAAGGTTATGGTCTGGGCTGCCTGCTTAATAATGTTTTTAGTGGTCTGGCCTAGTCCATAGCATTAAGAAGAAAAATTAGAAAATGGATTCGATTTACAGTCTTTTCGCTCCGGTCTACGCAAGCACCAAGCCTCCAGACCGCACTGGGCTAAGTGTCCAGACGATGCCGGGCTTAAAAACACGAGGCATCACATCCAGTCCCATACTCGGCCCAGTCCCATGCTAATACTAGACCCATTTACCATTAACCACTTAATGTCATTTTCCATACACCGCAGCAAAGTGCCTCCTCATATCTTTATCATTTTCCTTGTTTCATGTTGATCAACATGTTCTTCAAATTTAATGGAAAATTCTATTATACTTAACATAATTTTCTTAATTGGTCTTTCCTCATTGCATAATGCTGGACTAAACTCGACTGTACCTTATTTTATTCCTCAGCATATTTGCTCTAGAAATGATCTGAAAAGCATTGTATGAATTCTTCCTACACAGCACTGATACTCATATGATTTACTCTATCTGTATGGACACAGACATCATCCATGATTAGATGATATCCATTTCGCTATCAATTTCCAAATTTTAGCATGTCCGACTTCACGATGACTATTTGGCTCAAAACGGAGTGAATGAAACCTTGACACCATGTGAAAATGACAACACATGGATCCTCAAAATTTGTCTCCCACATCACGGCTAATTCGTTGCCTTGCTTTTATTTCACCAAAACAAATATGTGAAATCTCAATAAACTTAATCAATAATGTTGCAAAGTGTAGAAGAATTTGAAAAGAAGCATCTCACTGATCATTTCTTGAAGATAGTTCATGTGAACGCATGTTATACCATCGATCACTGTATGAAGATAACATTTGGAAATTTCACTTGTTATTATAAATGAAACTTAGCAATGTGTGTGTGTGAAACGTTGAAGATGATGACAAAGGATGACATGATATGTAACTATATTTGGACATCGAGATCCAAGCAACAAAACAAATGCTTCGAGAGAAACCAAACAATTTAGAGGTCAGCATAAACAGATGAACCATGATTCACCAAGTCAATGCTTTCAATTAATTCAAACTACTATTTCCATTTCTTGAAGATGTTATTATGCATCGGCACAACTTAGCTCATCAGAAGAATAGTTGACGAGTCCATGTAAATCTGTATTTTCTTGTGTATGTGTGTGAAGCACATAGAATTCGCAGTATTGCTGACGTGTACTTGGCGGGGAGCCAATTAAATCTTCGAACAAGAGAAGCCAAAGATCAACAAGCTATGGTTTTCAACAACTGTTTGAGATTGATTAACTAAATTTGCTGAAATGCTGCCGATCCAATTCTTAAGATCCAGATTGTTTACTACTGCTACATACTGCGTGATTTTTTATGATTTCAATTAAACGCAACTTACCTTTTAATTCATGTTTAAATTATTCTGAATATTAGACTATTAATGATCACCTGACACTGTATTTCGTGTTTTCTTCATTCAACTCCTGTGTTTTCAATGGTACTTTATTTGTAATCATGGAAACTTTAAGCTGTATCCTTTTAGCAAATTAAAATATTTCATTGGTCTCCAAGAAGATCGTGACTTTTGCAAAAACAACTAAAACTGAGGAATAAAATTCAATGACAAGCTTCATTACAACGTGATTGTAGGTAATGGAAAAACATGTGTTATTACATTTGGGCGAGGTTTAGTGTCAGTACTAATAACAAAATTTTGCTGGTAAAACTCAGCGGATCTCAAAGCATCTGTGGAGAGAAATCAGAGCTAATGTTGCATGTCGAGTGATCCTTCCTCAAAACTCATACCTTGTGTTAGACTTTATTTTTAGACACATTCGCACAATTATTACAATTATATTATACCTAAATTTAGTAGTAGGAGGTGGATAATCTGTTATTGGTATTGTTGGAATGGCATCAAAAGTAGTTAAATTGGTATTTCTCGTTTTCCTGTTATGAAAAGTAAAAATAAAATTTCATACACTGGTGATAAATCATCACAGACTAATTGGCTAGGTAGAAGCTCACAGCTTCATTACTATGGAAACTTCAATAATATATATTTGTATTCATTTCTGGGATGTGAGCGTCGCTGGTTGGCCAACATTAATTGCCCAGCCACAGTTGATCTTGAGAAAGTGATGATGAGTTGCCTCTTTGAATCGCTCCACGTGCTCCATATTGACACACAATGCCGTGAAAGAGAGCATTCCAGGTGGTGATATTCTGATATATATTATGCCCTGTACTTCCTGATGGAAGTAGTCATGGGTTTGGTAGGTGCTATCTTAGAATCTTTGGTGAATGGCACATGCCACTGCTCCTGAGCGTTGGTAGTGGTTGCACTGGATACTCAAGTGGCTGTTTTGTCCTCGATGGTGTCAGGCTTCTTGAGCGTTGTTAGAGTTGCACCCATCCAGGCAACTGGAGAGTTTTCCATGACGCTCCTGACTCTTACCCTGTATATGAGAGACAGTTGGGGACTCAGGAGATGAGCTACTGCCGCAGTATTTCTAGTCTCTGGCCTGCTCTTGTGGTCATTGTGTTAATGTCATGAATCAATTTAAGTTTCTGTTTAATAGTGACCTCAACGATGTTGGTGGTGGAGAATTCAATGATGGTAACACCATTGAATGTCAAGGGACGGTGGTCAGATTGTCTCGCATTTGCGATGGCCATTTCTTGGCATTTGTGCGGCATGAATGTTACTTGCCATTTGTCAGCACAAGCCTAGATATTGTACACATCTTGATGGATTTGAACATGGAATGCTTCAGCAATGGAGGAGACATAAATGGTGCAGAACATTGTGCAATCATTGGCAAACATGTCCACTACTGACCTTATGATAGAGGGAAGATCAGTGATGAAATTGCTGAAGATGGTTGGGCTGAGGACACTACCATGAGGAACGCCTGCGAAAATGGAATGGAGTTGAGATGAATGGCCTCTAACAACCACAACCATCTTCCTGTGTTCCAGGCACGGTTCCAACCAGCAGAGAGTTTGCAAACGACACCTATTGATTCCAATATTGCTAGGGCTCCATAATGCCACAGTCAGTTGAATGTGGCCTGGACTTCAAGCACTGTCATTCTCATCTCATATCTGGAACTCAGCTGTTTTGTCCATGTTTGAATAAAGGCTGTAATGAGGTCAGGAGCTGAGTGACCCTATCAAAGCCCAAACTAGGCACCACTGGGCAGGTTATTGTTGAGCATGGGCTACTTGACAACACTGTTGATGACACCTTCCATCTATTCCAGTGAATACGCTGATAGCATGGTAATTGGCCAGTTTTGGATTTCATTTGATTTGATTTGCTGTTTTCAAATATACCTCAGTACATTGAAAAATTCTGTTTTTCATGCATTACAGGCAGATTATACCATTTAAAGGGCATAGGGTAATAGAACAGTGCAATGAATAAGATGTTACGACTACAGAGAAGGTGCACAGGGAGTGAGATCAACATTAATTTTAAAACTTGACAAATTTATTCGAAAGTCCAATCACATTGGGAAGAAGCTGTTCATGTATCTATGCAAAAGTGTATGTAAACTTTCATATCTCCTGCCCGACGGAAAAGGGTAGAAGGGAATATAACTGCGATGGGTTGGGTCTTTCATTATGCTGATTGCTTTCCTGAGGCAGCGGGGTATATAGATTGAGTCAATTGATGGGAGGTTGGTTTGTTTGATGGACTTGGCTGCAGTGCCTCGGTATTTTCTTGCAGTCTTGGAAGGCCAGTTACCAAGTACGTTGTGGTGCATTGCAGATAGAATATTTATATGGTGCATCTTAGAGAAGTTGTAAGAGTCCCTTGGACATACTTAATGTCCTTAGCATCTTGAAGGTGTAGAGATGTTGTTTGTGCTTTCTTGGCTAGTGTGTCGATTGTTGGTGATTATCATTCCCAGACACTGGGTGCTCTCGACCACTGAAGGAGTCAGGGGTGTGTTTTCCACTCCGCTTCCTGACGTCAGTGACCAGCTTTTTCCTTTTGTTGACGTTGATAGAGCGATGGTTGTTTTTACACCATGCCACTAAGCACTCCATTTCTTTCCTGTATTCTGCCTCAATGTTGTTTGAAACCTGCCCTACAACATTGGTGGTGTTTGTAAACTTGTAAATGGAGGCGGCATTTTGCCACACAGTCATCAGTGTTCAGGGACGGGAGCATGTGGCTGAGTACGCAGACTTTCGGGGCACCAGTGGAGAGGATTATGACGGACGAGATAGGCATTTTTTCTGCATTTTTAGGTAGATGCCAGTGTTGTTGTTAATATGGAAAAGCTTGGCTCAGGGAGCAGCAAGATCCAAAGCAAACATTTGCAAATGTTTTAACCTAATCTTTTGCAATGGTGTGTCGGGTTCCACTACCATTGCACATGAAGGCATGTATGAAAATCTACCTGTCAGTAGGTTGTCTAATTATCCACCACATTCACAATTGGACTTGGCAGAGATTTGATCGGATCCGTTGGTTTTTGAGGGACTTAGCTCTATCTATCTCTTGCTGTTTATGCTGTTTGGCACGCAAGTAGTCTGTCTGAGATTTTAACTAGTTGACACGTCGTTGTTATGTATTCTTGGTGTTGCTCCTGGCATGGCCTCCTACACTCTTCATTGACCCAAGTTTTATCCCCTGGCTTGATGGTAAAGGAAGTGAAGGAAATGTGTAAAGTTATACAGTGTCATGTTAGCATTGATAATTACAAAGCCTGTTTCAAAGATGGTGACATTCCCAAGTAATGTCTTCTCCTGTCGAATGATAATACCATTCCTCTAACTAATGCACCGAGCCTATACATCCCTGAACACTATGGGTAATTTAGGATGGCCAATACTCCTAATCTGCATACCTTTCGAATGAGAGAAGAAACTGGAGCACCTGTTGCAACCAGAGTCAGACATTGCTCTGACTTTCTCTGAGTTCTCTCTCTCTGGGTGTTGTTCACTTATACCTGTAAGAATCTGTGCTTGAATTTACCTTTTTGCCAAGGGGTGTATTTATGGGATGTTACTGTTTTGGAACAGTTAATTAGTTAAGTTGATGTTCGGGTCGGTTAAGATTTTCAATAGTTATGTTACTCAAAATTCCGCTTTCATTTTTTTTTGTGTTTCAACTGTAGTACTAAATAAATCCTATTTTGCTTAAATCTGAGTTGTTTGACCAGCTGCATCACGCCTGGGATATCCATTCCACATCTGCCTTTAAAATAAGATAACGTTAGGGTCTCGGCTGCCTTCTTAAGATATTTTGAGGGGTCTAACCTGGTCTGTAAATAATTGGGGGCTCTTGTCAGGATGATTCTATAATTTCAATTACGATTAGAGCTTGTTGGACTCAAAGACAGCAAATAGTAAGTGTTAGTGGCTTTTGTTTCGGGTATTTAATCTGGTGGTTTAAACAGTACTATGTGTCATTGTCACTTTTTCAGTCGCAATGAGTTTTCTAAGGGTGGAAGAAGTGAACTTGGCTTTTTTTCAAAAGGTGAGCAAAGCAAAGCTGTTCGAATTTGCAAAAAAAAACTGGAGTTGGGGTTGCTTTCACCTGTGAGGCAATTATAGCAATAGCTTGACATCCAAATTTGTTGGAAATGCCATTTAAATCTTTAGAAATGGCTAGAATTCAATTGCAGAAGAAGCTACTTGAAAATCAAAGAGAACTGAAACAGTTTGAATTACGGTTAGTAAGCAGAAGGGAGGAAAAGGAGGATGGTCCGAGCAGAAGAAACGAAAAAGAGAGAGAAGAAAGGGAAAAAGAGAAATGAAAAGAGAAAGAGACAGAATGTGAGCATCAGAAGTTAGCAATTAGTTAGGAAATCCGGCATAAAAGAATGGACATGAAAGCAGAAGGCAGGCTTACTGAGGAGGACAGTGAGGATGTCGCCATCATAGCCAAAGGCTTAGCGGCGATTCGTTTAAATACTTCCAGGCATTGCCTAAAAATGATGAGAAACATTTAGAAGCCTTTTTAATCTCATTTGAGAAAGTGGCTAAACAAATTAATTAGCCAGTGACCAGATGGGCTTTGTTGATCCAAACAAAGTTGGTAGTAGAGCTCGTGATTTTTGTTGCAAACGTTTCGTCCCCTGTCTAGGTGACATCCTCAGTGCTTGGGAGCCTCCTGTGAAGCGCTTCTGTGGTGTTTCCTCCGGCATTTATAGTGGCCTGTCCTTGCCGCTTCCGGTTTTCAGTTTCAGCTGTCCGCTGTCGTGGCCGGAATATTGGGTCCAGGTCTATGTGTTTGTTGATGGAGTTTGTGGATGAGAGCCAAGCTTCTAGGAATTCCCTAGCTGTTCTTTGTTTCGCTTGCATCTATAATGGTAGTGTTGTCCCAGTCAAATTCATGTTGCTTGTCGTCTGCGTGTCTGGCTACTAGGGATAGCTGGTCGTGTCGTTTCGTGGCTAGTTGATGTTCGTGGATGCGGATCGTTAGCTGTCTTCCTGTTTGTCCTATATAGTGTTTTATGCAGTCCTTGCATGGTCTCGTTCGACGTAACGGCACTGTTCACGTCAAATTTTAGGGAAGGTTAAATGGAGGGGGTGAGTTGGCTAGACAGCGCTTAAAATTGTCACAGCACATGATGAAGCGGGAAACACACAAGAAATTAAAAACTCACAATTTTGCTCACCGAGATAAAGTGTTAGTTTTACTTCCAGTTATAGGTGAATCGTAAAGAGATTGAGTGAGGTCTACCATTTGATAAGGACTCCGGATAGGAAGAAGTCTCACACAGTGTTTCATGTGAATATACTTAAAAGTATATGGGGAAAGAAGGCAAAAGGAGCACGTGTTATTTATTACAACACAGAGTGAAAGACCAAGTTCCGAGCATTCGGAATTGGACATTCCTCAAATTAAATTAGACAACGAGGGTGTTGTTAAGAAATGGGAGAAATGACTGAGTTACCTTCCTGCAGAAAATCGAAGTGACCTGAAAGAGTTATTACCATGGCATGGGAAGATATGAGGTAATAAGTTGGAAAGTACTAATCTAATTATGCGTGATGTAGATACAGGAAATGCTGTTGAAATTAGGCAACATCCTTCCAGACTTAACCCTCTCAATTTGTTACAGGTTCATAAAGAGCTTGAACGCATGCTTTAAGACAACAGATTCGAAGTGAGTTGTCGTGACTGGAGCTTATCCATGGTAATAATGTCACAACCAGATGGTTGCTAACGGTTATGTACAGTACCGCAAGGTCACTACAGTTGAAAAGACTGATTCTGTTCCAATTGCACATTTGGAAGACTGTATTGAGAAGGTGAGACAAGCAACTTATATTTCCAAATTGCATTTACTCAGAGAATACCGGCACATACCTTTAACTAACTAACTAATAAAGTCAATTCTGAATTACCCAATTCTCTGGTATACATCGAAAGCCTAAAGATTTTTAGTCACACATGGAAGGAATATTTGCAGCATTCATTGAAATTATTCGAGCGACATTGGGAGGCGAACTTAGTGATTAACCCGGCTAGTATTTAATTTGCCAAAGTCCAAATCACGTTTGTGGGCCATGTTATTGGACATGAACAGATGGCCCCATAAAAAGTGAAAACAAAGGTTGTTGGGCATTTCCCACGCCTTCGACAAAGAGAGCAGTACTACATTTCCTGGGATTGACTGGGTTTTATCGGAAATTCATAACAAATTTTCACAGTACAGCTGCTCACTCACTAAATTATTGAAGAAAGGCAAGAAGTTTCATTGGACAGCAAGCTGTCAGAAGGCATTTGACAGTCTGAAAGCTGTGTTAACCACAGCCCCAGTGTTAGTTACACATAATTGCACAAAGCCTTTCAAGGTGGCTATCGATGCAAGTGATGTGGGTGTCAGTGCTCTACTATTACAAGAAGACGACGAGAAGATAGAAAGACCTATCAGATATTTCTCCAGGCAATTGAATATTCATCAACAGAATGTTTCCACAATTCAGAAGGAGGCTTTGAGCCTGGTGTTGGACTTCAAGCATTTTACTATTTATATTGCCAGTTGTGTGCCTGAGACAACTGTATAGACTGATCATAACGCATTCAAGATTTTGGAGAAATATATGGACAAAACTTCCAGTCTGTTTGGATGGAGCTTATTACAGTATCGTTCAACTCGAAAATTGTACACGTGGCAGGACAAGAAAACGTAATTGCCAACGTGTTCACAAGACTTGCATGAAAACTGATGGAGGCTTTCAGTGGCAGTAGTAAATGGAAAGAAATAGAATGTAATAAATGTTTGCATGCTTAGACTCAATGTAATAGATATGCATTGTATTGTGATCATTTTTATGGAACAGGCTAGACACCCTCAGAACATTTTAAGAAGGTAGCCCAGATTCTAATTATTTTAGCTGTCTGAGGCAGATATAATTTGCATATACCAGGAGTGATGAAGCCGGACAACCCATTCTGTTTTAAGCCCATAAGACCATTAGAAATTGGAGTGGAAGTTAGGCCATTCTGCCCATCGAGTCCACTCTGCGATTCAATCATGGCTGATGGGCATTTCAGCGCCACTTACCCGCACTCTCTCTGGTTTAAACAAAGCATAAGTTATTTACAGACTACCAAACGAAACACAAACAAAAGAGAACAAAATATCGAATAATGACCTATTTGAAAACCCAACTGAGTCTATTGCAACTTAATGGTACTGTTCCCATTTCCTGCAACATCCCCATAAACACACCCCTTGGCAAAAGAAAAGGTAAATTCAAACCGAGATTCTTACAAGAGAGATGTTAGAGAGACAGAATCAGTGAAGGATCATTTTCTCAAGCATGGAACCTCTTTTCACTGCAGCTGTTTCCCTGTCCCCAGCAGTTTCTAACCGCTAGAACTAAAGCAAACTAGAAAAATCCCTGAACTGGGAGAACTGGCACACCCCTTTGCATTGTACAGCCGTTTGTTTACAAAAAAAACCTAAAAGCCTTTTCATTGACTGTTGCCTTCAGCAGTATCTGTTCGCCATTGGAGAAGTGGCTTGACACAGGCAAATCGGAACCTCTGCATTTTGCAACTCCTTTTGAAAAGAATCAAGGGCAACATGACTTTGTTGAAAAAGCAGCATTGTCACATAATGAAGCAAGACTATCTTTGTATACTGGTGGTTCATTTTTTTAAGCGGGACAGTGTGACGATGCTGTCATTTTAAAAAGGTTATTGTGTAAATTTTTATGAAGAGAGGTCGCAAAGGCAGGGGTTCTTATGAATCTAGGGCGTTTAATAGTTTAACAATGGAATTAAAGTAGCCACTTTTCCCACTTCAAGCTTTTTCTAGATTTTCTTAGCTGTGGCAGTCACAGCATGCATGTGTCCAGAAATGCTGCAAGTTTCAGTAAAGGATTCCTCTGGCTTTCTCTGAAATCTTGGTCTGGATGTTATGCCTGTCAGAATCTGTGTTTGTATTTATTCATTTGCAAAAGGACGTGCTTATGGGATGTTACTGTATTGGAACAGTTAAGTTGCTGTGTTGAGTTGTTTAAGTTTTCCAATACTTAAGTTGGTCTAAACTACACTTTCTTTTGTTCGTGTTTCTGTGGTAGTGTTTAAATAAGTTCTGTTTGCTTAATCGGGGAGATAGGATACCAACATGCGGATCATTTCAGAGGAACATCTCTGGTTCACCCGCACCAATTAACCCCAATGTCCCATGGCTGAACACTTTAGGTCCCCTTCCCACTCCAGCAAGGACATTCAGGTCCTCGGCCTCGTCCAACGTCAAACCCTAACCATCCAACGCCTAGAGGAAGTACGCCTCATGTTCTACCTTATTTCCTCATTTCCACTCCAACTCAACACCATCCTCTTGACCGCTGCTACCTGTCCATCTTTCTTCCCACTTATCCACTCCATCCTCCCGTCAGACCTATCGCTATTACCCCCATATTCATCTACTTATCACAGTCCCAAATACCTTCCTACCAGTCCCCTCTCATTTATCTCTCAGCCTCCTGAGCCCACAAGCTGATGAAGGTCTTATGCCTGAAATGTCGATTCTCATGCTCCTCGGATGCTGCCTGACTCGCTCTATTTTTCCAGAACCACACTCTCGACGCTGATCTCCAGCATCAGCAGTTTCTCTTTCTCGTTCTGTTTGCTTAAGGCCGAGTGGTTAGACCAGTTGCATCACACCTGGGACACCCACTTCATATCTGCCTTTAAAAAAGGTAAAATTTCGCGTCTAGGCTGCCTTTATAAAATGTTTTGAAGGGATCTAGACTGGCCGATAACACAATCCTGTTGTTTGGGGATTCCACTGCTGGCATGTTTAAAACTGTTCTATCTCCTGTTCAGCGTCCTCTCCAACACCCTCAGCACAACCCACAGTTTTGTCTTCTTTCCTATTGCAGCATGGCCCCTCTCACCATCTCCACCCCGGCCCCATCCCCGCACCAAACAGCATGCTTATATTACATTCCATTGTCCTTGCCGTCTCTCACACACAACATTCCCAGTTCCAGACAACAAGCGGCACTCTTTGGAATCTGGGCCCAGGCCTTGGTCCAGTTCAGGAAAATCCCCTTCAACTGAGGCAGACCAAGGGTCAGAATCAGATTCAATTGACAGTAATCCCATTGACTCGCTCACTTCAGCCCTTACCTTCAGCTTGTCATCTCCAATGTTTCAGCCTGTCAGGGTCATTCGTGTGTCGACCAAGTGTAGCTGAGAAACATATTGTGAATGGAGAAGTATGAGAGACATATAACATCGATGGCAGACGCAGTTCCTCCCAGATTCTGTGTCTCCAAGGGACAGGGATGGCTTGGTTTTATTGCTGGATCCTTTAAGAGGGACAGGGTGCTCCAAACCAGACATCCCTGAAAGCTACATCGTCTACACCGCCCTCTCCTAGTGATTAACATGTTGGCATCACCCTCTCTCAGTAATCAGCAATGTCTACACCCGGGGGTAGGCGATAACCTCGTGGCATTATCACTGGACTCATAATCTGGAAACCCTCATACTGTGCGCAGGTCTGGGTTTGAAACCTACCAGAGCAGCTGTTGGTATTTCAATTCAATTTTGAACAGATCTGGAATGAAGAGTCCTAAGATGACCATGAATCTATTGTTGGAAAAAGCCATCTGGTTCACTAATTGCCTCCTTTCCCTAGTCTGGTCCACATGTTACTCCAGACCACAGCAATGTGAATCACTCTTAACTGCCCTCTGGAAAGTTAGTAATGGGCAGTAAATGCTGCCGAGACAGCGATGCCTTCACCCCATGAATGATTAAAGAAATGGTATGGTGGCCTTATACCTTTCTGATCAGCTTGAGTAAACATTCCTGCCAACTCCTGATAACCTCTGTCTCCCTTGTTAGTGAAATGTCAATCCAATTAAACCTTGAAATTGGCTTTATCTCCACTGCTCTCAACGGAAAGAGAATCCATAAATTGCAAATTTCCGCTTGAGAGGAGTCATAAAATCAAAATACACAACATCCGGACATGAAGGTGCATATGCACAGTCTTTGAAACTGGTTCAATTTATTGAAAGAGGGGTGAGCAAAAGACTTCACAAATGCATAGAGAACGAAAGCAGGGAAATTGAAATATTGTGCTAGGAACTGGTCCGCACAGTTTAAGAACAATATGCCAGTCCTTGAGACAATACCGAAGAGATCGAACAGAGTGTGTCCCAGGAATGCAAATTTTACCTACAATGAAAGATGCCATAATTTGGATTATTTTGTTCTTGAAGCGATGAGGGTTCTTGTAGAGATATTGCAGATCAAGACACTGACGCATGACTTAGAGAAGGAAAACCTGTTCCCTTTTCTGAGTTTGCCAGTACACCATATTAAACAAAAACAATATTCACAATAATTACGCATTTGCGTAACAACTAAAATTCGATTAGAAATTAAAGTGGATTGCAAGAAATTTGTTGAAAATGAGTCCTTGACAAGTCGAAGGTGAGCTGGGGGTTTGAATTTAATTGATAGACAAGCAAAGGTGTGTGTTAAAAGAAGCAACTGAAAGGATTGATTGAATGTTCATCACAACAGATGTGGCTGAAATTCTTACATATGTCAGACAGGAGAAAAAAGACTGGGAGAGGAATTAAGGAGACTAGTGGGAGTCAAGAATGCGTGCATGAGATATCTTTACACTTCAAGATGGTCCTCAACAAATGTTCGCTGAGAGTCATTATTCATGATTTCCATTCTTATCCTGTGCTCGAGCACATGCACTCAAGTCTGCCTGTCTTGGTATGGGCTAATGTATGAATCCAAAGTCAGTTATTTTACAGAAAAAAGAGACAGTGATGTTCCTGGTTAAAATATATTGTTTCCTTCGAACTTGATTCTATTCTGGTCTCTTTTGTTTCCAGTTTTACCCTTTTTAATGATGTGAGCTGATCAGGAAGTAAGTGGTGTGCGTATGTTGACCCAACGCCAAATTAAGTGCAGAATGGGGCTCCTTTGCTGTAAGGAGCTGGGAAGCGGTATTTAGCATCATCCCTTTTTTGTGTGAATGAGATTACTGCCAGTTGGTGCATACACTTGTCCCAACCCTACTGAAGTATTCGGCAAATAAATTTTGAAATATTCATTTTTATATGCAAACAAATGAGTATTCAAATACTCAATTTTCCATGTTTATTCTTTTTTTTATTTTATTTCATGCACAAATTCTTCCTCCTATTTATCTACATAAACGTCCACCAAAATAAATTGCTCATTCCACAAAATGATCAAAAATGTTGTCAAATATAATAAATCATGTATTTGAACTTCACCTGACATCAATGGTTTCAAGACGATAAATGACATTTAAAGTTATAACCTCTACGCCAGGTCTATTCGAATTTTCTACTGTTTACATTTAGGGTAAACATACCATTCTTCAGCTCCTCTCGGAATTTTCTCTGCGTGAGTCCATAGATGCAAGTGTTTGTACAGCAACTTATAAGCTGCAGCATGAACCCAACTTGCTGAGTAACATAAGTTGGGTTGCTGTAATATTTGTCTGTGTAATTAAATTGACTACGGCCCAGTTAATTGAATGAACTACCTAGACAATCTGCAGGGCAATGAAGTTGACAGAAAGACCAAAAAGTAAAAGTCATGGATTTTCTCCGATTTTCCATCTCCAAATCATTCTGATTCTCGGTTTTTCTCTGGAGAGCCCTGCGGACTATATTTGCCACAATAATATTTCGCACAGTTATAGCATTAAGCAAAATAATTAACATAATTGGTGTCAGAGGCGTATAATGCTGTCAATTGACTCGAATGCCTTCCACAAAGGTGAAATGAGATAATCATCTGTTGTAATTCAGTGCCAAGGCTGGTTATCAATTGCATAACCAGGTTCACTTATAAAGTAAAAGGAAATGCTCCTCACGCAGCTGATCACAAACACAGAAGAAATAACCACCTTTGCTATTTCTTTCGTGCAATATCTTGGTTGCAGTTTCTGCAACCAAATAGCTACAAACCTGTCAAAAGTGAACATGACAGTGACCCAGACAGAGCAGTCTGCAGGACTATATAGGCAACAAGTCTGATTTTGCACACTGGAGTCAGGTGGAGAAAACTAATTCGTAAGTACATGTTATTAATCTGGTTTAATATTTCATGGATGACAACCACTGTCAGATCCGCAGCATCCATGGCTACCAGGTAGTGAGTGATGCATTTACAGAGACCACACTTGCCTCGAGACAGGATCAGCATTGCCACCATTTTAACTGTATGAAATAGAAAGCATTCATTTAGCAATTTGGCAAGTGTTATTTGGTAATACTTGCTTAATAATAAATGAAAATTTGTTAATTTAAAGACAATCCGACCCATGATTAGCGAATTCTGTGGAGTACAGAAAATTAACTTATGAGATGCATTAAATAGGAATTTAATTCATGATATTAAGACATACGAAGATAGTGAATTTTAAAAACTCTGGTATATCTGACCTAGTCAGTTGTCTGAAAGAGACAATCGTTGCCACACAACATTTGTAAATCTAATTATCTGTCAATAGTTTCATCCTGTTTAATAATGATCTTCACATCCAGGAGACTTAAATCCCATCGAGGTGCATTCTGGTGAACACGATTTGGACAGCACATTGCCACCCTGATATCAATGATGATATTGCACTCTCATGCTTTTTCCACATGGACTATCCAAATGCAGAGTGTTCAGCATGGAGACTGTACTCATGTTATTGTCAAACACTCTGTGCAAATTGGAGAGTGCACTGTCACCTTGTCAAGAATTGTGGCCACGATGTTGGTTGATAGGCTATAGAGGGTGAAGAGGCCTGCTAAATCGTATTATACATCCTCTCCCTTACAGTGACAATTGTTTCAAGTAAATCACAGTTCCCTTCTCACTGATTTCTATACCTGCAATGTGTTTTCCTCCTATAAACACAGATGCAAAGTCCTAATTTAAAAGCTCAGTTATGATTTCTGGCTAAAACACACAGATTGCTCTTTTGATCTGTAAGGAAACACGCTCTTTAATAAAATGAAGAACGTGCTCACTGAAAACAAAACAACAAAAATGTTGCAAGGCATTCCAAATTTCAACAGCATTTTCTAAATTTTGAGCTCCACTCTTTCCATGGTTATTCCTTTGCCCTAATTACCTCATAAAATGTTTTTTAAATTTCCCAAAATGTTACCCAACAGTCTTCTTTCCATCGTCGAAAAATGTGACGCTGGAAAAGCACAGCAGGCAGTCTTCACTTTCTCTTAGTCTTCTTTTCTGTCGCTCTTCACTCTCCTGAATTCATTTCAGTAATACTTTCTCGGCATGCGCTCCTCTAACCTTCCATATGTGCCATGATATTCCTTTATCATCTTTGTTCAATCCTGTACATCCATCGACTTCCAGGAATCTCAGTACTTTTTTTGTCTCATCCGGTATCGTTATTGGAACATGTTAGCCATGCATGCCTTTTGAATACCATCCCCCTGCACGCAGATGGATTTTCCTGTCCATGTTCATTTCCAGTCCAAGTATGTCAGATTCTGTTTTATCACATAAACATTTTCCTTCTGTAAATTCAGAATCTTTATCTCTTATTCACTCTTGACATTATCCTTAATTACCAAAATCTTAATGAATTATTGTTGCCATCTTCAAGATGCTTCCCACTTCTCTAACAACAATTTTCCTGGCTTCATATTCCCAAAGTTAACCCAGCTCAGTCCCTCTGTTGTAGGACTGTGTGTGTTATCGGTTTAGAAGCCCTCTTGGACACATTTCATGAATTCTACCAATTCGAAGCCTTTTGCAATCTATTGTTCCCGGTTAATATTGGAGAAATTGGAATCCATTCTTGACAATTTCTGTGATTTGCTGACAAATTTGCATTTCTACCTTTCTCAGAAAGTTTACACATCTACATTGTTCTCCAACAATGTGATTGTCGACATTTTCTTCTTAATTATGCGCACATGACCTCATCTGAGAGAATGTCTAAGATATCCCATCTTCTTGCATTTCATGAATATTGCAAAACACATCCTTTTCTATATAACTTGCAGGTGCACTGCTTTCCATCAAGTTCCACAACCCAGTGCGCAAGCAGTTAAGGTATACACTTTTGCAGATGCGGCCATCCAGTTTGGCATTAAGAGCATTCAGACAAGAGAAAACTCCACAGAGAAGCGAGGTATAAACACAAACTAAACTTTACAAGTTTTATCAATTCTTAAAATACAGTCCAAAATAAACAAAATCAAGTAAGAAGGTAATTTAGATAACATAATGGAAAAACACTTGATCGAACTCAACCAAAGCAATTGGAGTTATCGACTGGTGTTTCTTGCTAAGCTGGATGCACCAACTAGAGTCTTCATAGACAACAGAAAAGTAAGTGTAGAAACGAAAGCAGACTCATACCCAATTCATCTGTGAGACAATTGTACCCACAGCGTCACCAGTGTCCTATTTCTTTCTAAAATGTATCTACCAAAGTGCTGCTCGCAACTGCCAGAAACATCAAATTCTAAAGAGATATTCACCTTTATCACAACAAATGAATTATATTAATGTCAACACATACCATTTGGGTTTAAAACACATCTACATTCCCAAAGACTTATGGGTCATCCATAGCTGAAGCATCCATCTGTCCAGCAATTTACTGACACAATGTCGTTAAAATACAGTAATTCATGTGAAGAACATGTAAACTAATCATCAGGTACGTCTAAGTAATTGTAATTTGCTGGATTTATTTTAAAAATGGCTAAAATTACTTCACATAAACCTTACCATTGGAGAAGAGTTCCAAATGTGAAGTCTCCAGTTGGAACACTGATTCCTAAAATTTCCCATTCTTAAAAGTAAATGGGAAATAAGAACCTGAGAAATACAACCGTGCTATTAATGTGATGAATAGTTTCACGAACAATACTGCTGATGTCCTGAACAAACTCAGTGAAAATAGCCTTCGTTTTCAATTTTTTTTAGTTATTCTTTTCACATGCTTGCCGGGTGAGCAGTTTAATGGTTACCTACAAGTGGATGAATGGGGCTATTTCTCTTCCTTTGTCTTTTGCCCTTCTGGCTTCAAACGTCGTCGGGAAATGAATTGAACATATGAATTATAGGCAGGAAGTACTGCAGTGATCAGTTGGCTTGGTGGGTTCTATGGTGAAAAATGACAAAAATACGTTTCAGAGCCGTTCTTACTTCGGGTCATCATCATTAATGTTTACTGTCATGATTTCGCTGTTTCTTTCGCCACGGGTGCTGTCAACCTATTTGAATATTTTCGGTCCAATGTGTAACCAAGTGAGGAATTGTTTGAATGCTTTCGCTGCAGAGAAACATTCGAGCCATATCAGATTTGCTGAATAATGGAACAGCCTGGTTTTTTCCAGACAGAAGCTTTAATTGTCTCTGAGGCTCCTGTGCAGCTTCGTGCCAGATTCAGCGTTGTTAATCCAAAGAATCAAGGGACCAAGGCCTCAAAACACCTGTGAAGTGAAGATGGTGCTGAATGTTGTGAGCAGAGGGGCTGGATGCTTCACTGTCTCCACATTTTTTTTAGAAACGTATCCGAATTGTAAAAAAACGATTTGAAAGAATGGTTGTAACTTTAAAAGCAAACAACGCCGTGGTAGGCAATGCAAAGAACTGTTTCAACACGCAGTGATTCAACAAGAAAAATGAACAAAGAACAAAGCATCACAGGATGCATGCCATTCCACCTTCCAATCCTGAACCAATACATGTTGCCGTTCCATATTAAAACTGCCTTCACTTACATGATCTATATTCCTCTATTCCTGCCTATTCATGTATTCACCCAGGTGTTTCTTGAATTCTGCTATTGTGTCTGCTGCCCTCACCTCCTTTGGCAAAGCATTCCAGACACTCATCAATTTTAGTGTGAAAAACCTGCCTCACACATTTCTTTTGAACTCTCCCCTCTCCCCCACAACCCCACCTCCCACCCTTGAACCTGTCTGTCATCGTAACTGACCCCTCCACTCTGGAAAAATGTCTCATACTTTCCACTCCATCCAAGCAATTCACAATCTTATAAACTTCTGCTAAAAATCACATAACGCCAGGTTGTATTCCTATAACCTGGATTGTGACCTGGTGTTGAGTGATTTTTAACTTTGTCCACTCCTGTCCAACACAGGTTTCTCTACATTATAACCTTCTATGAGATCCAACCGCTCCACCGCCCCAAACACCCCCACCAAACTCTTGCATTCCAGTTAAAGCAAACTCAGTCTACCCAACCTTTCTTCACAGCTAAAATCCTTTTCATACCAAGCAATATCGTGGTGAACATTTTCTGGATCAATCCCAAAGCATCTACTCCTTCTGGTAGTATGGTGACCAGAACTGTACAAAATATGCCAAATGTGGCCGAACTAAATTTCTATGAAACTGCAGCACAACCTGCCTATCCTGATATTATATGCCCCCTCCATTGCACGCCACATGCATTAGACATTTTTGTACTACCTGATCTATCTGCGCTGCCACCTTCAGTGACCTGTGGACCTGCATATACAGTACCGTCTGCATATCAATATAAATTAAAGCTGAAATTAAAGATTTAGAGTCGAGGGCAAGTTCTGATTCTAGTTTTGTTGGTCCTAAGATTGGTCTTGGACTAACGAGTAAAAGTTATCAATGAATGAGTCCTTTTGCTAGCCAACAACTGTGTGACTGTTCTTTGGGTGGCAGGACGGGATCTGGAAATGAGATACACAAGCGCCTGGGAAGACGTTGAGGAAAAGTGTGCAGATCCCCTCCCAGCCCAAAACCTGGCTGCTCTCAGCAGTCAAAACTCTCGTTTCAATTTGAAGTAAACTGGTTACGTTTCCTGCAGAAATTGCTGCAAACTGTGGCTTCTGAATTGAAAGAAAAGACATATTTTTTCAAGTTCAACAGCCTGTCTGTGCGTAAACCAGTGAAAGCATCAGAGAAAGACCTTTGCAAAACACGGGATGTGGCCTGCCAAAGGAAGGTCATCTCAAAATTGGAACCCATATACAAAGACCAGTGAACTCATTTTCCTGTTTCTCTCTATGTTTAACAGTAAATTATTTTCCATATTTAATAGTATGCCTATTCGTGAAGAGATGACTACAGTTTAAGTTAATAGTCTTATATATTAATTGCCAAAATCTATTTAACTGGAGTAATTGTCTAATTATTTGCAACGAGTCGTAATCTTTGTTCAGTCCAGAAACCTGGCTCGTGATTTCTATGGTCTTACTTTGAAAGTTAGAGAAATCTGAGTACTGTACTTACTTTGAAAATACCTTTGGCATTTAGTACCACTCCGGGAATAGTGGAGCATCATTTATGATGCACTTCCTCATTACGTCGTAACACCTGTTAACGAGACTAGAAGGAGTGCTGATGCCACTCTTCAGCCAGAGAGTGGTGGGCCTATGGATTTCATTGGAATGGAGCTCAGTGGAGGCTGGGGCATTAAACGTCTTCAAGGCAGAGATCGATAAATTCTTAATCTCGCAACGAATTAAGTGATACAGTGAGAGTGCATTGAAATGCCCATCAGCCATAATTGAATGACAGAGTGGACACGATGGACCGAATGGCCGTGCTTCTACTCCTATGTCTTATGGTCTTATGGTTATTGCTGTGAGCAGAACTCGACAGGTCTGGACCTCAGTAATGCAATTTATACTTCTCCCAATTGTAACCTTGTGTTTAGAGTATAACCAATCAGCTTGACCGAACCTTAAAGTAGAAGACCAGTCAGTTTCACAGCACTTTCGAAGAAGTTTATGTTTTCGTATATCTCATTGCTGACGTATTTTGGCCTGGAATTGTTTCATTCTAAAGCACATTTCCAGTTCACTGCCAAAGGTTACGATTTCATTGCGAATCTCCCAGTGCTTCAGCGAGGCAGTGAAGCAGTGGTAATGTCATTCAACAGTTAATTCAATAACTTTACTTAACTCTCTGATAACCTAAGGACCGCATCCTCAGCTATTGCTGAAAAAATTATTGAACTGATTATTCCAACCTTTTCAGAAATTCATTCTTGCAAATACTATGCTGTGGTATTCGCTTTTCTGCATCAGTGAATTAAAGACACAGGTCACTCCGTTTTAGAAAGGGATTCAAATTGCACCACGGTAGCTGGCGAAATTTGAATCGTATTAAGGAAGTCAGAAATGCAAAGGTGAGTCTCAGCGATGTGGAACATGAAACTGTCTAATTCACAAATTCGTTTTGTGACATCATAAGAAGAGGTGGACGGGAGAGGGCCCATTCTGGTGAGAGCTGCTCTTGGTTTTGAGATTTATGCTGCCCTCAGCTGGATTTACTCACTTTCTTGCGGCAGTAATTGCTGCTTCTGTAAGCTTTCCAGTTTATTTTATTTGATATTTTAAAATCAAAAACAAAGAAGGAAGGGAGGAGAGAAAGTTTGGGGAGAGCGAGCAGGACTTATATAGTTAATTGTTTCGGGCCTGCGGAGTTCTGAACAAAGAGACAAGTGGTACAGGTACGAAGTTCCTGGAAAGTGGATTCACATGTGGGCAGGGTGGTGAAGAAGGTGTTTGGCGAGAATCATTGGTCAAACCATTGAGTATAGGAATTGGGATGTCATATTGCGGCAGTACAGGACATTAATGAAGCCCTTTTTGGAATAGTGTTCAATTCTCATCTTGCTGCTTTCGGGAAGATATTAAACTTGAGAGGGTTGAGAAAGGATTTACAAGAACGTTGCCGGAATTAGAGGGTTTCAATTATAAGTAGAGGCTGAATTGGCTGGGGCTTTTTCCATGGAGCATCAGAGGCTGAGGGTCTTGGATAGGTTAAATCACGAAGGCCTTTCTCCCAGGGTACTGGAGTCCGAAACTGAAGGGTACAGGTTTAATTTGCGAAGGGGAAGATTTAAAATGCACCTGGTGACTACTTTTTCATGCAGAAGGCAGTGCCTGTATGGAAGTAGCTGCCAGAGGAAGTAGTAGTGACGGGTACAATTACAGCATTTGCAATGTATTTCGCTGGGTACATGACGAGGAAAGGTTTCATGGGATATGGGTCAAATTCTGGCCAATGGGATTTGGTCAGATTGTTATTTCTTGGTGAGCACACAAGTTGAAATAAAGATGCATTTGCAAATCTCCGATTCTATGATACGTAACTCAAGACCCACAGTGCCGAGATTGATGATTAACCACCATCTGAATTTCCATAAGAAGCTATACAGTTCAAGGGCAGCTGGACTGATGATGTCTGAGACATTTCCTCTAAAGTGCGATTCAATGTGTCATTGTGTCAGGCTGTTGTAGACACGTCTACCAAATAGCTTTTGGGAAAGGACTCTGAACTGGGCGACAGGTCTGTGCTTTTTAAGCTGTGGCTTGCTGGACAATCCTATTTCTATTCCATTATGTGCTGACTCACTTGGAGTATGCATTTGGGGCCCTGGACAGTCAGGACAGAGAGAGTGAAAGAGCAGTTGATACACTTTCTTGGATTGCATTGGAAGATTCCTTTTGGTTCGTGACAGAGCAGACAACAAGATAATGTATCATCAGCGGGGCAACACTTCAGGGTCAACGTAACAGCGAGAAAGGAGGCAACAAAACGATAATTTGAGGTCCAGTATCAGGGTCCAACACTTTAAACAAAACACACCAGCAAGAGAGGAGACAGAATTTGACAGCTGCCACTTCGGGCAACTGCTGCTTGTGAAAAATGCGAACAGTGACATCATAGATGTCATGGTTTGTGATTTCAAACATGTATTGCTTTGGAACAAGGGCTTATGCCCGAAACGTCGATTCTCCTGCTCCTTAGATGCTGCCTGACCTGCTGCGCTTTTCCAGTAACAAATTTTTCAGCTCTGATCTCCAGCATCTGCAGTCCTCACTTTCTCCTCCAACAAGGTATTAACAGTCAAACTACAGGAATAGTTGAAAGTTAAGTCTTTTGTTATATAGTAATATGAGTATGAGAAAGTGTGGCAAGGGAAGTCGATCAACGTTAGTGTAAGGGAAGTATGTTTGATTAGAATTAGAGTTATTGTTGTGTAAAGTGCTGCAGTACAGAAAGACAGGACTACAATGAAAGGTGTACAGAATCACCGCAGTGTAGCGCTATCTTGAGAGCACAAAAGATAGAAATAAAAATAAAAGCAGAACATTTTTAAAAAGCTATAAAACAATCTAAAAGATATAATATAAAGACAGAAAAGAAAGAAATAACGTTCAGCTTTCCAGTCCTTCATGCTAAGTACTTAGCCACGGGCCTGTATCCAGGCTTTGTCACACCAACACTAAGACCAACATTAACACAAAGAAATCAACCACCTATTAGTCCCATCCCTGTGCTACCGCTGCTGGGAAAAGAGTCGTCATTCTTCAGAGCCATCTCGCCTCCATAGTACAGTCTATTGGAACGTGTGGCCTGTAAGACGGAGCAGGTCAGAGACCCTACTGAAATCCCAGACAACGATATGCGTAAAGGAGTACTTTCAGCACAGAAAGGTGAACTGTGGGTTTCACAGCTTGAACGTGGTCAGTAGATATTATGGAACGTTAAAGAGGCTAAGAGTTATGTAGGTAGCCCATTCACAGTGGCGGTCACACAGCAGCTTAAGAGCCTATTTTGGAAACTGATGAGGGCTCCGGTTCCTCCTTTGCAGCACATTCTTCTGAGCAAGGATGAGCAGCTGTAGTCCTGATCCGTGTACGTATCTGTATTAGGTAGAATATGGCCCTGAATTCAGAATTCAGGGTCTGAGGTGCAAAGTTTAAAAGCAGAACCTCCAGTTTAGTAATTCCTGGATGACTCCCAGCCACATATACGAGTAAATAAATATAAGGATAAGCAGGTGAATGTTTGATTGTGAAGACGGATGTGGGAGGGAAGGTTTTAAATTTCTGGAGAACTAGGATTAGCTCCTGGCGAGATGAAAAAAATGTGTTCATTGTAATCCGTTTTGTTAGTGTGTTTGAGAAAGCTTTAAAGCAACTGAGTATGAGAGCTGCAGAGAGAAAGAGTGTGAGAACTGTAGAGAGTGTGAGAGGAAATTAGTAAAGATCAGAGTTGACGTCATGCTTAGATATGTAACTGGCACAAACGTATACAACAGGAAGTTAAACAGTAAAGTCAGAGAAAGGAAGAAAAACAATGAAGGTTTAATCACCAAGCTTCTGTGTGAAGTATTGGAAATAAGGTTGCAAATTTATAGGCACAGCAATAATTTGTAATTTAGATGTTATAGGTATAGCAGAGACCAAGCTCAAGGAATGAGAAGATTGATTGTAAAATATTGTTGGGTTCAAGGCAGTCAAAAAGATAGAAAAAGGAAGAAAGGAGGAAAGGACGCAATTTAGGTTCAGGGGTGCACTGCAGTTTTGGAGGATGAGGCTATCTCAGAGGGTCCAAGCATAAAATAAACTCGGTTGGAATAAAGGAGGTGAGATGGTGTAACTGTGTTGCTCCGTGTCGTCTGTAGATTATCAATGAGTGGAAATGATGCAGAAAAACAACCGTCAGGGAATTCAACGAGATATTCCAATCGAGACGGCATTTTGTCTTTACGAGAGATTTGTTCTGCGCTGTTTCTCTTGTGGACAGGTGTTGCCATAACGGAGCAAGACTCCTTGCTTCAGAAGCAGTGGGTAAACAGCTGAGCTGCCTGAACATTTTCTTTTAATTCGAAGAAAGAAGCATGGGGTGCAGTGAGGTACACACAGGCGGAGGATTTAATTTTGTTTTAGCTCTTAGATATAGCTCTTGCCTTTGCCAAGGGTATGTTTATGTGATGCTGTTGGGACAGCTGAGGATTAGCTGTGAAATAATGCATTATTTATTGTCGTGTTTCAACAGTTAAACTTGTCATTTTTTGTTTGCATTTCAACAGCAAGAATATCGGTCATTTTACTTCAATGCTAGTCATGCGCCAATTGAATCACATCTGGAACACAGAACCGACACTTACTTTAAGAATCATAAAAAGGCTTTAAAAGGGTCTCGTCTGTCTCCTTGATATATTTTGAGGTCTGGTCTATAACAAATATCACACAATAAGAGATGTTAATTGTCAAACTCTGGAATAGGCTGGAATATTTATAGTGTATGGAGCAGCAAGGGGTAAATACACCTGGACTGCATGCACAACTTCTACCTGTCTCTGGTCCAAAACAAAGGATGAATTCTTGAATCGAGGTCTTAGAAACGAAGTGTAACAACAGGAGAACATGTCAGTCCGAGAATATCTAGGAGACAGTTTTAATTGTCGTGAAAACTTCAGAATGATAATACACAATGAGTCGCAACTATCCACAGTAAGAAAAGTAACTTGGTCGATAGCGAGATGGGGAGGATCGCCTGGAACAAGAGGATTGCAGGACAAACAGAAACTCAACAAGAGGTCAATATTCAAAAAGGAGGTGGTTTGGGAAAGTCAAGAGATACTTTTCATAAGGGATAGCATTACAGCTGTACTTATGGAGGATAGCCCCTGAAATGCATCCAGGGAAGTTACTTGGGTGGAATTGAGAAATAAGAAACGGATGATCACCTTATTGGAATTGCATTATTTACCCCCCTCATGGCGGCAAACAGATAAACAAATTTGTGAGGAGATTTCAGTTATCTGTCAGAATAATCGGGTAGTTATGGTAGCGTCTTTTAACTTTACAACGTAGACTGGGATTGCCGTAGCGTTAAGAGTTTAGATGGAGAAGACATTGTTAGGAATGTACAAGAAAAATTCTGAACCAGTATTTGGATGTACATACCAGAGAAAATGCAAATCTTGACCCAATCTTGGGAAATAAGGCAGGGCAGGTGTCTGAGGTGCCAGTGGGAGAGCACTTTGGGGCCAGCGACCATAATTCTATTTATTTTAAAATGGCGATGGAAAAGGAAAGACCAGATCTAAAAGTTGAAGTTCTAAATTGGAGGAAGGCTAACTTTGACGCTTTAGGCAAGAACTTTCGAAAGCTTATTGGGGGCAGATGATCGCAAGTGAAGGGATGGATGGAAAATGGAATACCTACAGAAATGGGATAATGAGAATCCAGAGAAAGTATATTCCTGTTAGGGTGAAAGGAAAGGCTGGTCGGTGTAGGGAATGCTGGATGACTAAAGAAATTGAGGGTTTGGTTAAGAAAAAGAAGGAAGCACATGTCAGGTATCGACAGGATATATCGAGTGAATCCTTAGAAGAGTGCAAAGGTAGTAGGAGGATACTTCAGAGGGAAATCAGGAGGGCAAAAATGGGACATTAGATAACGTTTGCTAATAGGTTTAAGGAGAATCCAAACAGTTTTTACAAATACATTATGGACAAAATGGTAACCAGGGAGTGAATAGAGCGCCTCAAAGATCAGCAAGGCAGCCTTGTGCGGAGCCAAATATGATGGGGGAGATACTCAACGAGCATTTTGCATCGGTGTTTACTGTGGAGAAGGACGTGGAAGGTATATAATTTTGGGAAATAGATGGCGACGTCTTGAAAAATGTCCATTTTACACAGGAGGAGGTGCTTGATATCTTGAGACGTACAAAAGTGGATAATTCCCCAGGCCCTGATCAGGTGTGCCCTACAACTCTGTGGGAAGCTAAGGAAGTGCTTACTGTGCCCTTTGCTGAGATACTTGTATCATTGATCGCCGCCGGTGAGGTGCCAGAAGACTGCAGGTTGGCTAATGTGGTGCTAGTATTTAAGAAAGGTTGTCATGACAAGCCAGGGATCTTGGCGGCAGTGATAAACAAGTTGTGGAGGGAATCCAGAGGGACACGATTTACACTTACTTGGAAAGGCAATGACTGGTTAGGGATAGTCACCGTGGCTTTGTGCATGGAAATCATGTCTGAAGAAATTGACTGAGATTTATTGAAAACGTAACAGAGGATTGATGAGGGCAGAGTGGTGGAGGTGATCTATATGGACTTCAGTAAGGTGTTCGACAAGGTTGCCCTTGTGAAACTGGCTAGCAATGTTAGATCTCATGGAATACAGGGAAAACTAGTCATTTAGACACAGAATTGGCACGAAGCTACAAGACAGACAGTGGTGGAGGAGTTTGTTTTTCAGACAGGAGACTTGTGAGCAGTGGAGTGCCACAAGGATCGGTGCTGGGTCTACTACTTTTCATCAATTACATAAATGATTTGGATATGATCCTAGAAAGTATAGTTAGTAACTTTGTAGATGACACCAAAATTGGAAGTCGAAGGAACAGCGAAGAAAGATACCTCAGATGACAACGGTAACTTGATCAGATGAGTCAATGGGCTGTGAAGTGGCAAATGGAGTTTACTTCAGATAAATGCAAGGTGCCACATTTTGAGAAAGCAAATCTAGGAGGACTTATGCACTTAATGGTAAGATCATAGGAAGTGTTGCTGAACAAAGAGACTTTGGAACGCAGGTTCATAGCTCCTTGAAAGTAGAGTTGAAGGTAGTTAGGATAGTGAAGAAGGCGTTTGGTATGCTTTCCATTATTGGTCAGAACATTGATTATCAGAGTTGGTCGGTCATGTTGCAACTGTGCAGGACGTTGGCTGGGCCCCTTTTGGAATATTGCGTGGAGGCTGATACAATTACACCATTTAAAAGGCACATGGATGGGTATATGATCAGGAAAGATTTAGAGAGACATGGACGAAGTGCTGGCAAATGGAACTAGACTAGGTTGGGATATCTGGTCGAAATGGATGTGTTGGACTGAAGGGTCTGTTTCTGTGCTGTACATCTCTATGACGCTATGACTCAAAATGAGAAAGTTAGAACAAATCCAGAGCACGCATGATGTCAGAGTGGATTGAAAATGAGACGATGAAGAAACACCATGATAGTGCCAGATATAAAGTAAAATTTGCATGGATTTAAAGTGATCTGCAAGTGAAGAAACCGTGATGTCAACAAAAATTGCTTATACTCAGCGACGAGTTGAGCATATGATGCATGGTGGAAAATTGGCAGATGCACGTTCAACTCGGCTTTTCACGAAGTCACTGGGTGATTATTGGGGAGGATTGCGAAGCCAGCCACCGGTATTTTGGAACAGTGCCCAATTAACGAGCCAGTTCATGCATGTTGGCACAATAGACTTCTACAGGTATGTGATTCATTTGGTTGAGAAATTTTTTAGAGTGATGAAGGAGTGGATCAGGGGGTAGCAGAGGGGACAGTATTTGCAGAATGCAGACAGTGAAAGGAAGAAGATGTGTTTGGTCATGGCATGCTGCTGCAGTTGGTAGAAATGATGGAGGTTTGAGCGGAGGATTTTGAATGCAAAGAAGGTGGCATTGCAAATGAAGACAAGGAGAACGCTGTAGTTATTCTTGAAGGGAGGGGAAGGGTGAGCGCCGAAATATGGGATTGCTTTCGGATTCCTTCAAAAACTAATCTGACTGAAAATGCCTCATTGACAATTTACTCCTGGTGGTTCGCTCTATATTATTTGGACCATGCTACCCTGGTTTCTGGAGATCACAATCCGATGCTTTTTCATGATCTGTCTGTCAACTCTTGTGTACTGATAGCTAGCATCACTAAACTGGCAATGTTCTTCGGGTGCTGGTACTTCCAATAATTCGCAGATGCACCAGTCAAATGCTGCCTGTGGAATCCTTAGTTGTACTAAGTTATTAATGAGACACAAAGTCCATCAAAGTCTCCACGATTCACATGAGTTGGAATCTAGTTCGCAACACCTAGCTCCATCCACTAGCTCCCTCGGCTTCTCTCTCAGAACTGCACAGAGAGAGTGGAATTGTTTTTGCAACGACGAATTCTTATCCCTGCCCGAAGTATGTAGATGACCACAGTCTGAGGGTCTCACTAGCAATTATGTCAGCTGAATCTATAAACACAAAATCTGAGGATCACACCACTGCAAATGATCATGCTGTGCATAGGTTGTGCGCTTTCATGATTGTCCAAACATGAGGAGAATGTTATTTTGGACATTTAACAATTGGCAGATTATTAGATTCCGCGAACCACCCCAGCAGATGTCGGAAAGGAGATTTCCAAATGTATGCATATGGCTAGCAGATATAAACAGGGAAAGACATGACATTGACACAGAATTGAAGCAATCATCCATTCTTTTCTAAGTCCTTTAGCTAACTGTTTCCTACTTTGCCCTCCACATTTTGCTTCATTTCCTTCTCTATCTCGTCACTAATGTCTTGAAATCTTATTCACTAACTCCCTGTTCAATCTTAAAGCTTGAACTCCTTCTAACCGCAATTCTCAGTCTCTATCCCTGTTATGTGTCATTATCGCCCTCTCTGTCATATTTTCAAAACTTCTGATAGGAAGAGATCAAGGGGTTGGGAATCCATATTAATAAAATATTAGGAGCATTAGGCATGAGAGAGAGAGCGATGGAGAAAATAAAGAGTTACAGAAATGAAATGGTTCGGGGGCAAGAGTACGGAAGAAAAGTGACAGTTGAAAAGATGAGCAAGAGAGAATTAAGGTAATGGTGGACTTAACAGGAAAAAAAAGAGAAGCATAGAAAATATAATGATTTGAAGACAGCTGAAAGAGAAAGAAAGAAAACAGAGATAGATAAAGAATAGAGG
>NC_057746.1:3948823-3974814 GCF_004010195.1 Chiloscyllium plagiosum | reverse complement strand
AAAGTTAATATTTCAGGTCCAACGAGAATGCTTTACAGAACTTATTTAGTTAACTGTTTTCTTCTTGCAATATTTATAAAAGCGGTTATTGTTTGATTTTATGTCTCTGGACACCTAATTCTCTTAATGTGTTACTTACCTCTTTCTTGGTTCTGTTTTCTTATCTGCCACCTGAATTGTGGCCATTATATGTTTTTTTTTCTTTAAGTTTGGTATTACCTTAATCAATGCTTGTTAATTATGGAATGTGTGTCTTTCCCTTGGAATGTTCGAACTTGTTGGAATGTATTCATTCTGTATGTTCTGAATTATTTCCTGAAACCTTTGTTGTTGATATTTCTGCTGACATATCCAAACACCTAATTTGCCAACTCAATTTGCTTTCGTGTCCCATTAGACATCTTCGTTTGAGTTCAAAGATAATCGTGCACTGACTCCTCTTTCCCAAAATTGGATCTAAAATTTATTCATATTATTGTCGCTCTTGTCATTATGAAATCAGTTATGTATTCTGTTTCACTGGACAATGCCAAGTCGAATACATCCTGAAATCTGTTTAGTACCAGAGCATGGTTGTCTAGGAAAGTATCTAGAAAGTATTAAGTGAACACAACTTTTCTATCTGACTTCTCCAGTCTACATGCATATTAAAATCGACTATTCTGACAAGTTCTCATAATTTCTCCCAGATGCTCACTATGCTATTGTGCTTATGTTAAGAGACATGTACGCCACTGCCATAAGTGACTTTGTGCCTTTATTATTTCTCATTTCTCCACAAACTGTTTCCACGTTTTTTTTGAAATCAGGTCACCTCTCTTTTTCATGCGAATATCATTATTAATAAATGGAACTAACCTCCATTATTACCTCGTGTCCGGCAATTTCTATGTGTCCTTCAAGATTCATGTGTCAATCGAGATTATCTATAGAATCTCCACAGTGTGGAAATTCGGCTTAACGCGTCCACACTGACTCTCGAAACGTCATTCCTTCCAGTTCCATCCTGCTACCCTATCCCTTGAAACCCTGGATTTCGCATGGCTGATCTACCTATCCTTCAGATCCCTGACTGCTTCGGGTAATTTAGCCTGGCCAATCCACCTAACCTCCACATCGTTGGACATGAGAGGAAACCAGAGTGCCCAATGGAAACCCACGCAGACACTGGAGAATGTGCACACTCAAACATAGACAATTGCCCGAGGGTGGCAATCGAACCCAGGACCCTGAGGCAGCATTGCTAACCCCTGAACCACTATGTCTCCCCTGCAATGTCTTCAATGGAATGTCTACCAATAATTGGCACGTGCAGACAGGCCAAAAGAACCTCAAATCTGTATGACATCTACAATTGCTAGATTCCTACCTTCTGGGTTCTCTATTCCTGTCAAACTCTCAGTCACATTTTTCCTGTCTTGAATACTGGCGAAATCAGATGACCGAACCCCTAAGAGTTGTCTTCTGCTGCAAAGAATCTGGGTACCTGCCCCTCTCTGATGTGTCTGACACTCTATTGTTCAGTCTCCGAACCGTTAACTTTGAGCTGAAAATGATAAAACATCAAACACTTATCACAGACGTGGCTTTGGACCAAGCTAGCTTTCAGGAACTCCCATATACTGCAGCTGTGTCATATCACATATTCGGCTATCATTAATGTGTTCTAACAAATGTCTTGATCATTTTATGCATTTTTATATTTAGCTATATTTTTACATCGTTATTAACCTTTCCACGAGTTACAGTACGACTTTACTTCTTATGAATAGATGGATGCTCATCAAATAATCAGCTTCTTTACCTGCAACTGACTAAGAATCAATACCTGGAGAAAGAAAAGGTAGAGAAATAAAAAGCGAAGTAACAGAGCCCTTGTTTCACTCCCCGAACTCCCTCAATGTCTCAACTCACGAACTGTGTTACGATTAACTCAGCTCCTGACTCCCCAGAGCCTGTCTACCATCTCCAAGGCACAAGTCAGGAATGTAATGGAATACTTCCAATTACCTGGATAAGACCAATAACACTCAAGATTGACACCATCCAGGACAATACAGCTCACCTGTGGCGGAGCACATCTGCAAGTATCCATTCCCTCCATAGTAGCAGTGTGGAGTATCTGCAAGATGCACTGCAGAAATTCACCAAAGATCCTTAAGACAGCACCTTCCAAATTCAGGACCACCAGAAGGAAAACGTCAGCAGATTCAGAGGATTATTACTATCTGCAAGTTCCCGTCTCAACCAGTCAACATTCTGAGTTGAAATAATATTACTGCCCCCTCACTGCATCTGGTTCGAAATCCTAGAATTCCCTTGTTCTGGTGATATTCGGTTAACCCATTTCACGTGGACTGCACAGGTCAAGAAGACGGCTCACCACCACCTTATCAGGGGCAAACAGGGAGGAGGACTAAATGCTAGCCAGCCAGAAGCACCCACATCCCATGAGTGAATGTTGTAATTGTGACTGCCGTGCTACGTTGGATCGCTTCATGTGCTTGTAAGACAAATAGCTTGTCTGATTCACTTAATATCCATCCAATTTCACCTTCTTCTTAAATAAGCTCCTCTTTGTCCGGCAGCTATGTCTCCAATCTCATCAAACGTGGCAACTAGTGAATTTAAACTACATACTTCAGTTTAATGCCATCTGAAAATTACAAACTTAATTAGATTTATATAAAATAAAAATTTAGACTTTATTTTTCCTGAATTATACACCACTGCTAGCACAATGGGTTCTTTCACGAACTTCTGCTCTGGAATTGGCAGCTGTAAGCCATCTATATCAGATCTTTTCGTCAGTAAGGTCTTCATAAATTAGCTTCCTCTCCACAATCATTAAGATCTATCTTTCCCGCAGTGAATGTGCTCATAGTCAATGAACAACCGTTATTCCTAAAGTGAGTTATTGCTGGCAGTTTTAAAGGGCATTGACGTTTCCAGTAAAAGACTTTGCTTCAATGTCACTGAGATGTGATGTTTCCAACAGTGTGTTACTCGTATCAGAGTTATCGAGCAGCGTTATTTCCAGCTGTGAGTTCCCTGTATCAGTGTTCTTGACCAGTGATCTTTCCAGCAGAGGCATCCCGGTCCTTTTCTTTATGTGGAACTGTAAGTGTCAAGAGACCTACTTCAGAGTGAGAGGCTCTTGATAACTCGATGCAAATTAAGGCGTTTAAGAAGTGAGACAAAGCCGTTTCTGACTGGGCTACCGCTCACAATACAGAGGCTCTTGTTGGCAAATCGTCAACATCTTAAATTCACTGAACTAGGTTCCAATTTCATGATTCCTTTGGTCCACCAGACGCAATAAATGCCGGAAAATAAAATAGACCACGTCTGCATAATCTTGAATTGATGAATACCTCGGAGAAAGTGAGGACTGCAGATGCTGGAGATCAGTGCTGAAAAATGTGTTGCTGGAAAAGCGCAGCAGGTCAGGCAGCATCAAGGAGCAGGAGAATCGACATTTCGGCCGTAATTCAGGAATTCCTGAAGAAGGGCTTATGCCCGAAACGTCGATTCTCCTGCTCCTACTGATGAATACCCTTTGCTTTTTCTGCTATTTATTATTCTGATTGTTTCTGTCTTAGTTGCAACCCTCTTCTCTGTGTTGTGTCAACACGCACAGCTCTGTCCTCCTTGCCCGATGTTGTCCGAGAGGACTGTTTTTGGGCTCAGACGGCACAAACCTGAAACCTGGTTGTGGCCCTTTCTTTTTTCTGAGAATTGTGCAGAGATTGAAGGTGTACATTTCTGTCTGGTCTACTTTAACCCAGCAGTCGGGAGGTAATTGTTCGTTGCTTTATCACAGGGTCAGCAAGCTGATAAGAAACATCACGTTTTTCGCCAACTGATTGCTGGGTGTTTCAACTGCAGAAGAGAGTAGAATAAAGAATAGAAAGGCGATGGTGACTGCAAATGTTTTTGCTGAGGAAAGAGTAAGGTATGCCTGTAGATGAAGCTCTGGAATGGCATATTGCTTCACCATTTTATCAATGCCAAGGAAATCTGAAAGGTGTTGGAGGACATCCTTGTGAGGAGTGCTGGGTTGACGGCAGTAGGGAGGGTGTGCAGGGAGGTATGGCGGGGTTGGGGTCTGTGGGTGAGGGGAGTTGTGTGGGAGGCATTATGTTGGTTGCTCTGGGGAGATTGATGAACAGCCAGAGATCATAGTCCACATTGGCAACAAATACACGCATTGGAAGCTCGATGAGTTCATCATAGTCGATTTTAGAGAGTCGGCAAAGAAAGTTAAAAGCATTACTTGAAAATCAGTAACTTCCAGATTCGTCCCCGTGCCCGTGCCAGTAAACAAAGGAACAGAGGGGCATGCGTGATGACTTGGCTGGAGGTCATCTGTATCGCTGGGGGCACATCAACTCTTTGGCACAAAAGGCTGGTGTGTGGCTAACATTCTTCTGTTGAGATTGGCCAGTGTTGTCAGCGAAAGATTCAAATGTATTGGCAGTGGGATGGGAATCTGAAAGAGTGCTCAGATTAAATGAAAGCAAATGCAAAGCATTGAACAGAATCTGAAGGTGATAAAACGAAGTCAATTATAAAAAGGTTCAGAATTTAAAGTAATATTACAGAGACAAACTTGAAATCACGACCTGAAAGCCATGCAACATTCATTAAAATATAAATATTGCCGAGGTAAAATAGAAGTCATTAAATCATATTGCAGAGAAGAGGCCCTTCAAATAATGGAGTCTGGAGTAACATATCACAAAACCATAATGAGTGTTATGACATTTGGAGTGCTCATCCACTTACTTTTCAAAGGTTTTGAGTTTTTCTGACACTTCCTCCCTCTCAGGTACTGCATTTAGGATTCCCATCAGCTCCGGGGTGATATTTTATTCCCTCAAATCCCCTTTCAACCTCCAATTTTAGAGTTATGCTTCTTCATTATTGACCAGCAAACTAAGGCAAACAGTGGTTTCCTGTCCGTCCTGTCCATGTCCCTCATAAACCTATACACCGCAATCAGGTTGTCTTTTATACTCAGCCCATCTCTGCTTTAACGAAAACTTGAGCATATTCAGCGTTTCTTCATGGCTAATCTTCATTTCAAGCAACATTCTGGAGAATCTCTTCTGCATCTTCTCCAGTGCCATCACAAAATTCTTTTAGTGCGGTGACAAGCACATGGGACTCCAGCTGTGACTTTATCACAGTTCTAACATAAATTACGTATTCTTGTAACCTATATTGTGACTAATCTCGGCGAGTATGCCTTCTTCGATGCGATATTGACCTGCCCTGTCCCTTGAGGAATCTCTGGACAAGCACCCAAAATTCCCTCTGTTCATCTGAGCAATGTAATATTCTGTCATTTATTAAGTAAGCCATTGTCGTCTTACTGCGTGTATCGCGCATGATCCGTGATAATCTGCACTGTTAAGACAGATTTATTCTGTGCTGTCTATCTTGCAGAGAGGTGTTGCCACAGTGGTTATAGAATTTTGGCTTTTGAAGTGATGTGAGCTCCCTGAGTGTTTGCTTTTAATTAGACAAAGGAAGCATGAATGGGTGGAATAATAAATAAAAATAGTAAGAAGTACGGATGCTGTAAATCATGAACAAAACAGAAGTTCCTGGAAAAGCTCAGCAAGTCTGTCAGCATCTGTGAAAAGAAATCGTTTCAGGTCCGGTGATTCTTCCTCAGAACTAACGGGTGGAGTCAGGCTCACACAGACGCAGGGTTTTCGTTGTGCTTTCAGTTGGAGCTTGGGGTTGGCTGTGGAAACTTACAGATGCAGCTCGCTTTACTGCTTCAGAGAAATGCTTTAGTTTACCCTTTGTGCAAGATTGTTTCTTTCATTATTCCTTTTACCTCGACTGGAAGGGAGATAGCATGCGAGGGCAATCTGTATTACTGAATTTGCCTTTGCCAAATGTATGAACATATGATGCTGCTATATTGGAACAGTTGATAATTAGTAGTTAATTGACATTATTTTATTAAGTATTTCAATGGAATTAAACTTATGCCAATTTTTTTTTCTATTTTAACTGTGTTGTAAGAATGACATGTGTTTTACTTAGAGCCTAGTAATGGAGCTCCCATTTATTTACTGAAAGGATGGAACTACAGAGCTCCACAGTTTAGACCAAAATAGTGTTTTAATGTACTGGAGTGAAGCAAACCAAACATAAATTGCAGTCTCGGGTGATCACCAATTGTCTAAACCCCTAAATCAGCAAAATCTAAACATGAATTTGGTAGGTCATAAAGTGTGAGCAACCCAGGGTAATCTCAGGAATTCTGTTAGCAAGCCACTCAGCGAAAGTGTTCTTCAAAACTCTGTTCTCATCATAAATAATGCCAATCGTCTTTCTTTCTACTGTTTACCTGATCGCCAACAAATAACAGCCAACAATGAACCGAAATTCCATTCGAGCAGTTCTCACGGCAATGAAACATGTCTGATGGACATCCTCAACTTTGCTCGAACTAGTTTGAATGCTGCACATCCATAACATTATCTTCCGGCAACAAAATCAGCAGATGCGATATATTCTTGCTTATCTGTAGCTTTGGAAGTTAGATTTTATCTTATTCTTCTTGCCTATACTGCACCATTGGAATCATTATCATGTCATTAATGGTTCTTTGGCATTCTGCATGCTTTCAAAGCGTTTCAGTGGGAACAGAACTTTCTAACCACAATTAGGTTCCTTGGAAATCGAGAGTGCTGGTTCCTTTTCTCAGTTTCCTTTCCTCTTATCCTCTTTCATTTCAAGTCATGCCACATAAATGGGGTTGGATTAAGGATTGGATCACACACGTTCTGGCTGTTTGATGCAAGGACAAGATATTCAGGCCACTCTGAATAACAAGATACAACAACTTAAAACTTATTACGCCTTGATTTATCGATTACAGATGCAGCAGATAAATAACCTCCATGTAATATTCGCTATGCATAGGGCATTTTACTCAGATCCACTCTATCACTTTGATTGATAATTGATTTTTTGATGTCACAAAGCCGATTTATTAATTAGACAGTTTCATGTTCACCATTGCTGAGGCTCATATTTACATTTGGGACATTCGAAATATCATTCAAATTTCACCAGCTACTGTAGTGAGGTTTGAATCCCTTTCTAAAAAGTAATGACCTGGGTTTTGATTCACTGATGCAGAAAAGTGATTACCACAGCTAATACTTGGAATGCTGTGCTGCTGAACAATTTGGAATAATCAGTTGATAAATGGCTTCCAGCAGAGATGTGGACGCAAAATGAAATATTTGTGGTATAACTGACTCTCAACGTTGATGAGAGAAGAAATTAATGTTGTCTTCAAAAGTGATTCATTTTCATGAATAGAGGAAACAATCCTTTTTATCCTGTACGACCTGGCTTTTGAAAAGACATAGAAAATGGAACCAAAGTTGGAAATGACTGAAAAAATGACGTTGGCGCAGACAGCTCCCAATCCAGCTGACAATCATAAGGATATACAGTGACTTCTGTCAGTTTTGGTGAAATGCAATTGCTTATCTAGTCGCTGTGATCACAACATTTAGCAACAGTCTGAGTTCACAGGGTTTCAGGTTGTTTGCGATAATGCCATTCAACTGACCAATAAGCTTAGGGTTTATCAAAGTCCTTGGCTGAACCAACAAGTCAATTTCAGTGTTGTCACGAATGCACTTCCTCCACGTTCTTCACTCAGGAAAAGAAAACTGGTGACATAGACATAGACCTCACTCAACCTTACTGTGTGATGCTTTTCTGCACGATAAGATCCCAAGTAGCAATTCGCTATCAGTAAAAATACCAAGACTTACATATGTCTCCTCAATCAACACTTGCAATTCACGTGGTTTATTGATTTGTCTTTCGACTGAAAATGTCCAAACAGGCAGACAATACATGTTGAGAGAAGAGGAGGAAACGTTCAAGTAACATTTACATCGATGCACCTGAGTCAGAACAGATTGCAAATGTATCTTTGTTTCTTTCACTGCAGACACTGTCAAACTAGCTGAGGGTTTTCATCACTTCAATCACTTCAACATTTAAATCTCGTCTTCTTTTGATTTTAGCTGCCTCTCATACAAAGGAAACAGGCAAGCAGGCATAGCTAGGGAATATAGCAAATGAAAAATAGGAGAGAGTTTTCACAGTCCGTAATATCAGATATCTCCTTTGGCTTCTGAAGGCACCAGTCAATGCAAATACTTCCCAACTGTCTCTGCGACATATTCACATTTACCTTCAGCGGGAAGAATTAGCAGCGGGAAATCAGACCTCCATCCTATAACTTTGGCAGCCACGATCCTTCTGAGAAAAACACGATGTTCAAATCCAGTGCAAGTTTTGGTTTCACCTTCTGTGTTTATTTCAACATAGTCTTGGTAATCAACCTCCCTGTGAGGCCCCTTCTGATTATCAAAAATCTACCCTGTGTTTGCGCACAATTTCTCTCTGGGATCGATTGTGGACTTTAAACTAGAATAAATTTGTAACTAATGTCGAGGCCTGATCACTCTTCATGTTCTGTCCTGATAATCATTAAATAGTCTTGTACTGTGGCTGCTCCTCTGTTTCTAATGTCTTTATTCATTGTTAATATTAAACAATATCCTTTCCTCAGAAATTAATTATTTTGCAATTTATTTTCTTTTTTCCTCTACTTCATCAATGCTTTACGAAAGCCCGCTTTCCTAAAGTGTTTTTGTTGTATTTCTAGGAGTAACACCTTACGAATTGAAGAGAGGATCAGCACTGGAAATAACAGAAACAGATGTGAAGGTTGGCTAAGCTGCTGCGTTGGCCACAATGTGTGGTAGAAATAATTCCCAGCAAGCAATACCCCATCTGATTATCAGAAACAACCATCGAGATGTTGTTCAGATTGGAACTTGTCAAAATGCCTTCCAAAGCAAGTTCCATCATATTTCACCTAATGCAGCCAGGAGGATAAGTAAAAGATGCATAGAAACATGTTTCCCTGTACAATTCCATAGAAATAATGACCTCCACTGTGATTGGAAATATTGATCGTTCTTTCAGTTACTGGATCAACACGCTGTGACTCTGAATATACTGTGGATGCAATTACATCATAGTGAATCCAGTGCAACACTATCACTTCCGTGCCATTAATAATTACAGAATGATAAGCAAAGCCTTACCAATGTGGCCAACACGCCAATAGTGGCCCTATCAATGAAACGTCAAGTGACCCTTCATCACAAATCATTCGAACATTTGTACTCCATTCGATTTCCCACAAGTTGGCCCAACAGCCCAGTTCAGCCAATCAGTTGCATCTCCATTCATAAACAGCCCAGTTCAGCCAATCAGTTGCATCTCCATTCATAGGTTCATTTATGTTATCAGATTTAATAAACTATATTTTGTTAATTTATTTTTAGTTTTCGCAGAATATCTGAACGCTGTTCTCATGTTATCAGAGAAGTAGCTAAAGTCTTGAACTGTTTGTCCAATGTCCTTATGACTGCCCAACTGCCTCCCTGGAGCAGTGGGAAGTTCTCAATGCATTCACAATTTTGAACAGGAAAGCGAGAATTTGCAGCAGAATTAAACATTTCCAGCGCTGAGATAAAAAAAAGACTTAATTGAAAGGGGGTAAAGCTCACCAATAGATGGGAGTCGGGAGAAGTTTGAGATGCAGTCGTCTCATTCTGTGCTTTAAGGTTCGGTCATACTGCTTGGTTATAATATGAACACAACGATGTAATTGCGAGAACGTACACGCTGGAGCACAGAGTTCCAGAGCTGTTTAGTTTTCACAGCAATTCACAGGCATTCCTTTCAGTCTTGGTGACAGATATTATGAGCTAAAGAGGCTCACGATTCCCAGAATGGTGCCAAATCTCAAAGTTGTTTTTTGAAAAAAGAGATAAGAAAAGCACTCCAATTTCCCTAACTTTCAAAACAAGACTAATAGAAAACACTGGTCCAGGTTTCTGCATTGAACAAGAATAACGATTTATTGCAAGTGATTAGACTGTAACCACAGGTAAGCAGATATAAACAGTCAGCATGAAATATCACTGACTTAAACTACGGTCAGCTTGTAAACTCATCTTCACAAACGGACAAAGGCAAATCAATATGAAAAGTAGATTGCTGGCGGAGTTGGAGGAAAAGCCAGTTCAGTGGTCTTTGCCTCCTTGTTACAACACTGAGATGATCTTTCTATGGCCAGCCAAACCCCTTGTTGTTCAGATTTCATTCTCTGATGCTTCCATTGGTTTGTACAAAGCACAGAGCGGCTTATTCACTCGAAAACCTTATCTGCCTCATCAACTCTAAAGTCACAGTTTACTGCAACTACTGCAGGAAAAATAACCTGCTTACTTCACGTTCAAAAATGAGTTTTGACTGCAGAGAGCACACCGTTTCTGGGATGGGGCAGGATTTGCACACTTCTTCTCCCAACCTCCCCCAGTGCCTCTGTATCTTTTTTGTTCAGCTCCTTGCTCGGCCATCCAACAAACAATCACACAGTTGTGACCTAGGAAGAGCTCTCTTATATTGATAATTGTCACTTGCTAGTCCACAGACCAATTAATTTCTCGTTGCCGATAAAACTGGCTTCAGTATGCGTCCTCTACTCCAGATCATCTGCAATTTAAGCTTCACTTACTGCTTTTCTTTGAACAGTTCTTTACAATGCCTACCACGAGGTTACTTGCTTTCCAAGCTGTAGCCAATCTTTCAAGTTGGGTTTTGAAACAGTTCTTGCTCATTTCAGTCACCAGTTTGTAAAAATAGGGAAAGTCAGTGAATTAGTCATTCCATATAATCGCAACATTCAGCACCATCTTCAGTTTGCAGGTTTTTTGAGGCGTGCATTCGCCAGTCGTTGGAGTGTCAATGCTGATCCTACCCAGAGCTGCACAGGAACCTCAGAATATGGATAAAAGCGTCAGTTCCACTTTATCCATTGCAGTTAGGAGAGAGTTATTACAACATTATGAAAACAGACTTCCTGGAACATGATTTTGTGACATGGAAATGCATTGCAGAATCGCATAACAGTGAATACCAAATTAATTTCATCAAGTTCATCGTAGCTCATGCATTTCTCTGCAATGAAACCATTCAAACCTGTCCTCAAATTCCTCACTTACCTATACATTGTGCTTAAAACATTCAAATGCGCTGACAGTGCCTATGGAGAAAAAAAAACAATAATGAGAGAAAGCACTGACGTTGATGACCGTAAGTAAGAACTGATCTGAAATGTAGATCTTGTCACCTTCACCACAGAAACTGCCAACCAGCTGATCACTGCAGTGTTCCTGTTAACATTCCAGATTTCCAACTCTTGTCCCGATGACCTTTGAGACCAAAAGACCAGATGGCAGCGAAATATAAATAGTGAATTCATTCACTTTTGGATAAACCGCAGCTGATCCCCCGACAAAGAACGAGAAAAACAATTACTGAAAACTTCAAATAAAAATCTTAACACCAGGATTATTGTCACTGAGTCTGTTATGCACATCAACACCAGGGATGGTTATGGAGCCGGTCAGCACATCTGCAACAAGAACATTTTTAGTGATAGGATTCATTACACGAACGACACGTTTATATTTATAAACTTCTTCTGTTTGCCATTTAGTATGACGAATATAAACTTTTAGGAGCAGGTATTCTATTTGGAGCCTTCATGTTTGAAACTCTTCACAATATATTCCCTTGTCCTGTGATATGACCGAGGTTATGTGTCCTTGTTTATGTGCATTCAATTTTGGTCAGTTATTTTCAAATTAATGCCAGCAAAATGCAATTGCTTAAATATATTCTCTAATCAGTTTGTATGTTCTTCGCCTGTGTCACTGTATTTTAATGACTTTCTCGAAGTAAACGACAGAACTTCAGCTATGACTTGATTCATAAGTATTTGAAATGTCAATGCGATGATTTAAATTCAAATGCCATGATCTCACATTAATACAACTCATTTTGTATGATAAAGGTGGATGTCTCTTTAGACTTTGATGTTCACTGCACTTGCCAGTACCCCTTCAGCAGATCGATCTTAGAAAGAAACAAGACATTGCCAACCCTGTGGAGACAATCTTCTAACAGACCAACTGGGTACAAATCTGTTTCTACATTTACTTCTCTGTGGTCTATAAAGAATCCAGTTTGTACATCCAGCTGATCAACAAACACCACTGGATGACCCCAGTTGCTTCGTTTGAGTTCCGTCCGGTAATTTTCCAGAATGTTGCGGAAAATATTTTGTCATTTGATTTTATTCACTTTGGACCGTGGAGTTAAAACAAAGATACCACTTTAAACCAGGAATACTTTCAAAGCAAATGGTTACAGATTTAAAATTTCTGTTTCGCGGCACACATACTGAATTGCCTTCAGTTTTATGGTTTTGCAGGAACAGCCCAAAAGCAGATACATTGAAAACGAAGGATTATGTATTTGACAGCAACATTTTCATCGGCTTCTGACCAGGTGACCATTGGTGTGTGGGGCTTTTGTAAAAGAAAAAGACCTATCCTGAAAAGAGAAGTCATGAAAAAAAGTCTGTGCACCTGTAAATTTCCTTCTTGCATGGAGGTACCAGCTCGTCTCAAATAAGAGTATGGCACAGTGGCTTCGTGGCTAACACTGTTGCCTCACAGCGTCAGGAACCCGATTTGATTCCAACCTTGGGTCTCTGTGTGAAATTTGTACGTAGTCCCCGTGTCTTAGTAACAGATGTGCAGGTTAGGTGGATGAACCATATTAAATTGCACTAGTTCAAGGATGTACAGGCTAAGTGGATTAGCAATGCCAATGCAGGGTTACAATGCCAGTGGCGGGTGGGATGATTTTCGAACACTCGATGGTCCTCTATCTGCTCTACTGAGATTATGTGAAGAGAGAATTATCTTCGAATTGCCTTCCTCTGCAAATCCCCGATTGAAGGAAAAATAGAAAGCCTTCAAAGTCAATGAAAAGCTAAATGCACAACTAATGAATGAAAGCATGTATTAATGTGAAAAGAACCTTTTGTCAATTGAAATGCAGCAGCCAGATTCCTCGGCCCAGTGCTCGGACATCCGTCAACTTTTTCATTATTCTTTATCCTCTTCTCCATCTTTTAAAAAGATTTTAAAGTTTTGCTTTTATGAAAACTTAGGTTGGAGTGGCTAAGGGCTGAAGCGAAGCGGCTGTATCTAATCTAGCGCCCTGAGGGACGACACTGTAAACCTCTCACTGTACGCCTGTATTTCTGTGTTTGTGTACAAGTGATAATGAACTTGATTCCAACTCTTCTAAGTCTAATTAGAAGGAATTAGGGGAAACTTGAAAAAAGAAACTTAGCAACTTCCGTGATCTCTCCAATTTCATTGATGTTTTCCCTTTCCTTCCTTGCTGTGTTTTGCACAGGGCTATCTTCCACCACGTTAACAGAAGGGCATATTGTCTGTGGAACTGCACAGAAATCGCCACTGGGGCGATTGTTACTGAGGCTGTCTTCCAAGTCAATACCAAGGAAATTATTCTGAAATCAACAGCATGGCCATCATCACTTAGACTTTGAGAAAACCGCTTAGGTTACTGTTACTGAAGCTGGCCATTACATCAGTGCCAGGAAGATAGTTGCGCAGACCGTTTGCCAACTCAGTACCAAAGTTTTGTGATATAGAATGCACATCACATCAACCACATACATCTAATTTAGTAGTTACTAGATTGTTGAACAAAACTGTAAATATTTCAGATAATGCAACTGATTTTTTTGTTGAATTTTTTCACATGTCCATTAATAAGTGTTTTACAAAGAACATAAATTGCTCAAGTAATGGCGATTTGTCAAATCAGTTTATTCTCTCGAGTGTTACAAATAGCTCAGTTCAAACTGCCTGCCTGGCTGTCTCTATGGGAAATCCTTCTGGTATAAATAAGGATCCCTCGGAGTAATGCTCTATACATATTGTCAGAGTCCTTGCCTGGCAAGACAGGCACTTACGTTTAGCACAAGCAATGGGATACCCTGTAATTTACCAGATAGATCGGATTTATTATCCAATCTTGGTTGCCGTCAGTATCCCTGGTAAGGCAATGATACAAGGTAGTATACATTGAAAGTGTATGAGGGAGTTTTATGTCTTGTATTCCTTATTTGGCAGTGTGAGTCAAATGCAATGCAAGATTGCCTTGTTTTCTTCAGGTGAGTTTTAATTAAGAAAATGTCTCCGAATATGAAGTGAATGGTAACCAACATTGATATCGTTCAGAATTCATACTCAGAGGCAAAAAAACAAGTATCAGATCAGGAATCGACCAGTACCTTTAATGTCCTAATGTCCATCAACGGGTTGCGTTTTTCATGCGGGCATTTTAAGAAGAGACAAAGCTTTTTAAATTTATTTTACAGAGAGCATAGCACATTACAGCTCAGTTCAGGTCTTTCAGCCCTCGATGTTGCGCCGACCTGCGAAGCTAATCTGAAGCCCATTTAACCTACACTATTCCATTTTAGATTAGATTTCCTACAGTGTGGAAATAGGCCCTTCGGCCCAACAGGTCCACAGTGACCCTCCAAAGAGTAACCAAACTCAGACCAATTTCACTCTGACAAATGCACCTAACACGATGGGCAATTTAGCATTGCCAATTCACCTGGCCCGCACATCTTTGGACTGTGGGAGGATACCCACGCAGACACGGGGAGAATATGCAAAATCCATACAGACAGTCAGCCAAGGCTGGAGTCGAACCTGATACTCTGGGGCAGCAGTGCTAACCACTGAGCCACTGTGCCGCTCCATTTTCATCCATATATTTATCCAATGGCCATTTAAATACCGTTAAAGTTGGAGAGTCTCTTATTGTTGCAGGCATGGCGTTCCACACCCTTACTACTCTTTGAGTAAAGAAACTACCTCTGACATCTGTCCTACATCTATCACCCATCAGTTTAAAGCTACGTCCCGTCGTGTTACCCATCACTATCCAAGGAAAAAGGCTCTCACTGTCCACCCTATCTCACCCTCTGTTTATCTTATATTTTTTAATTAAGTCATCTCCCGACCTTCTGTCTAACGAAAACGGCCTCAAGTCATTCAGCCTTTCCTCATAAGACCTTTCCTCCATACCAGCCAACATCATAGTACATCTCCTCTGAACCCTTCCCAAAGCTTCCACATCCTTCCAATAATGCGGTGACCAGAACTGTTCGCAATACTGTACGCAAAATGTGCAGCTGCACCAGAGTTCTGCACAGCTGCAACATGAACTCATGGCTCCGAAACTCAATCCCTCTCCCAACAAAGGCAAACGCACAGAATGACTTCTTAACAACTCTATCAACATGAGTTGCGACCTTCAGAGATCTAAATACATGGACACCAAGATCTCTCTGCCCATCTGCACTGACAAGAATCTTATTATTAGCCCAGTATGTATTATAGAATTTAGACTGCCTACAGTGTGGAAACAGGCCCTTCCGCCCAACAAGTCCACACCGACATCCTGTAACCAAACCCAACCTTTACCCCGACTAATGCACCGAACTAACACATCCCCAAACACTATGGAAATTAATCTTGCCAATTCAACGAACCTACACATACTTGGATAGTGCGAATAAACCAGAGCACCCAGAGGAAACCCACGCAGACACAGAGAGAATGGGTAACCTCTACACAGACAGTTGCCCGAGGCTGGAATCGAACCTGGGTCGCAGGTGCTGTGAGGCAGCAGTGCTAACCACTGAGCCACCATGTCGCCTATCCCTGTTGCGTGTTCCAAAGTCCATCACCTCACACGTTTCCACATTAATCTCCATTTTCCACCTCTTAACCCAACTCTGCAGCTTATCTGTGTACCTCTGCAACTGGCAATATTCTTCAACACTATCCACAACTCCAGCGACCTTAGTGTCATCTGCAAATTTATTAACCCATTCTTCTACGGCCTCATCCAGGTCCTTTGTAAAAATGACAAACAGGAATGGCCCCTAAACTGATCCATGCGGCACACAGCTAGTAACTGAATTCCAGGATGAACATGTCCATATATTCAGCAATAGCCTACCGTGGTGAACTTCCTGAAATCCATATATACCACATCAACTGCTTTACCCTCATCCATCTGTTTGAGCTCTTTCTCAAAGAACTCAATAAGTTTGTAAGGCACGACATACCCTTCATAAAACCGTGTTGAATATCCCTAATCAACTTATTCCTTTCTAGATGGTTATAAATTATATCTCTTATAACCTTTTCCAAACGTTACCCATGACCGAATTAAGGCACACTGGTCTATAATTACCAGGGTTGTCTCTACTCCCTTTCTTGAATGAGCAGACAAAATTTGCTATTACCCAGTCTTCTGACACTATTCCTGTCGACAATGATCACTTAAAGGTCAAAGCCAAAGGCTCTGCAATCTCCTCCCTTGCTTCCCAGAGAATCCTAGGAAAAATTCCATCTGGCCCAGGGGGCTTAACTGTTTTCACATTTCCAGAATTGCTAACATCTCCTCCTTGTGAACCTCAATCCTGTGTAGTCTAGTAGTCTGTGTCTCAGGATTCTCCTCGACAACATTGCCTTTTTTCATCGTGAATACTGATGAAAAGTATTCATTAAGTGCTTCTCCGATCTTCTCAGACACCATGCACAACGTCCCACTAGTGTCCTTGATTGGCTCTAAGCTTACTCTAGTCATGCTTAAATTCCTGACTTTCATATAAAAAAAAGCTTTAGGCCTGTGTCAGAAAAACCTCTTGCACACATTGGCCAGAAAGTACTTGAAGCATAGTATTTCCAGTCAATATTTGCAGTCAGAGGAGTTTCACGAGGTTGATACCTGAGTTGACAATGTTGGTTTATGAGGCAAGACTGGGTAGGTTGAGATTATATTCACTGGAATTTAGAAGACTGAGGGTGATCTTATCGAAACATATAACATTATGAAGGGAATGGAGAAGATAGTAGTAGAGAGAATGTTTCCACTGGCAGTGAACCAAAGACAAGAGGGCAGAGCCTCAAGATTAGAGGGAGCAGATTTAGGACTGAATTGAGTAAGAACTTTACCCAGAATGCTGTTAATTCATGGAATTGCTTGCCTAGGGAAATACTTGACCCTACTTCACTAAACCTTTTTAAAGCTAAGATAGATTTTCTTGCAAAATAAAGCAATTAAGGGTTAAGGTGAGAGGGCGGGGAAGTGGACCTGAGGCCATGAAAAGATCAGCCATAATCTTATCTAATGGCGGAGCAGGCTCAAAGGGCGGACGGCGTATTCCTGCACCGAGTTATTATGCTTTTAATAAGAACAACAAGTTGCAGGGCTATGAGCTGTCACTCCCCATTAGTTGGTACCGATACAACAGCCACAAAGTCTTCTGTGTTGTGGAGCTTCAATGATGCACCGATTATCTGTCATTTTATTTCTCCAGCGCTGTCACATCCACCTTATTAAATATTCTTCTCCTCCTCGTTTCCTTTCGTTCTTTCACTTCCATAAACAATCGAGGTATCGAGGGGCATTTCGCACTCAGTCCTGCATTTCACTTCTGGCTCCAATAGCCAATAGGTGACGGCTATGTGTTAATTCGGGGAATAACTATGCACGCAAATTGCGGCAGGCATTTGGAATTGTCTTTTACAAATGGCTGGTGATATTCCAACAATTGTTGATACATCTGCTAGTTTGGAAGATTGATAGCGCAGACTTTTCATACTCTGTTTGTTCAATAACTGTGACTAACGCCAATCTCCGTGGGGACAGTAACTTTCACCAGGGATTTTGTCTTAGTGATAAATAACATGCTCCTCTCAACATTCCCTGATCAACATGAAGTGTGGTCTGAAGCACAGAGTCAAACGATTATGCACACGCAGGGAAAAACGCATTCGAACCAACCAGCGCCGCAAAAACCGTCAGTTCCATTAGACGTTCAGATACTGCAGTCACTGAAGAAAATCGAGATGGTATACTATCCTGTCCTCGCTGCTGTTGGCGTTTGTTGTAAGTCTTTGTACATAGTTATTATTTCTGTGCTCTTTAAGTGTACTACTGTCATCTGATGTAATGTTCTTCCATCATGTTAATTGTTATGTTTGATCCGGTTTCGTTCGACGCACTAATTCACTAAATCACGTTTGTCCACATTATTGTTTTTTTAAAAAAATTATATTATTCTATGTCTACAACCGGTAGCTCGTAACTACCCGTTTACTATTTATTCATATTTTGGTTCTATATATTTGTGGTTCAACATTTAGAATTACCGGATGTACAGAGCATGTTTCTGGATTGAGTACTTTTTTAGACTAGAAATAGCTGTTCTTGAGTTCACTGCAATTTTTAAAAAAATGCTGATAAATAGGGATATTTATCAAATGCTAAAACACTTAGAGAAGCAAGTTACATACCAAAAGGACGGTGTGAGTGTATTATATCGGAGACAGACTGGATAGTTTTGAACTCCTGATCTCTATCATATTCCTGCTTCAGGGCCGTAATTGCGGGATTACAATATTTACTTGATTTGACCCGCAAGCATATTTGCATAGGATGTGGGCGTCTTTGGCGGTAGCAGTAATTATTTCTCATGGCTATTTACCCTTCAGGGCCAGGTGATGAGCCACTGCAGTTATTTTAGTGTAGGTACGGTCAAAATGCTGTTTGTGAGCAGGTTCCGGGGTTAGGGCCTGTGCACAATTGAAGGAAAAGCAATGGATTTTCAAACTAGAATTATGGGTCGTTTGGAGGCCATTGCAGATCCTGTTGTTTCTATCTATCTGCTGGACTCGTCATTCCAGATTTTAGTGGCGGTGGTATTGAAAAGAGCTTTCTAAAGCATACACTGCTGCGACTAGATATGTTGGAAGAAGTGTCATCTGATGTAATGTTCTTCCATCATGTTAATTGTTATGTTTGATCCGGTTTCGTTCGACGCACTAATTCACTAAATCACGTTTGTCCACATTATTGTTTTTTTTAAAAAATTACATTATTCTATGTCTACAACCGGTAGCTCGTAACTACCCGTTAACTATTTATTCATATTTTAGTTCTATATATTTGTCGTTCAACATTTAGAATTACCGGATGTACAGAGCATGTTTCTGGATTGAGTACTTTTTTAGACTAGAAATAGCTGTTCTTGAGTTCACTGCAAATTTTTAAAAAATGCTGATAAATAGGAATATTTATCAAATGCTAAAACACTTAGAGAAGCAAGTTAGATACCAAAAGGACGGTGTGAGTGTATTATATCGGAGACAGACTGGATAGTTTTGAACTCTTGATCTCCATCATATTCCTGCTTCAGGGCCGTAATTGCGGGATTACAATATTTACTTGATTTGACCCGCAAGCATATTTGCATAGGATGTGGGCGTCTTTGGCGGTAGCAGTAATTATTTCTCATGGCTATTTACCCTTCAGGACCAGGTGATGAGCCACTGCAGTTATTTTAGTGGAGGTACGGTCAAAATGCTGTTTGTGAGCAGGTTCCGGGGTTCGGGCCTGTGCACAATTGAAGGAAAAGCAATGGATTTTCAAACTAGAATTATGGGTCATTTGGAGGCCATTGCAGATCCTGTTGTTTCCATCTATCTGCTGGACTCGTCATTCCAGATTTTAGTGGCGGTGGTATTGAAAAGAGCTTTCGAAAGCATACACTGCTGCGACTAGATATGTTGGAAGAAGTAATTGTGTCTGTGGTGCTTAACACGAAGACTGAGTTTTGCTCAGTGGTGTGAAGTTTCTACAGCTTGTTGTTGTAGTTTCACTAATCCAGACAAATGGGGATTATTCAATTCTACTCCTGACTTGTAACTCCTAAATTCTGGGCAGTCTCTGGGGAGTCAGGAGATGAGTTACTCGTTGTAGCATATCTTGCATTTGGCTTGATTTTCTAAGCACAATATTTATCTGGCTAATATTGTCAATGGTGAACGGACAACCTTGATTCTGGGGAGTTCCGTGATGATAATGCCATTGAATGTCGAGGGGCCACAGCTCAGCTCCCTCTTGTTGAGCTGGCATACGTGTGGCATGAATATTACTCGCCATTTGTCAGCCCAAACCTCTGTACTGTGCAGGTCTTGCTGAATTTAGACACGGACTGCTGCAGTATCTGAGAAGTTGCAAGCATTACAGGGTATGTACAATCATCAGTACCATCCCCACTGCTGGCCTTGTCATGTTGCAGCTGAATATGGCTGGACAGAGGACGTAGCTCTAAGGAACTCCTACAGAGAAGTGCTAATGCTGAGGTGACAGGCGTTAGCTATAACTACAGTTCCTGCAGATTTTACGTTGATTCCAAATGACACTAGTTTTGATCTCGCTCATTTCTTACTCAATCAAATGCTGCTTTGCTATCAAGTGCAATCACTCCCATTTTATCTTTTGAATTCAGTTCTTTTGTCCTTTTCTGAACTGAGGGTGTCATGAGATCAGGAGCTGAGTAGTCCTGGCAGAATCCTGACTGAGTTTCAGTGAAGAGAAAAAAACTGAAAGAACTGTGGTTGCCGGAAATCTGAAAGAAAAACAGAAATTGCTGGGAAATCTCTGCAGGTCTGGCAGCATTCGTGGAGAGAAAGCACAGTTAACGTTTCGAGTTATTTGTAAGTATCTGTGAACGTGAAGCATGAACGGTGCTTTCTGTTTGCAGATGCTGCCAGACCGCCGAATTTTTCCAGTAATTTCTGATCTTTTTTCTCAGGTTCAGTGAGCTGGTTGTTGCTAAGTTCTGCTTGAAAGAACTGTTGATGATCCCTTCCATCACTTTTCTGATGCTTGGGAATTGGCCAGATGTGTTTGTTCTGGGAAATGCTCTACAATGCCGGAGAAGTGCCCTTTTGGTAGGTGCGCAGGAACAGCTTGGCTGTGTGCACAACAAGTTACGGAGCACTTGTCATATTGACTTTGCAATAACTCGTGCCTCCAGCCATTTCTTGACATCCTGTGGAGTGAACCGAATTGGATAAAGAGCCTTTTGAGTAGAGTAGATCGATCATCCATTCAGCACTTGTGGCCGAAGATAGTTGTGAATGCTTCAACCTTATCTTTTACACCGCCAATTTAAGGATGGTGGATATTTGTGGAGCGTTCTCCAACTTTTATACTGGTTGAATTTCCATCACCAATGACCACTGGATCTGGCAGGACTGCTGCGTTTAGATCTGATCCGTTGGTCATACAATTTGTTTAACTCTGTCTTTCTGTCGCTGCTTCGGCAGTTCGTCACGCAATTAGTTCTGGTTAATTCTTCATCACGTGAGCTGTCAACTTTAAGCTTGCCCCAAGTTGCTTCTGGCATTCCCTTCTGCACCGTTTTTCGACCCTGTGTTGATTCACTGTTTAATGACAATTGTCGATTCGGGGCCATGAGGTTGTATTGAAGTAGAATTCTTTTGCTGTTTATAGTCCACAGAGTCCCATGAATGTCCACTGCTGAGTTGTTCCAGTTGTTCGAAGCCTCTTTCGTTTAGCACAGTGTAAGTGCCTCACAACAGTGGGAACCTTTTTTCTCTGATGGTAATGGCTAGCACTAGGGGACATAGCTTTAAATTAAGGCATGATAGATATAGGACAGATGTTAGAGGTAGTTTCTTTACTCAGAGTGCAGTCGGGCCGTAGAACTCCTCGCCTGCAGCAGTAGTGGATTCGCCAACTTTAAGGGCATTTAAATAGTCATCGGATAAACAAATGGATGTAAGTGGAATAGTGTAGGTCAGATGGGCTTCAGATTGGTTCTCCAGGTCAGCATAACATCGAGGGCCGAAAGGGCTGTGCTGCGCTGTAATGTTCTATGTTCTAACACAATAGAGTGTACCTTGAATGTGAGACTAGGCATTGTTGCCGTGAGAAAAGATATAGCAATGGAGGGATGGTGCTGTCTCGGTCATTGTCTTTCATGATTGATTCTGTGATGTGCTTGTAAATCCTCCAAGACAGATCTCCCAATTTTTGAAACTAGCCCCTGATGTGACTAAAAGTGACTTATTTCTGGTACTCTGGTCGATGACAGTATTCATTCATTTCTTTCTTTTTTGATGCCTTTTATTTTTGTGCCTCAGTGGTTTGCACTGCTGCCTCACAGCGCCAGGGACTTTGGTTGGATTCCAGCCTTGGACGACTGCATCTGGAGTTTGCACATTCTCCCTGTGCCTGCATGGGTTTCATCCGGGTGTTCTGGTTTCCTGCCACAGTCCAAAGATGTGCAGGTTAGGAGAATTGGCCATGCAAAATTACCTGTTGCATTCAAGAATGTGAAGGGTAGTGCATTGGTCAGGAGGAAATATAGGATAATAGGGTAGGGGAATAGGTCTGGGTGGGTTCCTGTTCGGAGCTTTGGTGTGGACTTGTTGGGCCAAATGGTGGTTTTCCGCACTGTAGGGATTCCATGATACAGCTTGCTTATCTCCGTGGACAGTTGACACAGGAACCATTTTGCTGTGAGTTTGAAATCATTTGTCCAGCTGACCAGGCAACCCTCAAGGGAATTCATGAATCATGGTACTTTCTTTTACGAAAACATACAATGGTTTGATTTGTAATTCCAGATTGTCATCATCTCACGTGGTGGGCTTTGAACGCAGATCCCCAGAAAACTACCCCAGCTTCCTCGATTATCAGCCCAGCCACAATATCACTGTACTATTTTATATTGGCAGTCATATTGCCATGTTCATGTAGGACATTAGGTTTTTGGCTGTATTTTCGTTCTACATATCTGATGACGAAGCTTCTGTTGAATTGATTGAATTGAATTTATTGTCACGTGTACTGATGCATAGCCAAAAGCTTTGTCTTGCGAACAATATATGCAGATCACAGAGGTAAAAAGCTTAGATAAGTAACTAACAGCTAAACAATGGCAAAAACCAAAACACACGTCCAGGCGAATGCCACCAGTTTGTGAGTCCATTCAGTATTCTAACAACTGTCGGGTAGAAACTGTTTTGAATCCGGCTGGTGCGTGTGTTCAGGCTTCAGTACCTTCTCCCTGTTGCAGAAAAGCATTGCCAGGGTGGGATGGATCAAAGTTCAAAAGATTATTGCAATTGCAACAGCCCCTTTGAACTTATTGGTTCAAACTTAATTTGTTAAAGACAATAACAATTTATAATTCAGCTATCATTTCCTGAAACTGTACTTAATTCACCGCAAACTCTCTAATCCAGTAGAAAAGTATGGAGATCACGAAAAGGATCGTCTCTCTAACCGAGGATAACTGTATAGAGATCAAGAGAAGAGCCATTCATTGATTCCTATTGCAAAGTCAAGAAAAGCGTACACATCAGAAACTGGAACATGAACTGATTTCTCCTATCTCAGGTTAACGATGGAATTTGAACTCTTATAAGGACCAGGAACCCTGCGATGACCCTTCTCCATGACTCGGGACGGCTGCATAAAGATCAGGAGCAGGATCATCTATTACCTCTTCTCTACAAACCCAGGATCAATTTGTAGAGCCAAGGAGCAGAATCTGTGCTGATTGCAGTCTCCAACAAAACAAATATGTTTAGGAATACACCCTGTTATTGACACTACGTTTTTCTCTCAAATGTGTTGCTTCATATGAATTTCTATTCACTTATGTAGCACAATTTAGTTTTCCTTGTCTTTCACCTTGCAGCTTATGTAAGCAAATTGTTCGTTCTTAGGGTGAAAGGGCGAGAAGTCATGAAAAGGGCACTGAGTTGGATGATCAACCAACATCATATTGAATGTTGGAGCAGGTTCGAAGTGTTAAGTGGTCTTCTCTTGAGTGTGGTTCGGCTGAAATCACTGAATGGGGTTCTTTAAGATCTGGCCAAAGCAATGTCAAGCAGACACATGCGTTTCAATTCATCACAAATTTACTCGCTTAATCTGCTTAATAGATATGAGCAAATTTATTCCCTGAAGGCATTTTATATAAAAAATTAATGAGCGAATCTATTGATGTAATTTTTATAACCAAACTATTGAGCGAATTTATTTGGTTCCTGTTTATGAACAAACTAATGAGTGAATCCATTAGCTTAAACTACTTTATAGATATTCAAAAGTGTGTCAGTTCCTTCTGCTGTTCAACTACGGGCACTCCTGAGTGACAGCCGGCTCTTGGAAGTTGCCCTCAATTCCATGGTGTCAGGAGCCCCAGTCTGACAGTGAAGTCCATGAGCTTTGTTTCGCAAGCTCCAGCCCGATCTTGGATGTCCTGTGAGTGGGGCAAATTCATTGATGTTAACCTATTCTGAATCCAAAGTTATGTGTTGTGCCAGCAATGTTTGGTACTTTCGGTCCTGCACCAAGCATTTTGTTATGTAAGATAGAACCCCAGGTTCCTGTGGCTGAGCCACAATATTCTGTTTCTCGTCAACCAAAGCCTGTCTTCCACGTAATTTTTCATTGTCACCTCCAACTAACCCTGAATGATTAACCCTTAACAATCTGGTTTGGCGATACCATTTTGTTCAGATCAACACTGCATCTTACTCCTGTTTGGTATGGTTGTAGTATTCAGTGCCACTGAAGTTGATATAAATGGATCTAGAATGATATTTAATAATTAAATCCATCAATTCCTTCGAAGTTTCAATTTTATCCTGAGCTCTTTTAATCTGCTGCTTTTGATGCTTTACTTCTATGTACTTGTTTTGTTCATTTCCTCTCCCTGCAGTTAACTTACTGGCGATTGTCATCCTCTCAAGAGGTAAATGTGGACTTTGTAAATCAGTCACCCACTACCTGGTGGCCATGGCAGCTGCGGATCTATTGGTCGTCATCCTCGATCTAATGATGCGACACATACCTATAGTTCATTGGGTGAAGTTTTACTTTGTGAAGTCCAATTGTAATCCTCTCAAGAGGTAAATGTGGACTTTGTAAATCAGTCACCCACTACCTGGTGGCCATGGCAGCTGCGGATCTATTGGTCGTCATCCTCGATCTAATGATGCGACACATACCTATAGTTCATTGGGTGAAGTTTTACTTTGTGAAGTCCATTCCTGCGTGCAATATCCATGCTGTCCTTTTATATGCAGCAACAGACTGTTCTGTTTGGTTCACTGTCATATTTACCTTTGATCGATTTGTCGCCATTTGTTGTCAGAAGATGAAAACTAAATATTGTACTGAGAAAATGGCGATTATAGTTATAGGAAATGTGGCTGTGCTGAGCTGCCTCAAGAATATTTTCTGGTATTTTATGTACACAAGTGAATATCGGCTTGTCAATGATCCTTGGTTTTGTTATGTAACAATGAATGTGCGCTTTACACTGCTATGGAGAATAATTGAACTTCTTCATTATGTTTCCACCCCGTGTATCCCATTTGTCCTCATTCTACTGTTTAATGTCTTAACGGTCAGACACATCATAGCTGCCAACATAGTCCGCCAGAGATTCCGCAGCCAGCGAATTGCAGAGAATCAACATGATCAAGAAATGAAGAACCGTAAAAAATCCATTACTTTTATGTTTGCTATATCTGCAAATTTTTTAGTATTATGGGCTGTTTTTCTGACATACTCTGTCTGTTATCAAATGAGGTGGTTGGGATACAGTTCTGTCAGATTACATTTTATAGTTGGAGAAGTAGGATTTATACTTCAGCTATTAAGTTCCTCCACCAACACTTGCATTTATGCAATGACACAGAATAAATTCCGAGCTGAGTTGAAGAAAATGATGAAATACCCATTTGTCCTACTTGTTAAATTGCTTGTTAAAGTCGTTCTTTAGGGAAAAAAAGATTCTCTGGTTGCGACGCCAACTTGATATCTGTTGTATTGCCCAGACAAAAGTACATATGATGCTGATATCTACTGAAAATAGAGAATGCCTTTCGAGTCAGAGACAAATAAACAACTGAGGCTAAACGTGTAAATATATATTAATTAATTGTGAACATAGCACCTGCACTCCAGATTGGGAATGAGTTGAATGGAGCCGGCTTATTGCAGTTTTAACAAGCGTTTTTATTCTTCAGACAGAAGCTGGAAAGAAA
>NC_057746.1:3936854-3948323 GCF_004010195.1 Chiloscyllium plagiosum | reverse complement strand
CGATGAGGAAGCAGGTTGCTAAAGGTGAAGTTACATGGAACTAACGTCCTGGACATTTTTGGGGAAGTAAAAGAAGACTGGGTAGGGGTAGTGTTGTTGATATGGTCCACGTTGATTTCCAGAAGACATTTGATAGAGCGGCACAACAGATGTGCGATGAGAGTTATGTGTCATGAAATAAATGGATCAGTATTAACTGATCCAAAATTGGCTAGGGTAGAGGAGAGTTTGTCCTGGAGGTCCCCAGAGAGCCACTGTGAATCTGTAATTGTTCAGATACACAACAATGATCTAAATCTTGGCGCGCACAGAATTGAAAACTTTGAGGAGGACTGGGTATAATTCCAGAAGACTACACGCACACTAATGGTGTCAGCAGATAGTTGGCAGATAAGGTTCAATGCAGAGAAGTGTGAGCTGATGCATTTTCGAATGAAGAATATTAAAAGACAATATAAACTAGGGAGATACGTTGCTAAAGAAAGATGCAAAATGGAGGGGTATGGAGTATTTGTGCAAAGTTCGTTGAAAGTGGCACGAAAGGTAGAGAGAGCAATAAGTAAATCATACAATGTCTTAGTTTTACTTAAAGGGGGATAGAGGATAAAGAGCACGGAGATAATGTTGAACTTGTACAAACACCTGTTAAACCTCAGTTGGAGTGTGGGGAAAGTGCAGAAGTGGTTTGCAGGAATTGTTCCAGGAGTAAGACAGACCAATTACCGTATAAGGATAGGTAGAAGAAGTTGTGATTGTTCGCTTTGCAGTGAAAAAACGTGAAGAATAGATCTGAGAGAGTTTTTAAAAGTCATGATTTGACTCGATCGAATAGTTAAACAGAAATTAATCCTGTTCTTCAGAGAAACAAGAAAAACAGAGCATCAGGTTAAAATGATTTGCAAACGAAGAAATTATGAAATGTGGAAAAAGACTTTTACTCTAACTCGTTGGGGTAAGGAATGCACTGCCCTGAAATGTGGTGGAGGCATGTTTAATTTGGCCATTCAAGAGGTCATTGGGTGATTATTTGGTTACAAATAACGTGCAAGGTTGTGGGGTGGGAGTGGGGTGTTGGGGGAGGAGCATAGAGGTTGGCACCCAGTAATGCTGTTAATTAAACAAACCAGATCAGGCAGGATGGATTGAATAGTCTTTTGTACTGTAACTGTTAAGTGATTCGGTGGGTTGAGGAAATGTTAAGAATGATGAAGTACTGTGACTGGGGTAGCAGAGGGGACAGTATTCATAGAAGGCTGACAGTGAAAGGAAGAAGATAAATTTAGTTGGGGCATCCTGCTGGAGTTAGCAGAATTGACGGAGGATTGAGCATTAGATTTTGAATGCAGAGACGGATGGCGTGGAAAGTAAGGACATGGCGAACTCTGATGTTGTTCTTGTTGGGAGGGGAAAAAGTGAGGGTAGAAATGTGTGATAGCTTTATATATCCTTCAAAAGCTATACTGACCAAAACAAAGTGCCTGGTGATTGACTCTACTTTCTTGGGACCATGTACCCTGGATTCTGAGGATCACACGCTGACAACTCTTCATGATCACACTGTCAGCTTATGTGTAGATCGCTGGCATCACTAAACTGGTCATGCTTCTGGGGTTCTCTGCGTTCCAGTAATTCACAGCTGCGCCAGTCAAATGCTGCTTATCGGATTCCTTAGCTGTACTAAGTCATTAATGAAAACAAGGTTCTTTGCAATTCTCCTCCTTTGCAATTCTAGTTAGTAACACCTTGTTGCATCTATTAGTTCCCTTGACTTTTCTGGCTCCTTACTGCTCAGAGAACAGCACCGTTTAAGAACGAAACACTCTCCCCCTGCCCCACCAAACAATTGGATGGCCACGGTTGAAGAGTCTCACCACTTGCTCTGTTAGCTGAATCTATCAACATAACATCTCAGGATCTGGCCGATGTCTTCAGTTTGCCCGAAAATGAGGAGAATATAATTTTAGACATTGAGTGGTTGGTACGCTATTGGATTCAGCTCATCATCAACTGCTTCGTATTTCTCCCTCCACAATGTTCTTCATTTCCTCCACTCCATCACATCATTAATGCTGTTGAATCTCTATCACTAACTCTCTGTTCCATCAATTATACTGGTCCAGCTCTTTTTTTATTCTGCAATTCCTTGTCTATAACTCTATGCAATATGTTGCTATCGCCCTCTCTCCTGTGTGGAAATCCTTCAAAAGAGATCAGGAAACTTGGAATCCAAATTACTACAACATCAGAAGCATTATGCTTGCGTGTGAGAGAGGGAGGGAGATGGAGAAAAAATGTTAGAGAGAGACAGAAATGATACAGTTCGGGTGCAAGGGCAATAAAACAACTGAGAGAGTTTAAAAGAGAGGGTAGATGGACTTATCGGAAACAAGGAGAAGCAGAGGAAATCTAATGGTTAGACAAGAGCTGAAACAGAAAGAGAGAGAAAACTGTGCCAGACAAATAATAGAGGAAACGGGGAATGAAGTCAAAAGAAATGTGGGTATGTCGAGAGCAAGTAAGTGGAAAAGAATAGAAAAGAACAAGGAGATAGCGATTGGACAAAGCAGATTAGTCCAGAGAGTGAGAGATGTCGAGAGACAAATTAACAGACGTAGTGAGAAACACTGCGAGGAAAAACCTTGTGAGGAAGATATATGACTGATCGATATGGGGAGGTGTAATGAAACTCTCTCTCTCTCCCTCCCTTCTGTCTCTCTATTAATTTCTCTCTGTGTGCCTCTCTGTCATCCTACTTTTTGTCTCACTGTCCCTTTCTCGATCTTTGCCTTTTCGTTGTTTCAAAGCATATCTCGTGCATTGCATTTTCTGTTTTGTTGTTTTTCAATTTCCATCCATCCCCAATCTACGCCTTGTTCCGATCTGTGTACCATGGCTGGTTACCTCAGTTAATTAGAGCGTGCTGAGATTGTACATCCTATGTTGCTGTGAGTTATTCCCTTTTCATCAGAGACATGAAATGAAGAAGTGTTCTGAAGAAGGTTCATTGGTTCCACAACATTAACTCTGATTTCTCTACACAGATGTCACCAGACCAGCTAATATCGTTTCCAGCAATTTCTGTTTTCGCTTTGAATTTCCATCAGCTGTGCTTCTTTTGGTTTTCCATTTTCATGAGAGTTGTGTGGTACTAATGTGTCTTGTCAGTCCGTGTGTGAATGGGAACTCTGGCAGAGAGGGCAGCAGGGGTCACATGGCTGCCTCTGGGATGGCACAGTGGTGTTCAGTGGTTCGCACTGCTGCCTCACCGCACGAGGGACCCGTGTTTGATTCAGCCCTGGGTGACTGTCTCTGTGGAGTTTGCATTTTCCCTGTGTCTGTATGGCATTCCTGATTCCTCCCACAGTTCAAAGATCTACAAGTTAGTTGAATTGGCCATGCCAAATTGCCCCTTAATGTCCAGGAGTTGCTGGCAAATGCAGAGATAGGGAGGGGGTGTTGGGTGTGCCTTGGATGCTCTTGGAGGGTTGATGTTGACGTGATGGACTGAATCGCCTCTTCCTGAACTGTATGGAGTCTTTCATTCTATGTTAATATATTGGCCCTGCCAAAGTCTCTCTTTTCTCTCCTACCTAATCTGTCTTCCCCTGTTTTTACTTTTCCCAGCCATTACTTCCTATATATTCTCCTATTGCCCCGTCTCAAAGTCTCAAATATCATCCAATCTCTATATCTCACTTACTTCCTTAATTTCCCAATCACCATTTCTTTGTTATCGCTTTCTCTCTCTCTCTCTCATTCCTTTTATTGCTCTCTTCCTTCGAGTACCAATTTGACTCACTGCTCCTCTCACATTTTCTCTGTCTATTCCATTCTCTATAAGACTATAAAACATAGGAGCAGAAATTAGGCCATTCAGTCCATCAAGTCTGCTCTGCCATTCACTCATTGCTGATATGTTTCTCATCCTCATTCTCCTATTTTCTCCCCATCCTCCTTGATCCCCTTGACAATCAAGAACCTATCTCCCTCAGTCTTAAATGCAGTCAATGACCTGGTCTTCACGGCCTTCTGTCACAATGAATTCATAGAATCACCATTCTCTGGTTGAACATGTTTCTCTTTATCTCCACTTTACATTCGGGTCCTAGTCTCTCTTACCGATGAAAACATCTTCCCAACATCCACTCTGTCCAGACCATTCAATACTCTTTAAGTTTTAATTGGATCCCTCCCTCATCCTTCTAAACTCCATCGTGATGACCAAGATTAGCAAATATCTGATTTAAGAATGTGTTTTAGCAAAATCTTGTTAGGTTCGACTTATTTTTGGATATTACAAGATCATGCTTTTAGCAAGAGTTGCCTAACACTGCTCGCAATTGAGAAGAAATATTGAACTACATTTTCTGCAATCATCAGTGCATCTGACTAACTCTGGTTTCAAATGACCACCTCATATGTTAAGCTTTTCATTCTTGGGACTATTCTTATGAAAGTCCTCTGAACATGGTCCAGGGCTGGTGTATCCTTCCTGATATAAGGAGCCCAAAACTGTGCACAATACTCCAAACGTGTCTGACCAGAGGTTGATGGAGCATCAAAAGTACATCCCTGCTTTTATTTTCAAGTCCACCCAAATCAAATGGCTCAGTGGTTAGCACTGCTGTCTCACAGCACCAGGGACCGGGATTCGTTTCCAGTTTCTGGCGACTGTCTGTGTGGAGTTTATACATTCACCCCATGTCTGCGTGGGTTTCCTCTGGGTGCACCAGTTTCCTCCCACAGTCCAAATATATGCAGATTAGGTGAACTGGCTGAGCTAAATTGCCCATAGTGTTCAGAAATGTGTAGGTTCGGTGCATTAGTTGGGGGTAAATGTAGAGTAATAGGGTAGGGAAATAGGTCTGGGTGGGATAATCTTCTGAGAGTCAGTGTAGGCTTGTTGGGCCAAACAGCCTGTTTCCACATTGAAGGGATTCTATGATGATTGCATTTGCCTTCTTAACCACTGACACAATTTGCAAGTTTGTCTTGAGAGAATGCTGGAATAGAACTCCCAAGTCTCTTTGCACTCCAGACTTCTGAATTTTCGTCCCATTTAGAAAATAGTCCATACCTCTATTCTTCCTACCGAAGTACATGACCTCACACTTTCCCATGTTGAAGGCCACTTGCCATTTCTTTGCCCACTCTCCTAAACTATCCAAATCAGGTTCCTCATCCACCCCTCTACTTATCTTTGTATCATCCGCAAACATTTCCAGAATGCCCTCAGTTCCTTCATATAGATCATTAGTGTATCAAGTGAAAAGTTGTGGTCCTCACACAGCTTTGCAGAGCACAACTCATCATTTAAAAGAAACCTTTTATCCCCACTCTCTGCGTCCTGCCAGACAACCAAGCTTCTACCTTGCCTCTAACACCATGGGCCCTTATCTTACTCAGCAGCCTCCTGTGCAGCACCTTGTCAAAGGCCTTCATGAAGCCCAGGTAGATAACATTCATTGGTTCTCCTTGGTCAAATCTGCTTGTTACTTCCTCAAAGAATATTGGCAGAGTTGTCAGGCATCACCTCACCTTGATGAAACCGTGCTGACTTTGTCCTATTTTACCACACGTTTCAAGTATTCAGTAATCTCATCCTTCACAATGGATTCCAGGATCATACCCACAACTGAGGTTAAGCGAATTGATCAGAAATGTTCTGTCTTTCACCTTTTTAAACAGGGGTGTCATGTTAGCGGTTTTCCAGTGCTCTGGGACCATCCCTGATTCTATTGATTCCTGAAAGATCACCACCAACGTCTCCACTATCTCCTCCGCTACCTCCCTTAGAACTCTGGGATGTAGTCCATCTGGTACGGGTGATTTATCCATCTTCATGCCAATCTCGCACTTTCTCCTTGGTGATGGCCACCATACTCACCTCTGCCATTCACTGTCTTGACTTTTTGCCTATCTCTTCTTACGTCAACATTTGGCCTTTATGTGTCTAAGGAAACTCTTGCAGTCTTCCTTTATGTTACTGGTTAGCTTACCCTCATATTTAATCTTCTCCCTCCTTATGTCTCTCCCATTTGGCAAAAATCCCCTGTCTTTCATTTCTGCCCTTTCTTTCTGTCTCTATATTTATTTAGACTACCCCCACTCAGATTTCCCATCACCCTCTCTCAAATTCCTACTCTTTGCCTGGCTCTGGAATGTTTTCTTTATCTCCATTACTCTTTTCCTTTTCAGTTTTTCTTGCACTTTTCTTTCTTTCCCTCACCCCCAGTCGATTTTTCCAGTGTTTCAGTCTCTACGTATTTTCTCGATTCTCAATCTGCTGTTTTTCAAAGTAAAGTTATTCCTCCTGACACTTTCAGCTTCCTTAACTCTGTCTGTTCAGCATTAAGTCTCTTATTTTGGTGTCTCTGTCTCTGTCTCCACCTCCTGTTACTCCCACTGACATTCACTAATGTCCAGTCACTGTCTCCATTATTCTCTCCCCGGAATTTGGTCCGTTCCTTCTGTATCCGTTGATCATTTCTGTTCCATCGAATCCCAACGTGCAGTTTTATTTACTTTTCTATTGATTTTCCTCTATTTACTCATCATCCTGGGTTTCGCCATTGCTATCTCTCCCTCTGGAAATATGAGCTACAGTTCAACAGTCGGAGACACCAGCTGACCAATACTAGTGGCTGAAATGGCCTTTGTCTGTCGGGAAAACGTTCTATTGTTGTCGCTTATGTTATCTTCACCCTCTGGAGAAAGATTACATTAACAACGCTGACCTCATAAGTGTCAGAGCATGTGTTGATGGCGATGAATTGTATTTCAAAATGGATAGGAACCTTTCCAGTTTGTAAGCTTACAGACAAAAGACTACGTCAGCAGTTGAGCAATAACTAAGGTGTCAAATCAGCTCATCATTATTAAATAGTACGAATGCACTCAGTTCTCTGGGTGCCTTCATAATTCATTTCATTCCGGAAGAATTGTTTGAGCATTAATATCCAGCCTCTGTTAAACTGTGAATATTTTTCAAAACTGGGCATTTTTATATGATTTCTCTGGCAGTGCAGCGTGGCTGTTTTTTAAAAGCGAGCGAGCACATTCAACCTGTGAGGGAGAACACATTATCGATAATATGAAGGAGGATTGAGTGCTATTTCTGAACAATCTTCAGTTTGTTTCAGGATTTAATACATCCGGGTTCAATTCCTGACTCAGGCGACTGACTGTGTGGAGTTTGCACATTCTCCCCGTGTCTGCGTGGGTTTCCTCCGGGTGCTCCGGTTTCCTCCCACAGTCCAAAGATGTGCAGGTCAGGTGTATTGGCCATGCTAAATTGCCGGTAGTGTTAGGTAAAAGGGGTAAATGTAGGGGAATGGGTGGGTTGCGCTTCGGCGGGTCGGTGTGGACTTGTTGGGCCAAAGGGCCTGTTTCCACGCTGTAAGTAATCTAATCTAATCTAATCTAATCTTACAAAAACATTCGACGGCACGTTTCAGTGTTCATGGACTTCATCCTGAACTGAGCCTAGTCACCTCATCATGATGAGTGTTTCTGCAGTAACCTCGGGGCTACATCATAAGTCTAACCCCCAGTCTGCGGTCCTACAGTGATATGGAACAATAATGCAAACGCCACAGCCATGTCTAAGCAGAATATACCACATGCAATAATCGAAACAGTGAAACTCCCCGAGACCAACAGGAAGATGACGGATCTCCTTCAGTTCTCTGTCTTTGGCACGTTGTTCACAACTCCCAGTTTAGAGGCACCTGCAATCTCTGCACTAAAATGTGTCAGAAAGTTCATACTTCGTGAACGAGAATCAAAACAAATGGGAATAAAGGAATAACATTGTGTACAGTGGAGTGACAACAATCTGGAAAGGAACTGTGAATCTTTAGTTGCGTTTATCTGCTGGAGAGATAGTGTAGGGTAGTCATGTCACTAGACCAAACAATTAAAGCTCATCAATGCCCTGTGGCGTGGTTTCAAATCCCACTGCAACATCTTGTGAAAACAGATTCAATGAATTGGTGCAGAATCGAGGGACTGAATGGCTTATCCCTAGTCTGACCCTATATTACAATCAGAGTGCGTGACTCTCATGGGTGTGCTCAGTCTCACATGGTGCCCTTGAAGCAACGCAACTTCTTACCCAGTATGATAATGAAAAATACATAAGATAGATAGTAACTGGTGTGACATGGCTCAAAAGTAATATCGCCATTGAATTTAGAAATTGTAATTAGTGGATGAAGCACTGAATAGAAAATACAGGGACGTTAGGATAGAAAACGGAGTGTGGTCACGCTGTCGGTCATTGGAGCTAAACTTCAACAAGAAATCTGCAAATACAATGAGGAAGATAAATTGGAAATTATTAGATCAGAACTGTTAACGTTTTGTTTTGAACACGGTCGCTAATTTGATTGCATTTTTATTTGAAGTCTGAGTCGGAAAAATATGACAATTGTAAACAGATACATTTTCTCATAATTGACGATTCCTGCAAAAAATCCATATGCCAAGGTGATTACAAGTGAAGTTTGTGATAGTGCCGTATTGATTCTGATTATGTAGTCCGATGAAAACTGCAATTCGATTACAAATCACACAACACTAGGTTATAGTCCAATAGGTTTAATTGGAAGCACACTGGCTTCCTGAGCGACGCTCCTTCATCAGGTGGTAGTGGAGGGCTCAATCCTAACACAGAATTTATAGCAAAAATTTACAGTGTGATGTAAATGAAATTATACATTGAAAAATTAATTGTCTGTTAAGCCTTTCATCTGTTCGAAAACAGTGATGGTTTCATTTCTTTCATGTGTAAATCACAAAACCTTTTTTAAAAAAAGTTGCATTCTCGTGTTAGCTGTTAACAATGGTGATAGCTGGACAATATGTTGAAGGCGTTGGCCCCCTGTGTTCTCTGCCTATGCCATGATGTTTAGATTGATTCTAATCTAAAAAGTGAGATAGTGGAGTTTTACATAAATTCATGCAGTTTTTGAGCTCAGAGTTCTACTTGAACGCATGCAGTTTTTGAGCAAAGTACAATGTAACCCTGCAAGTACAAATTCACACCACAAAATATGTGTGTGCATGTGGGTCTTTGTCTGTCTGTGTCTGTGTGTCTGTCTGGGTTGGGGGTTGTGAGTGTGAGAAAGTGTATGTGTGTGTGTAGTGAGTGCAGAGTGTCTAAAGTCTGTGAGGGGTGCATGTGTGAGTGTGGGAGAGTGTGCGTCTGTGAGGGTGTGTGTGGGTGTCTGTGTGCGCGTCTGTGTGCATGTGCGTCCATGTGTATGTGTGTATAGGAGTGCCTGGGTGTGTGTGAGTTTGTGTGTGTGCAAGAGTATCTGTGTGTGTGTATAGTGCAATGGTGGTCACCTGTAATGTGACATGATCCCAAGATTCTGAACTCTGAGCTCAAAAACTGCATGAATTTATGTAAAACTCCGTGATCTCACTTTGAATTTATGTAAAACTCCGTGATCTCACTTTTTAGATTAGAATCAATCTAAACATCATGGCATAGTCAGAAAACACAGGGGGCCAACACCTTCAACATATTGTCTTGCTATCACCATTGTTAACAGCTAACCCGAGAATGCAACATTTTTAAAAAAGGTTTTGTGATTTACACATGAAAGAAGTGAAACTATCACTGTATTCGAACAGATTAAAGACTTAACAGACAATCAATTTTTCAATGTATAATTTCAGTTACATTAGATTAGATTAGATTACAGTGTGGAAACAGGCCCTTCGGCCCAACAAGTCCACACCGACCCGCCGAAGCGAAACTCACCCATACCCCATACACTGTAAATTTTTGCTATAAATTCTGTGTTAGGATTGAGCCCTCCACTATCACCTAATGAAGTGGCATCGCTCCGAAAGCTAGTGTGCTTCCAATTCATCCTGTTGGACTATAACCTAGCGTTGTGCGATTTTTAACTTTGTACACCCCAGTCCAACAGCGGCATCTCCAAATCGCAATTAGATTAGATTACTTATAGTGTGGAAACAGGCCCTTCGGGCCAACAAGTCCACACTGACCCTCCGAAGAGAAACAAACCTCCCTATATTTACCCCTGACTAATCCACCTCGCACTATGGGCAATTTAGCCTGGCCAATTCACCTGCGGGAGGAAAGCTGAGCACCCGGAGGAAACCCACGCAGACACAGGGAGAATGTGCAAACTCCACACAGACAGTTGCCCAAGACGGGAATTGAACCCGGGTCCCTGGCCCTGTGAGGCAGCAGTGCTAACCACTGAGTCACCAATGCTATGTCGTTGTCATCGACTTGAATTAATTCTGAATCTGACCCCCCAAAAAATTTGTTAATTTCAGGAACAAAAACCTTTTCACTGCTTCGTGATGGAACATCATTTCTCTGTCAATTCAGTTCTTTTGTCCATGGTTGAACTAAGGCTGTCATTAGGTCAGGAGCTGAGATGACCTGGAAGAACCTAAATTGGGCGTCACTGATTGCTGAGTGGGTTTTTTATGATAGCACTATTGATGACATTTTCCATCACTTTCCCAATGAGTTAGATTTGTCCTTTTTTGTGTGTACGGAACATAAATCGATCAGAATGTGAAGGCATTCTCTTAACTTGTACAAAACGATATCTCTTAAGCATCTCGAACTTCATGTTCCACAATCACTCATTGATTCTGAGTGGTTCAGTCTTCAGAATATAACATCACATCGTCAAAACTCCTTTCTTTCCAGCTTCTGTCTGAAGAATAAAAACGCTTGTTAAAACTGCAATAAGCCGGCTCCATTCAACTCATTCCCAATCTGGAGTGCAGGTGCTATGTTCACAATTAATTAATATATATTTACACGTTTAGCCTCAGTTGTTTATTTGTCTCTGACTCGAAAGGCATTCTCTATTTTCAGTAGATATCAGCATCATATGTACTTTTGTCTGGGCAATACAACAGATATCAAGTTGGCGTCGCAACCAGAGAATCTTTTTTTCCCTAAAGAACGACTTTAACAAGCAATTTAACAAGTAGGACAAATGGGTATTTCATCATTTTCTTCAACTCAGCTCGGAATTTATTCTGTGTCATTGCATAAATGCAAGTGTTGGTGGAGGAACTTAATAGCTGAAGTATAAATCCTACTTCTCCAACTATAAAATGTAATCTGACAGAACTGTATCCCAACCACCTCATTTGATAACAGACAGAGTATGTCAGAAAAACAGCCCATAATACTAAAAAATTTGCAGATATAGCAAACATAAAAGTAATGGATTTTTTACGGTTCTTCATTTCTTGATCATGTTGATTCTCTGCAATTCGCTGGCTCCGGAATCTCTGGCGGACTACGTTGGCAGCTATGATGTGTCTGACCGTTAAGACATTAAACAGTAGAATGAGGACAAATGGGATACACGGGGTGGAAACATAATGAAGAAGTTCAATTATTCTCCATAGCAGTGTAAAGCGCACATTCATTGTTACATAACAAAACCAAGGATCATT
>NC_057746.1:3932211-3936573 GCF_004010195.1 Chiloscyllium plagiosum | reverse complement strand
ATATTCTTGAGGCAGCTCAGCACAGCCACATTTCCTATAACTATAATCGCCATTTTCTCAGTACAATATTTAGTTTTCATCTTCTGACAACAAATGGCTACAAATCGATCAAAGGTAAATATGACAGTGAACCAGACAGAACAGTCTGTTGCTGCATATAAAAGGACAGCATGGATATTGCACGCAAGAATGGACTTCACAAAGTAAAACTTCACCCAATGAACTATAGGTATGTGTCGCATCATTAGATCGAGGATGACGACCAATAGATCCGCAGCTGCCATGGCCACCAGGTAGTGGGTGACTGATTTACAAAGTCCACATTTACCTCTTGAGAGGATTACAATCGCCAGTAAGTTAACTGCAGGGAGAGGAAATGAACAAAACAAGTACATAGAAGTAAAGCATCAAAAGCAGCAGTTTAAAAGAGCTCAGGATAAAATTGAAACTTCGAAGGAATTGATGGATTTAATTATTAAATATCATTCTAGATCCATTTATATCAACTTCACTGGCACTGAATATTACAAACATACCAAACAGGAGTAAGATGCAGTGTTGATCTGAAAAAAATGGTATCGCCAAACCAGATTGTTAAGGGTTTATCATTCAGGTTAGTTGGAGGTGACAATCAAAAATTACGTGGAAGACAGGCTTTGGTTGACGAGAAACAGAATATTGTGGCTCAGCCACAGGAACCTGGGGTTCTTTCCTACATAACGAAATGCTTGGGGCAGGACTGAAAGTACCACACACCTCTGGCACAACACGTAAGTTTGGATTCAGAATAGGTTAACATCAAGGAATTTGCCCCCCTCACAGGACATCCAAGATTGGGCTGGAGCTTGCGAAACAAAGCTCATGGACCTTCACTGTCAGACTGGGGCTCCTGAGACTGGCACCATGGAATTGAGGGCAACTTCCAAGAGCCGGCTGTCACTCAGGAATGCCCGTAGTTGAACAGCAGAAGGAACTGACACTCACTTTTGAATATCTATAAAGTAGTTTAAGCTAATGGATTCACTCATTAGTTTGTTCATAAACATGAACCAAATAAATTCGCTCAATAGTTTGGTTATAAAAATTACATAAATAGATTCGCTCATTAATTTGTTATATAAAATGCCTTCAGGTAATAAATTTGCTCAGATGTATTAAGTAAATTAAGCGAGTAAATTTGTGATGAATTGAAACGCATGTGTCTGCTTGACATTGCTTTGACCAGATCTTAAAGAACCCCATTAAGTGATTTCAGCCGAACCATACTCAACAGTAGGCCACTTAACACTTCGAGCCTGCTCCAACATTCAATATGATGTTGGTTGATCATCCAACTCAGTGCCCTTTTCCTGATTTCTCGCCATCACCTTTGAGCCCTTTCACCCTGAGACCTAACAATTTACTTACATAAACTGCAAGGTGAAAGACAAGGAAAACTAAATTGTACTACATAAGTGAAAAGAAATTTATATGAAGTAACACATTTGAGAGAAAAACGTAGTGTCAATATCAGGGTGTATTCCTAAACATATTTGTTTTGTTGGAGACTGCAATCAGCACAGATTCTGCTCATTGGCTTTACAAATTGATCTTGGGTTTGTAGAGAAGAGGTAATAGATGATCCTGCTCCTGATCTTTATGCAACCGCCCCGAGTCATGGAGAAGGGTCATCGCAGGGTTCCTGCTCCTTATAAGAGTTCAAATTCCATAGTTAACCTGAGATAGGAGAAATCAGTTCATGTTCCAGTTTCTGATGCGTACCCTTTTCTTGACTTTGCAATAGGAATCAATGAATGGCTCTTCTCTTGATCTCTATACAGTTATCCTCGGTTAGAGAGACGATCCTTTTCCTGATCTCCATACTTTTCTACTGGATTAGAGAGTTTGCGGTGAATGAAGTACAGTTTCAGGAAATGATAGCTGAATTATAAATTGTTATTGTCTTTAACAAATTAAGTTTGAACCAATAAGTTCAAACGGGCTGTTGCAATTGCAATCTTCTTTTGAACTTTGATCCATCCCACCCTGGCAATACTTTTCTTCAACAGGGAGAAGTTACTGAAGTCTGAACACACACACCAACCGGATTCGAAACAGTTATCTTCTTTTGAACTTTGATCCATCCCACACTGGCAATACTTTTCTTCAACAGGGAGAAGTTACTGAAGTCTGAACACACACCAACCGGATTCGAAACAGTTTCTACCCTACAGTTGATAGAATACAGAATGGACTCACAAACTGGTGGCATTCGCCTGGGCGTGTGTTTTGGTTTTTGCCGCTGTTTAGCTGTTAGTTACTTATCTAAGCTTTTTACCTATGTGATCTGCATATATTGTTCGCAAGACAAAGAATGAATACTGTCATCGACCAGAGTACCAGAAGTAAGTCACTTTTAGTCACATCTGAGGTTAGCTTCAAAAATTGGGAGATCAGTCTTATAGAATTTACAAGCACATCACAGAATCACTCATTATAGACAATGACCTAGACAGCACCATCCCTCCACTGCTATGTCTTTTCTCACGGCAACAATGCCTCGTCTCACATTCAAGGTACACTCTATTGTGTTAGAACATAGAACATTACAGCGCAGCACAGCCCTTTCGGCCCTCGATGTTATGCTGACCTGCAGAACCAATCTGAAGCCCACCTGACCTACACTATTCCACTTTCATCCATTTGTTTATCCGATGACTATTTAAATGCCCGTAAACTTGGCCAATCCACTACTGCTGCAGGCGAGGAGTTCTACGGCCCGACTGCACTCTGAGTAAAGAAACTACCTCTGACATCTGTCCTATATCTATCATGCCTTAATTTAAAGCTATGTCCCCTAGTGCTAGCCATTACCATCAGAGAAAAAAGGTTCCCACTGTTGTGAGGCACTTACACTGTGCTAAACGAAAGAGGCTTCAAACAACTGGAACAACTCAGCAGTGGACATTCATGGGACTCTGTGGACTATCGGCAGCAAAAGAATTCTACTTCAATACAACCTCATGGCCCCGAATCGACAATTGTCATTAAACAGTGAATCAACACAGGGTCGAAAAACGGTGCAGAAGGGAATGCCAGAAGCAACTTGGGGCATGCTTAAAGTTGACGGCTCACGTGATGAAGAATTAACCAGAACTAATTGCGTGACGAACTGCCGAAGTAGCGACAGAAAGACAGAGTTAAACAAATTGTATGACCAATGGATCAGATCTAAACGCAGCAGTCCTGCCAGATCCAGTGGTCATTGGTGATGGAAATTCAACCAGAAAGAAGTTGGAGAACGCTCCACAAATATCCACCATCCTTAAATTGGCGGTGTAAAAGATAAGGTTGAAGCATTCACAACTATCTTCAGCCACAAGTGCTGAATGGATGATCGATCTACTCTCCTCAAAAGGCTCTTTATCCAATTCGGTTCACTCCACAGGATGTCAAGAAATGGCTGGAGGCACGAGTTATTGCAAAGTCTCTGGGTCCTGTCAATATGACAAGTGGTCCGTAACTTGTTGTGCACACAGCCAAGCTGTTCCTGTGCACCAACCAAAAGGGCACTTACACGGCATTGTAGAGCATTTCCCAGAACAAACACAACTGGTCAATTCCCAAGCATCAGAAAAGTGATGGAAGGGATCATCAACAGTTCTTTCAAACAGAACTTAGCAACAACCAGCTCACTGAACCTGAGAAAAAAGAACAGAAATTACTGGAAAAATTCAGCGGTCTGGCAGCATCTACAAACAGAAAGCACCGTTAGTGCTTCACGTTCACAGATACTTACAAATAACTCGAAACGTTAACTGTGCTTTCTCTCCACGAATGCTGCCAGACCTGCAGAGATTTCCCAGCAATTTCTGTTTTTCTTTCAGATTTCCGGCAACCACAGTTCTTTCAGTTTTTTTCTCTTCACTGAAACTCAGTCAGGATTCTGCCAGGACTACTCAGCTCCTGATCTCATGACACCCTCAGTTCAGAAAAGGACAAACGAACTGAATTCAAAAGATGAAATGAGAGTGATTGCACTTGATAGCAAAGCAGCATTTGATTGAGTAAGAAATAAGCGAGATCAAAACTAGTGTCATTTGGAATCAACGTAAAATCTGCAGGAACTGTAGTTATAGCTAACGCCTGTCACCTCAGCATTAGCACATCTCTGTAGGAGTTCCTTAGAGCTACGTCCTCTGTCCAGCCATATTCAGCTGCAACATGACAAGGCCAGCAGTGGGGATGGTACTGATGATTGTACATACCCTGTAATGCTTGCAACTTCTCAGATACTGAAGCAGTCCGTGTCTAAATTCAGCAAGACCTGCACAGTACAGAGGTTTGGGCTGACAAATGGCGAGTAATATTCATGCCACACGT
>NC_057746.1:3909099-3931077 GCF_004010195.1 Chiloscyllium plagiosum | reverse complement strand
AAAAAACACTAATGTGGACAAACGTGGTTTAGTGAGTTAGTGCGGCGAACGAAACCGGATTAAACATAACAATCAACATGATGGAAGAACATTACATCAGATGACAGTAGTACACTTAAAGAGCACAGAAATAATAACTATGTACAAAGACTTACAACAAACGCCAACAGCAGCGAGGACAGGATAGTATACCATCTCGATTTTCTTCAGTGACTGCAGTATCTGAACGTCTAATGGAACTGACGGTTTTTGCGGCGCTGGTTGGTTCGAATGCGTTTTTCCCTGCGTGTGCATAATCGTTTGACTCTGTGCTTCAGACCACACTTCATGTTGATCAGGGAATGTTGAGAGGAGCATGTTATTTATCACTAAGACAAAATCCCTGGTGAAAGTTACTGTCCCCACGGAGATTGGCGTTAGTCACAGTTATTGAACAAACAGAGGATGAAAAGTCTGCGCTATCAATCTTCCAAACTAGCAGATGTATCAACAATTGTTGGAATATCACCAGCCATTTGTAAAAGACAATTCCAAATGCCTGCCGCAATTTGCGTGCATAGTTATTCCCCGAATTAACACATAGCCGTCACCTATTGGCTATTGGAGCCAGAAGTGAAATGCAGGACTGAGTGCGAAATGCCCCTCGATACCTCGATTGTTTATGGAAGTGAAAGAACGAAAGGAAACGAGGAGGAGAAGAATATTTAATAAGGTGGATGTGACAGCGCTGGAGAAATAAAATGACAGATAATCGGTGCATCATTGAAGCTCCACAACACAGAAGACTTAGTGGCTGTTGTTTCGGTACCATCCAATGGGGAGTGACAGCTCATAGCCCTGAAACTTGTTGTTCTTCATAAAAGCATAAGAACTAGGAGCAGGAATACGCCGTCCGCCCTTTGAGCCTGCTCCGCCATTAGATAAGATTATGGCTGATCTTTTCATGGCCTCAGGTCCACTTCCCCGCCCTCTCACCTTAACCCTTAATTGCTTTATTTTGCAAGAAAATCTATCTTAGCTTTAAAAAGGTTTACTGAAGTAGGGTCAACTATTTCCCTAGGCAAGGATTAACAGCATTCTGGGTAAAGTTCTTTCTCAATCAGTCCTAAATCTGCTCCCTCTAGTCTTGAGGCTCTGCCCTCTTGTCTTTGGTTCACTGCCAGTGGAAACATCCTCTCTACTACTATCTTATCCAATGCCTTCATAATTTTATATGTTTCGATATGATCACCCTCAGTCTTCTAAATTCCAGTGAATATAATCTCAACCTACCCAGTCTTGCCTCATAAACCAACATTGTCAACTCAGGTATCAACCTAGTGAAACTCCTCTGCACCCCCTCCAGTGCCAGTACATCCTTTCTCAAGGAAGGAGACCAAAACTACACAGTGTACTCCAGGTGTGGCCTCACCGACACCTTGTACAGCTGCAACATTACTTCTCTGCACTTAACCGCAATCCCTTTAGCAATGAAGGACAAATTTCCATTTGCCTTCCTAATCACTTGTTGTACCTCCAGACCAATCTTCTGTGATTAATGCACAAGGACACCCAGGTCCCTCTGCATAGCAGCATGCTGCAATATTTTACCATTAAAGTAATAATCTTTTTTACTGTTACTCCTACCAAACTGTATGACTTCACATTTATTAACATTGCATTCTATCTGCCAGACCTTTGCCCACTCACTCAATGTATCTTTGTTCCTCTGCAAAGTTTCACAGTCCTCTGCACACTTTGCTCTGCCACTTATCTTAGTGTCATCTGCAAACTTTGACACGGTACACATGGTCCCCAACTCCAGATCATCTATATGAATTGAAAATAATTGTGGTCTCAACACCATTCCCTGTGACATGCCGCTAGTCATTGATTGCCAGCAAGAATAGCATTCATTTAACCCCACTCTTTACTTCCAGTTAATCAACGAATTCTCTGTCCATGTTAATACTCTACCCCAACACCATGCATCCTTATCTTATACAGCAGCCTCTTGCACAGCACCTTGTTGAAGACATTTTGGAAATCTAGGTACACCACATCCACTGGGTCCCCATTGTTCCATCTTGCTTGAGATGTCTTCATAGAATTCCAAAATATTTGTCAGGCATGACCTGCCATTCATGAACCCAATGCCCTTCATGAACCCATGCTACATCTGTACAATGGAACTTTTTTTTCGAGATGCCCTGTTATTTCTTCCTTGATAATAGACTCAAGTATCTTGCCCAGGGCAGAGGTTAAGCTAACTGGTCTATAATTCCCCATTTTTTGTATACCTTTCTTTTAAACAGTGGTATCATATTTGCTGTTTTCCAATCTGCTAGGACTGCCACAGTGTCCCGCGAATTTTGGAAAATTATTGCCGTGTACCTGCTGCTTCACCTGCCATCTCATTTAGCACCCTGGGGTGCATTCCATCAGGGCCAGGAGACTTATCTATCCTTAGCTCCATTAGCTTGCCCAACACTAGCTCTTCAGTAATAATGATTGTGTTCAGGTCCTCACCTACCTTCGTCTCTTTGTCAATTACTGGTGTGTTATTAGTGTCCTCCACTGTGAAGGCCTGTTCAATGCCGCGGCCATTTCATCATAGCCCATAACTAAATGCCTCTTCTCATCCTCTAAAGGACAAACGTTTACTTTTGCCACTCTTTTTCGTTTTACATATTTATAGAAACTTTTGCTATCTGTCTTTATATTCAGTGCTAGTTTTTTCTCATGTTCTATTTTACTTTTCTTTATAGCTCTTTTTGTGGCTCTCTGCTGACCTTTAAAGTTTTCAAAATCTTCAAGTGTCATGCTGTTTTTGGCCACTGTGTATGTTTTCTCTTTCAGTTTGATAGGCTCCCTTACACCCATGGCAGATTACCCCTTTTCTGACAGTCCTTCCTTTTCACTGGAATATACTTTTGCTGAGCACTTTGAAAAACTTTCTTGAAAGTCCTCCACTGATTGTCAGCTGTCCCACCACAAAATCTTTGTTCCCAGTCTACTTTAGCCAGGTCCTCCCTCAATATATTGTAGTCACCCTTGCTTAGGCACGGACCCTGGTATTGGACTTTATCTTCCCACTCTCCATCTGCATTCTAAATTCAACCATACTGTGATTGAATTGTATTCTTCCAAGAGAATCCCTAGCTATGTGGTCATTAATTATTCCTGTCTCATTACACAGGACCAGATCTAGGATAACTTGCTCCCTCGTTGGTTCCATTACATACTGTTCAAGAAAACTATCATGGATACACTCAACAAACTCCTCCACAAGGCTACTCTGACTGAGCTGGTTCAACCAATCTACATGTAGATTAAAATCCCCCATGATAATAGCCGTACCATTTTTACAGGCCTTAGTTATTTCTATGTTTATTGCCTGCCCCAATGTGATGTTATTATTTGGTGGTCTATAAGGCTACGTCTATCAGTGGCTCTTTCTTCGAATTTCTAATTTCCACCCAAATGGATTCAACCTCCTTCTCCATAGAACCAATATCATATCTCAGCACTGCCCTCATGTTGCCTTTGAATATCGGAGTTACACCACCTCCATTCCATTCCTGTCTGTCCTTCCAAATAGTCTAGTACCCCTGGATATTTAACTCCCAGTTGTGATCATCCTGTAACTATGTTTCCATAATGGCTACCAAATCATATTAATTTGCAATGATTTGTGCCATTAACTCATCAAGCTTGTTCCGAATGCTATGAGAACTCAGGTAAAGTGCCTTAATGCTAGCTTTCTTACCATCTGATTCATAACATCTCTAATATCTCATGATTTATCCTTCCCTTTTGCTTCTTTCATAGTCTGCCTTGAACCTAAACCCTCCTGCACACATGCTAACCTGATATTTACCTTTTTATTACCATTATACCTCTTGTCACTTTCCCTTTCTCTTCCTCCTGATTCACAAGTTTAAATTCCTAGTGAGCACCCTACTTATCCTTTTCACTAGAACACTGGTTCCAGATCAGTTCAGGTGGAGACCATCCCACCGGTATGGATACCCCTGGTTCCAAAGTTGATGCCAATGCCCCATGAAATGGAACCCCTCATTCCTACACCATTCCCTTAGCCACGTGTTTACTTCCCTAATTTCCTCATCCCTAACCCAATTTGCGCATGGTTCAGGCAGTAATCCGGAGATTATGATCCTGGGGACCTGTTCCTTAATTTTGTTCCTTGAGCTTGATAATCCCCAAACAGGTCCTCTGTCCTTGCCTTGTCTATGTTGTTAGTCCCAATGTGGATCACAACAACTGGATCCTTCCCCTTCTGCTTCAATATCCTTTCAAGCCAGTCAGAGATGTCCTGCACCCTACATAGGCAGGCAGCATACCATGCAGGACTCCCCAATCCAGCTTGCAAAGGATATTATCTATCCCCCTAATCGTAGAATCCTCTAAAACTACCACTTGTCTTTTACTCCTCTCCTCTTGAACAGCCTCCTGCACCATGGTGCCTTGGTCAGCTGGCTCATCCTCCATGCAGGAGAAAGTGAGGACTGCAGATGCTGGAGACCAGAGCTGAAAGATGTGTTGCTGGAAAAGCGCAGCAGGTCAGGCAGCATCCAGGAGCAGGAGAATCGACATTTCGGGCATAAACCCTTCTTCAGGAAATGTCCCAGAACGTAGATTCTCCTGCTCCTTGAATGCTGCCTGACCTGCTGCGCTTTTCCAGCAACACATTTTTCAGCTCATCCTCCATGCAATCCTTTTCCTCATCCATACATGGAGCAAGAATCACATACCTGTTGGATAAGGTAAAAAGCTGAGGCTCCTCCACTCCTGAACTCAGGATCCCCCTACCTGACTCACTTGCAATCGCGCCCTGTTGTGCCTGATCACTAATTGAATTTGAATTACTTAAGCTACTTGGTGTGACTGTCTCCTGAAATAAAGCATCCAAGTAACTCTCCCCCTCCTAGATGTGCCACAGTGTTTGATGCTCAGATTCCAGATCATCGACTCTGAGCCAGAGTCCTTCCAGCAACCAACACTTGCTGCAGATGTGGTCACTGCAGTTCACAATGGGCTCAGCCAGCTCCCATATCATACAGCTACTGCACATCACCTGCCAAGCCATCTCTACTTAGTTAATTAATTTATCCAAATTTATGAGTTAAATAATTTCTCATACTTCTCTGTTGTGGTCTTATTCAAATAACTAATGAATAGATACAGTAAATAAAAATGAAAATATTTTTTTAAACAATCACATGATACGGAAGAATACAAATGAAACTGTCCTACCTTATCAACACACCACACAGTCCTCTTTTTATTTTGATTAGAGAAGGAGGGTGGGTAGTGTAGTGTCTCAGATTCAGCTGCTGCCCAAATATATTCCCAGCTGCCCTCTGGTTCTTACTGTTGCCTCTTCCAGGAAACATCCACAATCTTTTCAAATCTTTTAATACATTTTACCAATAGTTTTCAATCTGTACTTCTGCTGAGGGAAAATGTAGGATTTCCATTGGATTAAAAATTTCAATTAAATCACCTTCTGTGTCCACTTTTCTACCACAACATATCCAATTTGTCCTCACACTTCACACAGTCAGGAAAGAGAGATCCCATCGTGAGTGGAATGTGGTCCGAACTCGGGGAATTTGGTGGCAATGAGGGAATTTGTTGCAGAGAGGAAGGAAGTGTGTTTTGCTTTCTTTTTCCTGGGGCTCATAGTTGGTGAGAGTTTTTCAACAGGATAAATGGTAGCCCAGGGTTAGGGTCAAGAGGTTTAGGCCCTTTATCAGGAAGGGCTTTTGCCTGAAGATTCCTGATGAAGGACTTCTTCCCAAAACGTCAATTCTCTTGCTCCTTGGACATTGCCTGACCTGCTGTGATTTTCCAGTGCTACACTCTCGGCTCTGATCTCCAGCATCTGCAGTCCCCACTTTCGCCAAGGGTTAGGGCCTAGCACAAGAGTGACACTGCAGGCAAACCAGAAGTGTATTAGTTGCTCATTGCTACTAATTTGGCAATTTTTATAGGCTACTTTCATATTGAAGGTAAATGGGAGAAATATTTTCAGAGCCACAACCTAAAAGACCAGTACCAAACTTTGAGAAAAAAAATCAAATTAAGGACAGCGTAATAAAAATCGAGATATGAGGTCAGGAAATGTATTTTACCTGCATGATGTGGGATGTATTGGACCCCATTGTGGTTCGAAGTGAGCACATCTATAGCAAGTGTTACTTGCTTCAAGTACTTCAGCTCAGAATTAATGAGCTGGAGTTTGAAGTTTAAACATACAACACATCAGCAAATGGTGAGAGAGAAATGGCGTTGTAATTGGGGACAGGGTATTCGGGGGAATAGACACTGTTCTCTCAGGCCAGGTTCAAGAGTCCCAAAGGCTATGTTGGCCGCATGGTGCCATATGTCATCCAAGCTGCAGAGAAACTTGGAGTGGGAGAGGAAAGATCTGGTAGGTATCAATGATATAGCTAGAAAGAGGAAAGAGGTTCTAGTGTGGGAATATGAGCATTTAGGGGCTAAATTAAAAATTAGAACAAAATGATAATAATCTCTGAATTTCCACCTGAGCCATAAACAAATTGGTACAGGGTCAACAAGATAAAAGAGGTGAATGCAAAGACTGGTTTTGGGAGAAACGCGTTCAAATTCATGGGACAGCAGCATCAGTACTGGGGAAGGAGGGAACTGTTTTGATGGGATGGACTCCACCTAATTCATGATGAATCACATAACTAGGGCTGTGAATAGAGTTTTGATCTAAATAGTGGGGTTGGGGTTCAGCCTGGGCTCAGTTATATAGAAAATTATGGGTACCTTAAAGGAGGGAAGGATCAGCAGACATTATAGTCTTCAAAACAAGCAACTAGATACAAATTATGGAAAGGGTCAGGAATCTAACTTCAGGCACAGCAGAGAAGGGGACAACTATGAGAAGCGGGGCAGTCAATGCAGGACTGAGGGTGGTGTACTTAATGCAGGCCGTATTCAAAACTGTGTAAAAGAGCTTGTAGTGCAGATTGAAATAGATGGTATAATGTTGCAGATATCACAACAAGAATTGATATAAAATTATAAAGCATCAAATCTGTGTGGGCACAGTTGAAGAACTGCAAAGGATACCTCATGGGTATATTGTACAGGTCTCCTACCAGTAGCCAAGATGTGGAGAAGATAATAAATTGAGAGTTAGAAAAGGCATGTAATAAAAGGTACCATTACAATAATCATTGGGGGAGTTCAATATGCAGGTGGACTGGGAAAAACAGATCTCAAGAAAAGGAATATGTGGAATACCAGTTTCTTCATGGAGCAACCTGTTAAACAGCCCACTAGGAAACAAGCAATTCTAGATTTGGTGATGTCAAATGAGGCAGACTCCTGAGAATCCTGAGGTGAAGGAATCTGTAGATGGCAGTAACCATGTGATAGAATTCACGCAGCTCTTTGAGAGGGAAAAGTTGGAACTAGATTGAATGGTATTACAATTGAGTAAAGGTAACTACAATAACATGAGGAAGATGCTGGCCAGTTGACTGGAAGATGGTGGAGCAGTAATGGCATGGGCTTCTGAAGGTAATTCGGGAGGTGCAGCAGAAATTCATCTCAGGGAAGAAGAAGCAAATTAACTGGAGGATGAGGGAAGTTAGGGACAGCATAGAAGTGAAAGGAAAGCATCAAACTGGTGAAGATCAATGGGAAGTCAGAGGATTAGGAAGCCTTTAAAATTCAGCAGAGAATAATGAAAAAAATGGGGTGGAAACCTCAAATATGAGAGGAAGCTGACCAGTAACTGAAAGAAGACTGCAAGAGTGTTTTTTTTAGGTACCCAAAAGCCTAGAGAGCAGCGAGTGAATGTTAGGCCACTGCAAAATGAGGCTGGAGAAGTAGTAATGGGGAGAAAAGCAGTATTGGAGGAACTGAATGAACATTTTACATCAATTTTCATAGTAGAATGCACCAGCAATATACCACAACTTCAAGAGAGCCAGGGGGCTGAGGTGATCATCACTAAGGAGATGGTGCTGCGGAATCTGAAATGTCTGAAGGTAGATAACTCACCCGGCTCAGATGGATTACATCCCAGAGTTCTGATGGAAATAGTTGAGCAGATTGTGGAAGCATTGGTAGTGATCTTTCAGGAATCACTGGAGGGTCTTTCAGGACTGGAAAATGGCTAATGTAATATCCCTGTTTAAGAAGGGAGAGAGTCAGAAGATGGGAAACTATAGGCTGGTTAGCCTAACCTCAGTCATTGGAAAGATTTTAGTGTTTATTATTAAGGATGAGATTGTGGAGTACTTGGAAGCTCATGGTAGAATAGGGCTGTCAGCATGGCTTCATCAAGGGGAGATTATGTCTAACAAATCTGTTAGAATTATTTGAGGAGGTAACAAGCATATTAGACAAAAAGAACCAGTGAATGTGATCTATTTGGATTTCCAGAGGGCAATGTGCCACACAGGTTAGAGCACATGGTGTAACGGGCAATGTTCTGACATGGATAGAGTATTAGCTGACTAGCAGAATACAGAGAGTAAGGATAAGGTGGTATTTTCCAGAATGGCAACCAGTGACTAGCGGAGTTCTACAGGCGTCTGTGTTGGGACCACAACTATTTATATTGTGTATTAACAATCTGGACACTGGAACTGAGGGCATGTTTGCTAAATCTGTAGATGACACAAAGATAACCAGTGACAGGTAGTGTTGGGAAAGCAGGGAGGCTGCAGAAGAACTTGGACATGCTGAGCAAGTGGGCAAGAAATTGGCAGGAATAATATATGAGGATGTACACTTTGGCAGGAAGCATTTGCTGAATGTTAACATGTAGATTCGATTGGCAGTTAGTAATACAAATGCAATGTTAGCACTCATTTCAAGAATGCTAGGATACAAGACCAGAGATGTATTGCTGAGGCTATATAATGCTCTGATCAGACTGCGTTTTGAATATTAAGAGCAGTTTGGGACCCTATATCTGAGGAAAATGTGCTAGGAATGAAGCTAGACATGCTGTTCTCCCACCTACAAGACACAATTCATGAGTCTGATGGAATACTGCTGAAAAATGTGTTGCTGGAAAAGTGCAGCAGATCAGGCAGCATCAAAGGAGCAGGAGAATCGACGTTTCTGGCATAAGCCCTTCTTTTTCCCTCTGATGGAATAGTCCCCAGTTGTCTGGAGGGTGCAGCTCCACCAACAATCAAGAAGCTTGACACCATCCAGGATAAAGTAGCCTACTTGTTTGACACTATCTTCACTCCTTCCAGGATAGACTCAGTAGCCATAGGGTGTACTATCTGCAAGATGCACTGCCATTTGCCAAATATCCTTAGACAGCACTTATCAAACCCATGACCACTTCTATCCAGAAGGACAAGGGCAACTGATACATGGGAATACCATCATCTGCAAGTTTTCCTTCAAACCATTCACCATCCTGACTTGGGAATAGATCACCATCCCCTCCGTCACTTGGTTAATGTCCAAACTTCCCCCCCCCCAAGGGCATTCTAGGTCAATCTACAGCATGTGGAGTGCAGCAGTTTAAGAGGGTAGCTCACTAACTTCTCAAGGACAACTAGGAATAATAAATAATGGCCAGTGATTTCCAACACCTCTTCTCTACATACCTCAAAGCCATCCATTCTACTAATAAATAATGGCCAGTGATATTCGATGGGAAAGGTTGAGAAGAATGTCATGGCTGCCACTGAAGCTTTGAGGCAAGTTGTCAGGTAAGTTGTTAACTACACTGAATGCAACAAATGAAAAGCTGAAACATCTGACAGTGCACAGCAGGTCCAAGAAGATCAGTGAAGAGAGGTTCATTTTACTGGCTTTGTGCACTTTGAGCAACCCATCATTGAGATCACAGCTTCCAATCTGATTCATGGGTGGACAGCAGTCAATTATCTCCTGATTTGAGCAGACCTAAAACCTCAAGACAAGACTATTCTAAGTAATTTGAGACCGGCTTAATCACAACATTCCTGAATTAACAGTTAAGGAAAGCAGCCACTCAGTGAGCTGTGCGCATGAATTGTCCTGGGAGATATCTGAATGGATGAAACTATTAAGTGAATGTTTCCATTTCTGTGCAGATGAGGGTTCAATTCCATCTATTTTACTATCATTATGATGGAAACAATTTTCTGTAAATGTTAGAAATCTGAAAAAAACATGTTCAAGAAGTACACAACAGGCTAGGATCCATTGTGGAATTACAGGAATAACAAATCCAGTTCTTATGAAATGTCAGTTGCAATATTATCTCTGACTCTTTCCACAGATGTTGCCTGACCAGCAAGAGCAATTTTCTGTTTTGATTTCACCTTTTGGTCTCTCTGTAATGCCCATTCTTTTTCCGGGTCATTAATGCAATTCAAATGTCATACATTATACCTGAAATCGTCATCATGTTGTGGATGTTATGCTGAGTGGTGGTACCAAATCCGATTCTCAGCACATGTTGGTCACTTGGCTATATGTCAGCCATACAAGTCAGATAGACCCAAGTTACGCGCTTGGTAGAACTTGTGACTCCCATTGCTGGGATCTCTGTTTGCTCCATGTAGTGATTAGAACAGGTGGAGCTTAATGACTATGAGATCCTTCATTGGGGATGTTAACCTGGGCCATATAAACAAGGGATTCAGAAAGGGAAGGACAGCTGGCTGGTCATAGCAACTGTGCTGTGCACATGGAAATGGAGGATGATTTTTTTCACAGGATACCAGCCTACAGGCAATTATGTCAGTCCCCACTTAAATGTTTATTTCGGAGGTAGGTGTCTGCTCTGCAATGACAGTTGCCGCTGTCTCATTCCATAGCCACAGAATCTCTTACTGATTCAGGATTCTTATCATTTTGCAGTATCTCATCACTAGAGTTGGACTTGATGCATTTTCAGCTACAGGTGAATACCACAATTTGGGGATAATTCAGCCCTTCTTTCATTTCACATCAATCAATGTTGAGAAGCCCTCACTGAGTTATACACGATTGTTGCTCTCCACAATGTTTCTGACACTCTTCTGTTACAATACATTGTTGGTGATGCAATTGGGACATTAATAGTGTAATATAAATACACTTGATGTCCGTTTCTTCTCTTTATTTTACACAAGTAAAGCTTGGTTCAAGGTGAAGGCAGAATAAAATGCTCCAGCCAAAGCTTCTCTGCTCCATTCTTTTCCCTCTCTGTTTTCCTCCTTTTCAGCTTTTGTTTTTCAGTTTTTGACTTGGAGTTAATTGGAGGAGCTGGTTGGCCAGGAGGCGAATCCCAGAGCGCAGGCCGGCAAGGGGAAGCGAGTCTCGGAGAAGATTTACATTGTAGCACCTGAGAGCTGGTGTTGCATGGACTGCAGGCTTGAAGTGGAGCAGGGACAGTTGTGCCTGGTTCGTTACCCAGAACCAAATCCAGTATGGCCTCACCTCTTGTTGGCCTGTCTACAGTTGTGGGGCTGGGGTCTGATGCTGGCAGTCAGACCATTGTGGAAGCCTTTGCACTGAGCTACTGCAATGTAATGTTTATCTGACTGCAATGGCTATCCTTTTGGCTATGTCACATTTCTAACCTATACAATGAATGACTGTAAAGTAATGCAACTACTTTTCTTTTTATTCTTGTTTTGTCCCTGAGGGTTGTACTGAGGTACTTTGTACCTATGATGGCTCCATAAGACGTGACATTGTAAAAGAATTTCCTATACTCCAGTACTTCTGTACTTGAGTACGTGACAATAGAGGATACTCTATTTTAGCATGTAATCAACTCAAGATTGAGGCTCACAGTGTGGTCCACGTGCATATAGTGCAACCTAAATATGTTAATACATATTGCCATATTCTTTGCAGACAGAAAGATCATATACACACTGGTTCAATCCAATAAAATCATTGACCTAATCAGTCTTTGGGTCACTCAGGGCAAAACATTATCAATTAGAGTCAAACAGTTTGATTTCACTTTGGCAATCATCATTTAAACATCAAACTCGTGCATTTGTCTTAATGACATATTTATCAGTCACAGTCTATTTGACAAACACCTTTCCTCTCATACATTGGAAATGTACTTTTGCCTTTACTTGCTATTTCATGAATGACAGAGTAAAACGCTTCAGCCAACCCTGATGAACGCAAGATTCAACAAAATGTATTTTTTTCAGCATTTCCAAATGAATATTGGTATAATGAATTTGTGTCAGTGAATGCTACAAAGACACAGGCTTTGTGTGTGTGTGTGTGTGTGTGGCCATACTAAAAGTGACCAGACCAAGGCAGATAGATACATCATGCATTTTTCATCTCGAAGTTGAAATAGATTCATGGGTTTCAGTGAGCCCTCTTGTTCATTTAGAACATATCAATCATTTAATTGTCCATTGAAAATTCACTGAGGGTATTAAAAGTTGCTACCTGCACTCAGAGAATGGAGCAAGAGTGAGGGAGATAAACCATCAGTATTCTTGTAGGGTTTGGGTGCTCAGAACAAAATGGTGGGGGAGGGGAAGAAGAAATGTTAACATGCCTTGTGACCCTGAAGTAATATCTGAGCATGAATCAAACCAGCTCATCAACTAACCACTGAAGATCTGCTATTAAAACAGTGAAATATTCAACGAACAGTTGAGAAAGGAGCAAGAGACAGATTCAATTAATTTGAATGGAGATGCTACAGAAGAATGTCAATGACCAGTTGTTAAAGCATAACACAAAATAAATAAATTTGACATTAGCTGAAAGAAAAATCCAACTTTCTGAAAGCTATCCCCAAAATAAAGTCAGAATTATTTGGGTGCAATAAATGACATTGGTGGATGTGCAGGTGAACATTTGATGGATGTGGAAGGCTCCTTTGGGGCCTTGGATGGAGGTGAGGGGAAGGTGTGGCCACAGGTTTTGCAATTCCTGCAGTGGCAGGGGAAGGTGCGAGGAGGGGAGAGTGGGTTGTTGGGGGGCGAGGACCTGACCAGGTGGTCACGGAGGAAAGTGGATAGGGGTGGGGAGGAAATACATTCCTGGTGGTGGGGTCCGTTTGTAGGTAGTAGTAATGTTGGTGGATGATACGGTTTATGGAGAGGTTGGTGGGGTGGAAGGTGAGGGCCAGGGGTTCTGTCCTTGTTGCAGTTGGAGGGGTGGGGTTTGAGGGCAGGGTACAGGACATGGATGAGATGTGTTGGAGGGCACCTTCAACCACGTGGGAAGGGAAATTACGGCGAAGGCAGAGGAATTGGGAATACGGGATAGCATTTTTGCAGGAGATAGGGTGGGAAGAGGTGTAATCCAGGTAGCTGTGAGAGTTGGTGAGTTTGTTAAAAATGTCAGTGTTAAGTCGGTCATCATTGATGAAGATGGAGAGGTCCAGGAAGGGGAGGAAGGTGTCAGAGATGATCCAGGTTAATTTAAGGTCGGAGTGAAATGTGTTGGTGAAGTTGATGAACTGCTCAACCTCCTCACGGGAGCACGAGGTGGCGCCGGTGCAGTCATCAATGTAGTGGAGGAAGATGTGGGGAATGGTGCCCATGTAACTACGGAAGATGGACTGTTCTACATAGCCATCAAAGAGACAGGCATAGCTGGGGCCCATACGGATTCCCATGGCTACCCCTTTAGCATGGAGGAATGGGAGGATTCGAAGGAGAAATTGTTAAGGGTGAGGACCAGTTCAGCCAAATGAATGAAAGTGTCAGTGGAGGTCGGAGAGGAAGAAATGGAGGACTTGGAGGCCTAGGTCATGGTGGATGGAGGTGTAGAGGGATTGGATTCCCATGATGAAGATGAGGTGTTGGGGGCCAGGGAAACAGAAGTCTTGGAGGAGGTGGAGAGCGGAGGTGGTGTCTCGATTGTGTGTGGGGGAGTTACTGGACTAGGTGTGATAGGACAGTATTGAGGTAGGTGGAGATGAGTTCGGTGGGGCAGGAGCAGGCTGAGACAATGGGTCAGCCGGGATGGTCAGGCTTGTGGATCTTGGGAAGGAGATAGAATTGAGCGGTGCAGGGTTCTCGAACTATGAGGTTGGAAGCTGTGGGTGGAAATCTCCTGAGGTGAGGTTGTGTATAATCTGGGAGATGACGGTTTGGTGTGGTCTAATAATCTAGCTTCATTGACCTCTGAAAGCACTAGAGGTCAGATTTGTAAAACTCTGTCAAATTGTGTTTTGTTAGTTGCTGCAGTTCATCTTGTAAACCATACACACTGAAGACAAAAGACTCCTATTATGGAGGAAGGGCCGATTGTGTCTTTTTTTTTTGAGCAGACTGGTGCTGAGCTTCACTTGTGTTCTTGCAGCAAGACATTCAGAAAGAATCTCAATATAATCGTAAGATAGAGGAAGTCAGGGTCTTATCAACTCAACTGCAGAATGGCATGGGCTGCTCCACTAAGCAGAGAATTAAAACTAAATTCTTAGCAAGTAGCTACTTGAGTATCACCAGAACTACTCTTTTCCTTTCTCAATTAACCCTTTGTCCCTCCATTATCAAAGCACCTATTTATTAATTTGTTTTTGATTTATTTATTTGCTTCATTATTTATTTAATATATTTTCACTTGTACCTGGTGAATAATATTACTCGGTTCTGATGCCATCTTGGATTGCAGAATAAATTACTGCACAAATTGTATAAATGATAAAATATTGAATAAATTAATAATGAACTTATATTACTAAAACATAAACAGCTTCAACAGTTCATCTTTCCCTCTCCAAAGACTTCACTCTCTTTGTTCCTCCAATCGTCACTTTCGATACCCAAATGCACATCACAGATTTTCAATGCCCAAATTGTGGATACTGGATACGATTCTTTGAAATCTTTTCCCACAGACTGTATGGTTTACAAGATGAACTGCAGCAACTAACAAAACACAATTTGACAGAATTTTACAAAATCTGACCTCTACTGCTTTCAGAGGTCAATGAAGCTAGATTATCAGACCACACCAAACCGTCATCTCCCAGACTATACACAACCTCACCTCAGGAGATTTCCACCCACAGTCAAACAGCAATGATATTCATAAGCTGGTGAAAACAGCAACTGTCAGATGTTTGTTTGGAGTCTCCTGAATGCAAATCCTTTCCGTTTCTTATGTTCTAGGCATCTCAGTCACAAAGTTACTTTTTGTTCACATGGAAGTCAATGGTGCTCCTGATATCGTTTCAACCTCCACCCCCTCCAGGACTGGGAAGATCACATTTAACTTGGTGCAACGTGTTCTCCCCATTAACAAATCTGCTGGAGGTATCCATGTAGGTGCATGAAGGGTGGTCCAATAATCAAATAGGAACTGGGACAGTTCAGTGTTGAGTGAAGCTTTAGGCTGTTTCTTTAAGCTTATGACCAAAGTTTGGACCACACTATTCAGTAGACCATCAAACGATGGATGGTATAAGCTGTCCTTACATGTTGAATGCCATTTGACCTTAGGAAATACTCGAATTCCCTGCCAGTAAATGATGGCATGTTTTTGTGACCAACATTTCCCAGAGACGGTCTATTGTGAAAGATGTTTGCTGCTTTTCTATTGTCATCTCCATGTTTGACATATGAACTCTATGCACATCCAACAACTTTGAGTGGGTATCTACAATGACTACGAACATTGAGCTGATGAAAGGAACTGGACAGTCAAGGTATAACCGGGTCCAGGATTCATCCAGCCATTGCCATGAATATAGATAAGCTTGTTGTCCTTGTTGGCACTCTAGTCACTGCTATGTCTGCATCCAATCCTGGATGACCCTAGTGGAGTTCAGCCAGTATCTGATGGCAACATTTGCACTGGACAGTCACTCTTGCTCCCCATCATAGAATGTCGTTGTCTATGATGATGTGGTCTTGATGGTCCTTTCGTCTCCCCATGACACCAGCTGTTTAGTTTTGCCAGGACAGAATCATTTTTTTGTCCATGGTTGGGTATTGTCAGCAGTATGAAAGGTATCCAGAAAATTTAAAAGCAGAAGGAATTCTTCCAGTGGCAGCATCATCAGTTGTGTATCCACCAGTGGGAAACAGCTCAATGCATCCACATTTGGTACTTGGTCCCCTAGACACTGTTCAAACTTGTAATTTTTTCCACATAGTACGAGAACCCACCACTGAATTTGACCTGAAGTTAGAGGTGGCATAACCTCATCCTCTTTAAGTAGCCTTGAAGGGGCTTGTGAGCTGTTGCTGTTACAAGTTTCCATCCATGAACGTATTGGTGAAACTTTCTCACACCAAAGATGGCCACCAAACCTTCCATATCTATCCGGGTGTTTTTGCACTCTTTGTCAGCCACAGTCCAGGAAGCATATGCCATTGGGTGTTCCTCTCCACTGGACCATCTGTGAGCCAGCACTACCACGATACTTGTAGGGAGAGGCATCGCATGTCAGCACCAGATCTCTCTTGAGATCATAGTGTGCCAACATTTCAGACAACGATAGTTGCCTCTTCACTTCACTAAAGGCTACGTCTTGGCTACAAGACCATTTCCGAGGCTGACCATTTTTCAGTAGCAGATGTAAGTGTGACAGGATGAAGGCTAGGTTACATTTGAACTTCCTATAAAAATTCACCAATCTAAGGAAAGACCTAAGCTCTGGTACAGAGGGAGCTAGGGCACCTTTGATCACCCTGATGCATGGTGGTGTTGGCCAAATAAGCCAAAGTGGGGACACAATGCATAGTGGTGTTTGCCAAGTAAGCCAACATGGAGACACAATGCATGGTGGTGTTGGCCAGCCAACATGCAGACATAATGCATAATAATGTTGGTCAGGTAAGCAAACATGGAGATACAATGCATGGTGGCTTTTATGCTCCGCATGTTTAGGCAGGCAGTTTTCAAACCCACTATACTATCCATTAAAGACTTAAACCTGGTCCAGTCACTGGGCAGGCTCCTGCATCCCATGGAATGTGGCCCAGTGCAGAGCTGAAGCAGCTGCCCTGTGGCTGGGATATTTTCTCCATCGCTGTATTTATAATTTCCACTTCACAGCAAATGTAATGTTCCCCAAAGAGAGAAAGACTCGCGTTTATATATCGACTTTAACAAGCTGATGGTGTTTGAAAACACTCAAAACATACTGATGCAATTTTTTAACTATATTCAATATTGTGGTACAGGAAAATAGCAGCTAATATGCACAGCAACTTCCCACAAAGAACAATATGATAATATCCAAATAATCTGTTTTAATGATACAGAATATGGCATCCATATTGCCCAAATATCAATGAAAACTCCCTGGCTCTTTTGCAAAGCAATGACTTGGGGCCTCTTACATTTATCTTGACGGCAGACAGGGCTGTGTTTTAGCTTATCTTCAAGACAGCTCCTCCAACATTGCAGCACTCCTTCAGCACAATGAAAGAATTTGTACCTTTGTAAACTTACGGGCTGCTGGAATCTGTAATCAGTTTATCTTTGTAATTCACAATCTGAGTTTGAGTTGACTAATTATAGACAATAGACAATAGGTGCAGGAGTAGGCCATTCTGCCCTTTGAGCCAGCACCACCATTCATTATGACCATGGCTGATCATCCTCAATCAGTATCCTGTTCCTCAATATCCCCATAACCCTTGATTCCACTATCCTTAAGAGCTCTATCCAACTCTTTCTTGAAAGTATCCAGAGACTTGGCCTCCACAGTCTTCTGGGGCAGAGCATTCCATACACCCACCACTCTCTGGGTGAAGAAGTTTCTCCTTAACTCTGTTCTAAGTGGCCTACCCCTTATTTTTAAACTGTTTCCTCTAGTTTGGGACTCACCCATCATGGTGTTTCATGGTGAATGGTATGGCCTTAAGGAGTGGAATGGAACAGAGGGACCTTGGGGTTCAGGTGCACAGTTCTCTGAAAGTGGAGTCACAGGTAGACGCGGCATTGAAGAAAGCTTTTGGTACACTGGCCTTTATCAGTAAGGACACTGAGTATAGAAGTTGGGAAGTTATATTGCAGTTGTACAGAACGTTAGTGAGGTTGCACGTGGATTATTGTGTTCAGGTTTAGTCACCTTGCTATAGGAAGGATGTTATTAAACTGGAAAAAATGCAGAAGAAATTTATAAGGTTGTTGCCGGAACTCAGTGGTCTGAGTTATGGGGAGAGATTGGCCAAGCTAGGACATTTTTCTTTCGAGTTTAGGAGACTGAGGGGGGATGTTATTGAAGAGTATAAGAGAGAAGCATGGATAGGGTGAATACACTCAGACTTTTTGACAGAGTTGGGAAATCAAGGACTACAGAATCAAGGACAATTTAAGGTTAGAGGGGAAAGAATAAAAGGGATGGACAACATTTTTTCACAGTATGGTACGCATTTCGAATGAGCTGCCAGTGGAAGTGGTTGAGGTGGGTAGCATTAACAACATTTAAAAGGCCTTGGACAAACACATGGATAGGAAAGGATTAGACGGATATTGGCCAATTGCAGGGAAATGGAGTTAGCGTGGGTGGACATTTTGGTCGGCACAGACCAGTTTGGGCTAAAGGGCCTGCCTCCGTGCTGTAGGACTCTATGACTCTATCACTTATTCATTAAAATTGCTTTAAACTTGCCAAAGTTGGCCTGGCATCCTGCAGACTATATCACCTTCATTTGTTTATGTAGCAAATTAGTCAAAGACATGTGGTTACTGTACTAAAGTTAAGTACAAACATCCTATAAAATCCACACATTTCCAGTAGCCTCATTACCTTCATTTTGTTTAGGGATGAGAAAGTCAATTAGAGCTTTGACTTTTGCCATTTTGGGTGACACCTATCCTTGTCCAACAATATGTCCTGAGTATGTCACCATGACTTTTGCAAATTCACTTTGTGCTAGAATTCACATAAACCCGCTGACTGTAATTAGGTTAGATTTCCTATAGTGTGGAAACAGGCCCTTCGGTTCACAAGTCCACACCGACCCTCCGAAGAGTAACCCACCCAGACCTATTTCCCTCTGACTAATGCACCTAACACTATGGGCAATTTAGCATGATCAATTCACCTAACCTGCACATCTTTGGACTGTGGGAGGAAACTGGAGCACACGGAGGAAACCCAGACACAGGGAGAATGTGCAAATTCCACATAGACAGTCACCCCAAGCTGGAATCAAACCTGGGACCCTGGTGCTGTGAGGCAGCAGTGCTAACCACTGGGCCACCGTGACACCCTCAAATTGTGTGAACAAGTTTACTAACTGTTACATATGTTCTTTCCATGTAGTACCATATACTATGATGTCGTCCAAGTAAACTACCCAGTTTGGCACTTGAGCAATAACTCTTCATTAATCATGGAAATGTGGCGGATGAGTTCTTAAATGCAATGGCATAATTCAAAATTGGTATAATACATACATCTGGTGTGACAAATGTAGAAACTTCCTAAGCTTGCATTTCAGTGGTACTTGCCAATGCCCAGTACTTGCCAATACCCGGTACTTGCCAATGTCCAGTACTTGCCAATAACCGGTACTTGCCAATGTCCAGTACTTGCCAATGTCCGGTACGTGATGGAAATGTGTTGCTGGAAAAGCGCAGCAGGTCAGGCAGCATCTAGGGAACAGGAGAATCGACGTTTCGGGCATTAGCCCTTCTTCAGGAAGGTACTTGCCGGTACTTGCCAATATTACAGTACTTCCTGAAGAAGGGCTTATGCCCGAAACGTCGATTCTCCTGCTCCTTGGATGCTGCCTGACCTGCTGCGCTTTTCCAGCAACACATTTTTCAGATCTGATCTCCAGCATCTGCAGTCCTCACTTTCTCCTAATATCCAGTACTTGCCAATATCCAGTAGCAAACCAATTTTCCATCAGGATGACACACTACTGACGCTATTGATGCATTCTTCTGCCTGGTAAGAGAGTACTAATCCATCTTTGTGACTGCATTCACATTCCTATAGTCTACACATAACCTAATTCAACCATTTAGTTTAGGAACTAAAACTACAGGACAACTCCAAATATTCTGACTTGGATTGATCAATTGATTCATCAACATATATTAAATTTATTTTTTTACTTTGGCCTGTTTCTGTGGGTGTAATTGATATGGGTTTTGTTTTATTGGGTCCAATTTAAGTACATCCACATCCTGTTTGGTTAGTGTGTTACGTCCAAGTGTATCTTTGCAAACTTCTTCGTATTTTCTGAGAAATCTCACTATATTCCTCCAGATACGAATGTACACTGTCTCAACTCTCTAATATTTACAAATTTGTTCATCTAACAGGGGAAGTTCACTTTGGGAATTCCAATTCTCTTTGGCTCTCCTCTTTCGTTCTTATATCCCCTCTACTACACTACTTCATACACCTGTACATTCTCATTGTCTTCTCTGTGATACTACTGTTTAACATGTTCACATGACACAATTAATTCTTTTTCCTACAATCAGGATCAATTATGTTACCTGACTAACCCTTTTAATTAGTTTGGAAGGATCACTGATGGTTCACCCTGAAAAAGCAATAGTACAAAAACTTAATCTCCTGGTTTAAAAATTCTGGTCATCGCATGTCTATCTGCCCAGTCTTTCATCTTGCTTTGGAAAGTTTTAGATGTTCCTCTGCAACTCTACGTTATCCTGTTAACCTTTTGAGAAATGTGGTTTAGCAATTAATCTCTAATCAGTTTTAATGGTCCTTTTACTTCATGGCCATGAATGGATTCAAATTGGCTGTAGCAAATGGATTTGTTTGGGGAATCTCTGGTGGCTCAGTCATTAGCACTGCTATCTAACAGCGCCAGGGATCTGGGTTTGATTCCAGCCTCAGGCGACTGTCTGTGTGGAGTTTGCACATTCTCCCCATGTGTGCATGGGTTTCCTCCGGCTGCTCCAGTTTCCTCCCACAATCCAAAGATGTGCAGGTTCGGTGAATTGGCCATGCTAAATTGCACATAGTGTCCAGGAATGTGTAGGTTAGGTGCATTAGTCAGGGGTAAATATTGAGTGATAAGGGTAGGGAAATGGGTCTGGGTGGGCTACTGTTTAGAGGGTCAGTGTGGGCCTGTTGGGCCAAATGGCCTGTTTCCACACTGTAGGGTTTCTAATGAAAATCTAATCCTTTGGACACTCAAAACAATAAGCTTTCACTATGGTTCTGAGAGGTTGGCAATAGCTCTCCAGAGCACCTTGGGTTGGTATAGATAGTGCATGGTCAATTTCCCTTGTCTAATTTGTAAACTACTGATCAAACGTTTCATTTTGAAATCAAAATTTGATTCTTGATCAAGCTATACTGCCATTGGTAGACGATGACAAGTGAAAAACTGAGAGTTTTTCCACACTTGCCTTATCCCTGATTGTTCCTAAGGGAATAGCCTCTGGAAATTGAATAGTTATATGCATAAGTGTAAGGATATATTTATTTCTGACTCATTTTAGGTTAAGGTTTTACAAAATCCACTAGTACACAACTCAAAGATTAGTGTAGGAATTAAGGGTACTGGTTTAATCAGATGTTGCAGTTTACCTACAACTTGACAAGTATGACATGTTTTACAAATGCCACATCTTTATCCAAGCTTGGTCAGGTAAAATGCCTGTTATCGGATGTCTAGTTTTCCTGTTTTCCAAATCCCTATGTGTCCTGTCCTGAAATCTCATGTGCTACTCACAATATGAGTGCATTTGAGAGAGGGTCTGCATGACTGTGTGAGTATGTAAGAGGATGTGTGTGTGTGTGTGTGTGTGTGACATGAACCCAAGGTCCCAGTTGAGGTACCGAACTTGGCTATCAGCCTCTGCTCGGCCACTCTGTTGCAAATCTTGAAGTCTGCCTTGGACGATGGTCACTCAGTGATCTGAGACCGAATGTCACTGACTGCTGAAGTGTTCCCCGAACGGGAGGAAGTTATCTTGAGAATGTGATTTAAAAGAAGTTCTGGGATTTACAAATTAATGAACTGAAACCTGCAGGAGAAAGTGAGGTCTGCAGATGCTGGAGATCAAAGTTGAAACTTTATTGCTGGAACAGCACAGCAGGTCAGG
>NC_057746.1:3863989-3906055 GCF_004010195.1 Chiloscyllium plagiosum | reverse complement strand
CCTGCAGTCTTCTTCTTGCCCTCTCCGCCTCCACCCTACTCCGACCTATCATCTTCACCTTGACCTCTTTCCACCTATCACATTTCCCACGCCCCTCCTCCAAGTCCCTCCTCCCTACCTTTTATCTTCTCCTGCTGAACACTCTCTGCTCATTCCTGAAGAAGGGCCTGTGTCCGAAACATCGAATCTCCTGTTCCCTGGATGCTGCCTGACCTGCTGTGCTGTTCCAGCAATAAAGTTTCAAGAACTGAAACCTGCAACCTATTCTAAAAGATTAAAGACTTTACAGCAATCTAGGTTTGTTCAATATATTGTTTCAATTGCATGACACTGTAATCTTTTGCTGTAAATTCTGTGTCTTACGATCCTGCTCCACAACTACCTAATGAAGGTGCAGAGCTCTGAAAGCTACGAATCTCCTGTTCCCTGGATGCTGCCTGACCTGCTGTGCTGTTCCAGCAATAAAGTTTCAAGAACTGAAACCTGCAACCTATTCTAAAAGATTAAAGACTTTACAGCAATCTAGGTTTGTTCAATATATTGTTTCAATTGCATGACACTGTAATCTTTTGCTGTAAATTCTGTGTCTTACGATCCTGCTCCACAACTACCTAATGAAGGAGCAGAGCTCTGAAAGCTAGTATTTCTAAATAAACCTGTTGGACTATAATCTGGTGTTGTGTGATTTTTAACTTTGTCCACCCCAGTCCAACACTGGCGCCTCCACATCTTTTCTACTCTAACAATTACTTCTCCAGTTAATATCCCATTCTAGTTATACCTTATGTAATGAAATCCAAATCTATTCTCCGCTAATCACATTTATGAATATCCTAGCTCCCATCAAACTCTGAAAGGAAAAATGAATCAGTAAAATCAGTAAAAGTGATTTTGTTGCCTACATATCCCTTAATATGGTGATGGGCTTAGCTACGTCACCTGAACAAAAAGGAGTCACCATTCCTTTTGACGAAAATCCTGCATATCTCTCATCTACCTTACAACTTCCTTTACTCATGGCAGATTTTATCTCTGGCCTTTTTGTTCTGGTAAGAGCTACATCTCGTCTGCGGTCCTCTTTATTGTTTATTTTATTTTCACTACTGTATATACTCGTGTAAAAGTCAAATTTTTTAGACTATTTTTAAAGGTTCAACTTTTGGGTTGACTATTACACGGGCACTAGTTTTGAGGGGGTGAAATTCATGCTGCAGTTCGAAATACCGTATTATTAGCAGAAGACGATTTGATCACTCAACTAATCCCAGGTAAAAAAGAAAAACACAATGCATTATGGTAAAGGTAATCACTAGATAAAAGGAAGAGAAACAAGAATGAATTACTGGTAATAAATTTTATTTATACATAGCGGTACAATAATTTAACATGTCAAAGATTCATTGAAATCATGCAAAATCACACTGTTCAACATTGTGATGGCCTGGTATAATGGCACACTTAAAATGAAACATTTATTAAATTCTGAATGGGAAACATCATGAACTTTCTCACCAAATTCTTCTGTTTTCCTCCCATTTACTCATCTATGTAATGAACCTCAGCAACATTAACAAATTTGTTAAAGAATTAAAGATATATGTAGCTAATATATCTCACTTTTATTCAGATATAATGGCACAATTAAAATGATTAACCTTTTAATAATATTAACTTCTGGATGTATAGTGAACAAATGTGATAACTACCAATACCAATAGAGTCACAATATAGTAAACAAAGAGCAATGAGTAGAGTTACCGATATGAATGAATGAATTAATGCAAGTTTGTTTAAGTGGGTTAATGGGAACATCTTGTAAGAGGTTTATAATGTGATATTAGTAGGTTTGACCTTTACATGAGATGTATGGAAAATACAAGATTATTTGGTCAAAAATAAGGGGTCGACTTTTACACAAGTATATACGGTAATTCCTATAAGGTCTACCTCGCAATGGAGAAAGTGAGGACTGCAGATGCTGGAGATCAGAGCTGAAAATGTGTTGCTGGAAAAGCGCAGCAGGTCAGGCAGCATCCAAGGAGCAGGAGAATCAATGTTTCGGGCATGAGCCCTTCTTCAGGAATGAGGAAAGTACCTCGCAATGTCCAACATTCGAACGTACATGGCCCAACTTATTACAATAGAAACATGTAAGCTTCTGAACTTCACCTCTACCCTCAGCAATTTCCCTCGTCATCTAAGGGGTTCTTGAGCTTTCCATACTGTCCATTTCCAATCTGGCTACCTGCCTTCCTTTCACTCTCCCACTTTTACTATTCTCAAATTTCTGGGGGTGATTGGAAAAAAGCTTTATGGATCAGTTTGTAATCATTAGCCATAATTGTCTGGCTGCAATTGCTAACCTTTGGTCTTCTACATGAGTTCTGATTATAGAATGTAAGGAAGTTTAAATGATTCCAAATGAATAATTTATCTAAGAGCATATATAATTATCTATCTATAAGTATTCTCATCTTTTAATGCTGTTATCCAGCTCTCAAAATTATTTTGTTTACCTCTTTCAAAATCTGTCAAAGGTTTTGTGGGATGTTCCTACAAGAACTAAAGCCTCTGCCTGGATGCTTCTGGCATCAATCATAACAACCAGTATTAGACTTTTTTACCTCATCATAATCTCAAAGACCGTTCCTCTGACAGGGATGCATAAAACTCTGCATCAACTACCAGTTGATTTACTTTGCATGAGAAATGTCCAGTCTAATTTGGCCACCTGATTTGTGTTGCTAGATTCTCAACTTACACAAAAAATGCTTTCACAGGCTTCTCTTTAACTTTGGCAAACCCTGTACAATTTTAAACATTTCCTGACTGAACCGTGGATTATGACTAGAACTGTCCGGTTCTACGATTTTTCCAAACCCCTGGTTTAGTTTGCCTCAGCTGCGTTGGTTTTAATTTAAATTCTCGTTCCCTTTCTTTCCTTTCTTTCTTCCTCTTTTTCATCACTTTCTGCCTCTATTTTTTTTCCCTTTGGAATTCCAGCTTTTTAAAGTTTTAATTTCTTCAGAATTCCCTTTCTTTCTCTTTCCTCCCTTTGGAATTCCAATACCAATTTTCTCATTTCCATTTGCCTGAACTGCAACTCAGGTTTCACTGATGCATCCGATGTACTGCCTGTCCCATCTCACCTCTATTTCCACTAAAGCCAACTTCTTCATTATTAAATTTATAAGGTCTGCCTTCTTAGCTTGCTTTGGCAAATTTATTTTCAGTTTGCTGGCAAACTTTGCAAGTTTGGTTTAGTCATACTCTTCAACCATACAAGGAAAACCTCTGACATGTTAAAAACCCTTCAACAATTTCCAGCACCATTTTAAGTCTGAGTACAAACCTGTGGTCTGACTACCCACTCTAAGCACCAAACTCCATTTCCAGACCTACGTCATCTGTGTTTCAAGATCCCAGACTTGAGCCAAAATCATGTTTGAACATAGAACAATACAGCGTAGAACAGGCCCTTCTTCCCTCAATGCTGCGCCGACTTGAGAATTATTCTAAGCCCATCCTCCTAACCTATGCTATCATCATCCATGTGTTCATCAAAGGATTGTTTAAATGTGCCTAATGTGGCTGAGTTAACTACATTGGCAGGCAGGACATTCCATGCCCCTACCACGCTCTGTGTGAAGAACCTGCCTCTGACCTCTGTCTTAATTCTATTACCCCTCAATTGTAGCTATGCCCCCTCGTACAAGCTGACATCATCCTCCTAGAAATAAAATTTCACTGTCTACCCTATCTAATCCTCTGATCATCTTGTATGTCTCTATCAAATCCCCTCTTAGCCTTCTTCTCTCCATTGAGAATAGACCCAAGTCTCTCAGCCTTTCCTCATAAGACTTCCCTCCAGACCAGGCAACATTCTGGTAAATCTCCTCTGCACCTTTTCCAATGCTTCCACATGCTTCCTGTAATGGGGCGCCCAGAACTGTTCACAATATTCCAAGTGCGGCCACACTAGCGTTTTGTATAGTTGCAGCATGACATTACGTGTCCGGAACTCAATCCCTCTACCAATAAAACCTAACACACCGTATGCCTTCTTAACATAACTATCAACGTGGGTAGCAACTTTCAGGGATCTATGTACAAGGACACCAAGATACCTCTGCACATCCACACTACCAAGAATCTTTCCATTGACCCAGTATTCTTCCTGTTATTCTTATCAAAGTGAATCACATTTATCTGCATTGAACTCCATTTGCCACCTCTCAGTCCAATTCTACAATTTATCCAAGTCTCCCTGCAACCTGCAACATTCTTCCACACTGTCCACTACTCCACCAACTTCAAACTTATTGACCCATCCACCTATGCCTGTGTCCAAGTCATTTATAAAAATGACAAACAGCAGTGGTCCCAAAACAGATCCTTGTGGCGCACCACTAGTAATTGGACTCCAGCCTGAATATTTTCCATCAACCACTCCTCACTGCCTTCTTACAGAAAGCCAGTTCCCAATCCAAACTGCTAAATCACTCTCAATCCCATGCCTCTGCACTTTTTCCAACAGCCTGTCATGTGGAACCTTATCAAAGGCTTTATTGAAGTCCACGTACACCATGCCAACTGCCTACCCTCATGCTTATGCTTGGTCACCTTCTCAAAAAACTCAATGAAGTTTGTGAGACATGACTTGCCCTGGACGAAACCATGTTGACTATCTCCAATTAGGCTGATTCTTGATTAAAGGGGCTATAGTGACCTTGGGAAGAGCATTGGGTTTAAACAAGTGTTACAACATGGCGACAGATATCTGAATCAAATCAACCTTTCTGTCTCTGTATTCACAACACAATGAAATTAAACCATCAAAGACTCCAAATAATTCCTCCAATGGATCCTCACCAGATTTTTGAAAAATCAGGACCAGAGTTTGTGAATAATTAATTACAGTTTTGTATCTCAAACAAAAGACTTGACTATTTATTAAATAACTTTAGCAGAGGAACAATTAAACAACAAGTTAAGCTGAGGCCTATGCTTTAAATCCAAAACATTTATTTTCAGCTCTCATTCATACAAAAGACAGATAGACAAACAGTCAAGGGATAAATAAAAAGAAAATAACTGGCCAGATTATTGTAATGGCTTGCGCGATATTTTGTTTCGTAGGCATAAATGTGGACTCCATGATTGATTTTCTGAAACATTGATCAGGATCACTTTCTCAGGTTAGCCAAGCAAATGTAGCCATAACTCAGCTTTCTCCTCTTCCAGAAGCTGGTGTGGCAGATTAGGCAAGAAGTTTTCAAATCTTCATGCTGTCTCAGCAGCAGCGAAAAATCATCTCCCCGTATAACACAGTTCAAGAAAAACAACTTTAGTTCTGGTTGCATCCTGATAGACTGATTGACTCTTTCCTGGACCTCAGTTAACATTCAACAACTCCATCTGCTGGAATGTAGGCCAAACTCACCCAGCCAATTCCCAGGTAAGGACCTCATTTGCAGCCAACCTCTGCTATCTGTTTAAACCCAATGCTCTTCCCAAGGTCACTATATCCCCAAGAATCAGCCTACATTTAGCCCCAAGCAAACAAAGCTTGTCTGGCCCTTTTCCTTTTATCACAAGCTATACCAAAGTCCATAAGTCATTTCCAATTCACAATTCAAAGTTGGCTAAAGGATAAAAGCATTGAAAAATCAGTGAGGGTCCTAACAGTAAACCTGTGCAGGAACCATCAGTAAATAAGAAGTTGTCATAATACATGTGACCAACAAGAAATATCTTTAAAATATATTCAACATCATTTAATCCTTAAAATCCAAATATGCACAACTCTTCCACACTCAAAGCCACAAAAATTATGAAACGTGAAGCAAACATGACAATGGGAGGAGCTTTTTTGTTGCACTGACCATGTTATTGAAGAACACTGTACAAAGCGAAGTTCTTTCTTTCCTGTTTGGGACAGGAAATTAACACTGTCCTGTCAACTTGAAAATAGACTTACATTTTGAAGCACCTTTCAAACTGCTGGATGTGGTGAAACAATGCTTTGAGTTTGAAATTACTTCAGAACTGGTTCAGAAGAAGAGTCATATTGGACAGAAAAGTTTAATTCTGTATCTCTCTCCCAGATGCTGGCAGACCTGCTGAGTTTCTCCCACATTTTCTGTTTTTATTTTAGATTTATAGCATTGCTTTTATGTCAGTCTTCACTCAACTTAATTTACTCCACATAATATCAACAAATGGCACAGACCATTTCACAAATGAGATGTGAAATGGTTAAAAAAATCTTGCAGTGTTATTTTAAAGAGTTATATAAATGTGAGCTGTTAGTTGCTAGCTGTGAATAAACAAGTACACAAAACTGCAAGTAGTCAGTTAAAACAATAAGAAATTGATTAGCTCTGATGACAGGTTGCCTGAGATAGCAAAGAAGTGATAACCTTGAAAGAAAGGGCAGCACAGTGGCTCAATGGTTAGCACTACTGCCTCACAGCACCAGTGATCTGGGTTCAATTCCAACCTTGGTGACTGTCTATGTGGTGTTTGCACATTCTCCTTATGTCTGTGTGGGTTTCCTCCCATGGTCCAAAGATGTGAAGGTTAAGTGGATTTGACATGCTAAACTGACCATAGTGTCCAGGGATGTGCAGGGAAGGTGGCTAGTCATGGGAAACGATTGGGTGGGATGCCCTTCAGATGGTCAGTATGGACTCAAAGGGCCAAATGACCTGCTTCACACTGTAGGCATTCTATGATATATCTACGTTATTCAAACAGCAGGGACATTGGACAGAAAACGATAAATAATATACAGAAGCTAGGCATAAATCATTATGTTAAGAACAAATTGTAGCTGGAAGTAAGATTACAATTATTAGTTTGTTCAAGCCTTCACACCAGTTATATATTGCAACAAGATAAATGTACCTGTGTTGTGATTGATTAGTTGTATGCATAATGAAAATCTAATCAATTATAGTGATTGGATTTAGACAATTATACACCAATGAATTAGTGCATGCTGATTTCTTGTCACTGAATCCAAAAGTATAATCAACTTTGTATTCATGTGTTCTAGGTTTCCAGTGTGTCATGGTCTGACATTCTAAGATCCTTGCTACAGCAAGCAAAACAGCCGGTCAGAGGTTAACTGAGTAGTTATCAGACTCTGGAAATTCCCACTACAGGGTGTATCTCAGCTGTAATAACAGAGTCAAGCTCTGGCACCTACCCAAGAATTGCCCAGATATGTCCAGTCCCGAAATCTTTCACATACTCAGGCTCTTCAAGAGCACCTTCATACTGCTTAAGTGCTTCGTGAAATTTAGCCACCTCTTGTAACTTACAAATGATTGCAGCCAATTTCCACATGGCAAGCTACAATGGACAGCAATGTGATAACAAGCATATCATCTGTTTTGTGCGAGTGATTGTGGGTCAACATTGGCCAGATCATCAGAGATGATTCCCTTGCTCTTCTGCAACACAGTGTCAAGGGATATTATGCATTCACCGGACAGGGCACATGACAATTTAAGATTAAAGGACTTTTACATTAACAGTGCAGCAGTCTTCGATACGACACTGGAGTGTTAGGCACAATGCTGAAGACACTTGAACTCATATTCTTCTGACTCAGAGATGAGAGAGTGTGGCTGACAATAACTTACACCATTTCTGTTCTATTAGATTCAGTTTCTAAGAGTTTGAGTCCCAAGGCTGTGTACAGATTGCTCTTCTCCCCATAAGAAGGCAGCCTGAAGATTTGATTTGATTGAAAGTGGCAATTAGTTAGAACTGCAGGTGTCAGTGTGGTTTTTGTGTCTGGGTTCCTGAAGCTGTGAAAGGTGGTAAAGCCCCTGGTGTCAACTGGAATGGACGTCTTAAGGGACTGTCTTCAATCAGTACTGCTGATGGACCATTCTGCTTTCATTCACTCAAAGTTCTATTGTTTAGACACAGTTCGAAAAATGTGTCAGGACAAAAACTCGAGGAATAATCCACTCTTCACAGGAAAGCTCAGTGTTATTTTGAATAAGGCTTTTGAGCTTGTTTTCAAATTCCTATATTCACTCACCCCTACACTTGTAATCTTGTCCATCCGTCAGGAGTATAATGAAGTGTCACCCAAGAGTGGGACTTGAACTGAAGATCTAAACCCCTGGGGAGGAGGGAGGGTCTCTCGGTTCCACGATTGGTCAATAAGCACACCTGTAAACAACTCTTTGTCAATCACACAAGCAATCACTTATTCTTTGATACGGCCAGGTCGGTAGACTCTGATCCACCCAGAAGTATGAGTACTCCTAGACCACCAAAAGAATCCGATCACTTACAGGGTTTGCAGAGGGTTTATATACATTGTTCATAGTCAGACATGGAGTATGATCGCAGCGTAGCAACCAATCATAAAGCCCTCGTGCATTCTGTCTTAGCCTTTCACGATTTCTTGTAAACAACCTGTTCTTAAAACTATCTTTGTCCTGCCTTGGGGTTAAACCATTACTCAGTGAAAGTGAAGGTTGCAGATGCTGGAGATCAGAGTCAAAATTAGAGTGGTGCTGGAAAAGCACAGCAGGTCAAACAGCATCCGAGGAACAGGAAAATCAACCTTTCGGGCAAAAGCCCTTCATCAGGAATGGCTTTTGTCCTAAACATCAATTTTCCTGCTCCTCGGATGCTGCCTGACCTGATGTGCTTTTCCATCACCACTCTAATCTTAAACTTACTTCCGCAATTAATCGGATCTACATCAGACTGCGGTTTCTTGTTTCTGTCTGGTTCAGTGCAGTTTAACAATGCAGAAGCCATTTTGTACAGCTCCTTCAGCCATTTTGTCCTGCCCCCAGATGCCCACATGTGGGGGCATCTTCTCACAATCATCTGACTCAGAGAACCAGGTTGTGGGTTCAAGTCCAACTCCAAATGGATTATTCCACAAAGATTACAATTGCTGCGAGGACCACACAAGTAATTCATCAGTTTATGTGTTCCCCCACAACCACTTGTTGAAACACAATTTTTCTTGTAAAATAACAGCAAAAGAACTAAGGGCAGAAGTAGGCAATTCAGCCCCTCAAGCCTACTCCACCATTTAATATGATTATGGCTGATCTCATTTTGGCCTTAACTTCATCTTTCTGCCCAGTCTCCATAACCCTTCAATCCATTACTTATTAAACATCTGTCTATCTCCTCCTTAAATTTACTCAATGTCGCAACATCCTCCACATCTGGGGTACTAAATTGCACAGATTCACAGCTCTAAGAGAAGTAATTCCTCTCCAACTGTTTTATGTGTGCTACCCCTTGTCTTAAAACCATGACCTTTTCTTGCAGATTGCCCCACAAGAGGAAACATCCTTTCTACATCTACTTTGCCAATCATCTTTAGCATGGCATATACCTCAATTAGATCTGCTTTCATTGTTCTAAACTTCAACGAGTATAGGCTTAAACTGCTCAATCTCTCTTCACAAGACAAACCCCTCATCTCTGGAAACAATCTAGTGAACCTTCTCTGAACTGGCTCCAACATCCTGTTATATTGGTGCTCCCTTTAAAACAGGAAATATATAGACAAATGGTAAATCTGAACAGGAACACTTCATTATTGATGTTCACCCCTCCACAGCCAAATTTAGACTGGACCCAAGTTTCATCCATTCCCATCCCAAAAACTGTCTCAGTTCTGGTTTCGAGGTTTTCAATGATAGCCTTCACTTTCTCGGGCACCTTGTGTAGTCCTTTGTCATCAATTATATGTCCCAAATACTCTTTAATTTGATTTATTGTTATCACATGTACTGAAATACAATAAAAGTGTTGTTTTGTGTGCTGTACAGGCCGATCATACTATATAAAGTGCATCAGGTAGCAGAGCAGAGCGCAGAGTCTTTAAAAACACATTTCTGTTGTTTTACTTGTAGGCCGCACTCCTGCAATCTTCTTCGAGGTCCTTCTAAATTATTCAAATGCTGCTGTTTGGAGGATCTGGTAGTCATAATATCATTCAGATAGCACTGGACTCCTGGCAACCAACTTATTATTTGATCCATGATTCTTTGGAACTGAGCTGGTGCTGACCTGATGCCAAAAGGAAATTGCTTGTAGTGGAACAGTTCCTTGTGTGTCACTGTCATCAGTGGCGACTGATACTCCCTCACGAACAATCTGCAGGTAGGCCTACAGCAGATCCATTTTTGACAACTTTTTTCTCCCTGCCAGCCCACTGAATAGGTTTTCTATATGGGGGTATTGGTCCGCATTCAGGGCTGGGTTGACTGTGACCTTAGTCAACACAAATCCTCCTGTGCTCACATGTTTCTGAGACCAGAAAAATGGGAATGGCCCATTCACTGATGATTACTGGTTCCAATGCTCCCAGATTCACCAGCCATTGCAGTTCCGCCTCTACTTTAGGTCAGATGGCACATGGTATCTTAATTTCAGTTCCTTTAATTTCCTCCAGAATTGCTTTGAACACATCTTTGCACTTGCTGAGGATCTCTTGCAAACCCTGCCAGCCTAAAAACCATGCCCCAGTTAATTTGAACTTAATGTTTGTAACCAGGTACATGATACTCACCTTTTACTGCATAAAGAGACAATAGTGTACGTAGGTCCCCAAACTGTACTTTCACCAGTACATACTCTTCAGTGGTGCCACTCGTTCAATGTATGTCCACTGTATATTCTTGGGGCGGGGGCAGGGTGATGAAGTGGGGACAGGTGAAGACAGATAGAGGGTTAACCTGGTTGGTCAATGGGAGGAATGAATCTGGTTGGTGGCAGGGAGTAGTGGCAGGGAGGGTGAGGGGATGGGAAAGAAGTCGTGGGATGGGGAGGGAGGTTATTTGAAATTGAAGAACTCAATGTTGAGTCCTCCGGGTTGGAGGGTGCCCAGGCAGAAGATAAAGTGTTGTTCCTCCAATAGGCATTGTGGTTTGTTTTGGCCATGGAGGAGACCAAGGATGGTCATGTCGTAAAGGGAGTGGTGGGGGGAGTTGAAATGGGTGCCGACTGGGAGGTCTGGTCAGACTCTGCAGACCCGGCTGCAATGCTCTGCAATGTTCACTAAGTTTATGTTCGGTCTCCCTAGTGTAGAGAAGACTGACCAGACCTCCCAGTCAGCGCCTGCTTCAATTCTCCCAACCACTCCCTTTCTGACATGACCATCCTTGACTTCTCCATTGCCAAAACAAACCACAGCGCCTATTGGAGGAACACCACCTTATCTTCCGCCTGAGCATCTTACAACTTGGAGGACTCAACATTGAGTTCTCCAATTGCAAATGACCTCCCTCCCCATTCCCTGACTCCCTTCCCAACCCCTCCCCCTCCCTGCCACCAATCAGATTCATTCCTCCCATTGACCAAACAGGTCGTACCTTCTACCTGTCTTCACTACCCCACCACCACCCTTCCCCCTTTATCTGCTGCTTCCTCCACACCCACCCCCAGTCCTGAAGCAAGGTTACACCCAAAACATTGACTTCTGCACTCCTGATGCTGCCAGGCTTGCTGTGTTCTTCCAGCCTCCTACCTGTCTACGTTGGCTTCCAGCATCTGCAGTTTTTTTGTCTCTCCATTGTGTAATCTTGGCAGGCTTCAATGGTAGTGTCCTCAACTTCTCCCTGTAGACTGATTCAGAAATCAGGGATGCTTCTGCATCAGTGTCCACTTCCACTTTTTACTGGCTTCTCTTCTACTTTAGGAAGAATCCAGAAACAATCAGTTTCACTCCTTACCAACAGTATGTTTACCCAAAACTCTGCTCATTCAAGACCTGCTGCTTCTCCTGCAGACCCAGGTGATTCCCCTTCTCTTGTTTGGGCAATTTCGGGCAATTTGTCCCTTCACTTATAACTGCACGACTGGGCTGCTCGAGTCCAACACATTGACTACTTGCAGCTATTTTTGCCACATTTGTTGGTACGACCCTATACCAAGTTTACAATACCTGATGTCCCAGGCATTGTCAACTGGAGGCCAACTCCATTGAGGTAGCAATTGTGAAAACTGCCTTGAAATCCATGTCTCTCCTTGTTAGTAGCTTCCATTGGATGGCGTCATGTCAGAGCCCACTAACCAAATGGTACCACAAGGCATCTTGCAGGAATCCTCTGAACTTGCAATGGCTAACCACTTTAAGGTGACCATGAATTCAACGATGGATTCTCATTCATGCTGTATTCATTTGTAAAAGTGAAAATGTTCCACCATCATCAGCTGCTAGGGAGCGAAATAATTTCCTAACACTTTGCATAGCTCTCCACAAGTTTCTCTAGTTGTACCAGACTCTGTAGAATTGTGAAGATTTTGCTCCTGATTGTACTAAAAAAGACAACGCTGATATCTTCAGCCGCTTTGTTCACCTTTAAGCGTTCTGTGTAATTCCAGTTTCCTGACTCTTCGTCAAATGGTCCCATCAGCCCAAACTGACCCACCATTTTGTTTTTCCACCCCTTGAATCTAGTAGCCGTTTGCAGCCTGAGTCCCCTCAGTGAATGCTTCCATATATGCCACTCCCTCACTGGTCGTGCTAGCCTACAGTTCCTCCCTGGCATTGTCCGCAGTCCGAGTCCCCTCAGTGAATGCTCCTGCATTAGCCATTCCCTCACTAGCTATGCCAGCATACCATTCCTCTGGAAGTGACTGCAGCCCAAGTCCACCCATGACTGCTCTCCACAATGCCTTTGGTAGCTCCCAGGTGCATACTCTCTTCTTCAGCTGTCAGAAAGAGGGAAGGACATAAAGACAAAGAGGTTGAAGGATGAGTGGAATAATAGAATGGGAGAAAGACATAAGAGGATGAGAATGAATTTGAAGAGATAACGAATGGGGGAAGAGAGAGAGTAGAATGATGGGGAAAAAGGAATAAATTACTCTGCAAAGTAAGTTACTTCATTACTTTTAATGCAACATTCAGCAGCTGCAGAGGCCACTGGTGCTTTATAGAATAGCTGTTTTCCCAGCGTGCTGGCAGTGAATGATTATACTCTCACGGTATTGAAGGCCACCTGAGAAGCCTCACAGGGCTCCCTGAAGAGAAAGCAATTCTCTCTCTTCATAGCTGGTGTAATGGCTGTCTGAGAATCCTTCATGTGCACCCACACACACTCATCATCCCTCAATAATTTTACTGTCAGGAGCTCAGACACTACACCCATATTCAGAGAAGATGAGGGAGCTGGTGGTCAGCTAGTGAGGGACAAGATCCATTCTTTCCTTCACTGGCTGATGACTCCATTTCATGCAGCACATACTGAGGAGGAGGTGTTGTTTATTCACACCGTGTCTCTCTGAGGCAGCTTACAGAGAGAAGCGAGTGGATGTGAGGAACTGTTTTTAAGTACTGGCTACATCTGGAAGTATTTCACAATATTCCCCATGGAGGGAGACCAGTTGATTGACAGGGACATTCACAGTCATAGTCATAAAGATGTATAGCACAGAATCAAACCCTTAGGTCCAACTTATCCATGCAGACCAGATACCCTAATCTAATTTAGTCCCATTTGCAGCACTTAGGCCAAATCCTTCTAAACCCCTGCTATTCATATACCCATCCAGATGCCTTCAAGAGAGGTGAATGGACTGAGACATCTTGAGAGAGAGAGAGATCTTGGGAGAGGCAAATCTACCGGGAAAGGAAGCAGGTGAGGTCAATGTTGAGCCAAGAATTTAAGTTGAGGGGATGCGAATCTCCACAGCATGCAAACTCATGACAGGGTAGGGATGCCACATATAAACTTGTGGGGCTGACAGTAACACAATAAATCTCACACACCCAGTTAGTTAAACTCCTCAAGCACTTGGTAAATCTGTAACCTCCCTTCTATATTCCCACCCCCCTTCTATGCTTGTGCCATCGCACCAATGTACACCATCGTCTTGGATACTGTCGATCTTCCTCTTCTGGTCTGCTGTCAAACATATCCAAGACTAAACAACCCACACTGATATTGTTAATTTAAAGTCTCCTAGGATGAAAAATGCTATTCCCACACGAGAAATCTCTGTCACACATATTTACCAGGGGAACTGAGACAGCAGCTGCAATAAGTGAGGTTTTATTCAGATGGGACAATAACAAGTTTAAATCCCCACCTGATCTGCTGCTCAAAGTCACCTCCATTTCCCGGTCAGTTCCCCAAATTTCACGAAACTCATGTTGCTCCAGAAATATTTGGATTGACTGTGAGAGACGTCAATCAGAGAGCCCACCCACTCTGCCCATTGTCTCCTCTTCCTCTTCCAGAGCTGGTTCACTTCCTATAGGGACTGAAAACCAAGTGAGGAGATGGTGAGTGAAGGAGCAGCTTTTATACAAATTGTATCCCATAATATCCACACCAGTCTTCAGGCAGTCTGACTATCCTGTGGGCAGTCAGGGGTGGAAATGTCCCTTATGCTGTGTGAGAAGATCCAGCTGAGAGAGCTGTTTACTCGGTGCTTTGTGCTGAACTGTGTGACTGGAGCTGTGTGTTGGATATTGAGTGTGTTTATTGGAAGCATTTCCCTCTGATTTCCAGGCTGCGTTTTGTTGATGCCACATTCCTGAATATGAGAAGGTGAGGTGGCATTATCTGGGAGGTGCAAAGTGTCTGAGGATTCTTAATGATTTCCTGTTGTTGAGTTCTGTGGGTGAATTGTGAGCTGGTTATTATCCTGTGGAATGAGAATGGTCGGTTCTCTCAGTGTGTTGAGATCTGGATCTGGCCTGGCTTTTCAAATTGCTCCAAGTCGTTTCAACACCCGACCTCTGTAACCTCAGAACAGAAAACAAAGAAATTTGCATTTTTATAGAGCCTTTCATGACCGCTCGATATCTTTTCAGCCAGTGAAGTACTTCTGAAATGTAATCACTGTTGATATGAGTTACTTTGGGTTTTGCAGTCGCTGCTCCAGAAATAAATATTGGTGATCACTGTGATCAGTTATGAGGTTCTGCTTTCAAATTGATGTGTGGGGAGGAGGTGAATGGAATCTGATTTGATGGAGAGAAATGTCTGATACATTGCTTTGTCCTGTTTCCTGAATCATTCCGCTGTCTTAAGAAACTGAACCTGCCCGTTCAGTCTATGCACTTTTTCTGCCTATTGGAGACAGGCTGAGATGGCCTGGAGAATGATAAGTTACAAACTTTTGAAACCATAAAGAGATTTACCAAATTACTTCCAGGATTGTGGGATTAGAATTATGGAGAGAGATTCAGTTGCTGAAAGATCATTAATTGAGCGCTTGCTGTGCTGTGAGATTGTAGTGGGTTTTTTTGTTTTATTCATTCACATTAGGTATCACTGGTTAGGCCAGCATTTCTTGCCCAGAGGGCAGTTAAGAATCAACCACATTGCTGTGGGTCTGAAGTCATATGTAGGCCAGACCATGTCAGGAAGGCAGTTTCCTTCCATTTGTGAACCTGATGATTTTTTCTCGACAATCAACAATGGACTCATGGTCATCATCATTATTCTTCGAGATATTTGTTGAATTCAAGTTCCACCATCTGCTGTGACAGGATTCGAACCCAGGTCCCCAGAACATTACCTGGGTCTCTGTGTTAACATTCCAGTGATAATACCTGTAGGCCATCGCCTGCCCTATGCAATGCTGTTGCTGCTGATGGCTCACTGCACGTCACGGACACCCAGTTTTGCGATCTGTCCTGAGTCTGCTTTCCTCACGATGATGAACCTGGTGAAGGTGACATTCATCAGTTAGGACGGAGTGGTAGATTTCCTTGAACTTGTTTGACCTGAAGCTGTTAGATTCCCTGGAGACAATTTTGAGGACTTCCCCACTGCTAGTGGGATGGGACATTCCCAGGAATGGTGCTGGAGGAGTCTGTGATGTTCCCAGATTGAGATGATTCAGTGAGTATCACTGCTACCCGACTAGTCTGTGGACAGTTCCCCTCACTTCGGAACTTGTCCTTGGTCCGCAATAGTTTTGCCCAGTGCTGTGGCTCACAATTGAATTTAGCTGATAGCTGCAGATGTGCAGTGAGAACAGTGTATCTGATTTCCCACAGTAAACCAGAGCCCTCCAATCAGCTACGCGGAAGTGATATTTTCTTCATCTGATAGCACTTCTAGCCCAGTGTGTTTCCTTCAAATAATTATAGTACACAAAGAATGTCTATTGAAGTAACATTTATTCTGAGTGACGTTTATTTAAACATAGACTCTAACATGAAGAGATGCTTGCAAATGGTGGGATATTTGTACTGGACTTGTAATGCAAAGACCCAGGTCAGTACTCTGGGGACAGGAGTTCAAATCCCACCTGTAAGATTGGAAATCTGCAATTCTTCTCTGATCTGGCTTATATGTAACTGCAGATCACAGCAATGTGGTTGGCTTTTAATTGGCCTCTGAAATGGCTTTGCAAGCCTCCCAGTTCAGGGATAGTTCAGAATGTGCAACACATGCTGGCCCACATTCTATGAGAAGAATAAAGTGAAATGGCATTGACTTATTCTGATTGTGCTATATTTTACTAAGTTCATTGTTAAGATTTCAAGTGAATGAAGTAACTCTGAAGAATTAAACTGTATGTATTTATCATTGGGGAGGCAATGGCTTAGTGGTATTATCGCCCAACTATTAATCCAGAAACTCAAAATAATGTTTTTTCGATGTTGGAATTTGAATTCAGTAAATAAAAATCAGGAGTTAAGTTGTCGGAAAACCCATCTGTTTCACTAATGTCCTTTTGGGAAGGAAATCTGCCATCCTTACCCGGTCTAACCTACATGTGAGTCTCAACTGCCCTCTGAAATGGCCGAGGAAGCCACTCAGTTGTATCAATCGCTAGAAAGTCACAACAAAGAAATGAAACCGGAAGGACCACCGAGTATCGATCTTGGAACCAGAAAAGACAAAATACAAAAACAAACACAAAAACAAACACAAAAACACAAACAGCCCTGTTGACCATGCAAACCTCCTTGCCAACATCTGGGGGCTACTGCTAAAATCAGGAGAGCTGTCTCACAGACTAGTCAAGCAACAACCTGATATAGCCATTCTTACAGAATCATACCTTACAGATAACACCCCAGACACCACCATTACCATCCCTGGAAATGTTCTGTCCCACCAGCAGGACAGACCCAGCAGAGGTGGTAGCACAGTGGAATACAGTCGGGAGAGAGTTGCCCTGAGAGTCCATGACATTGACTCCGGACCCCATGACATCTCATGGTTTCAGGTTAAACATGGGCAAGGAAACCTCTGACTGGTTATCACATACCGTCCTCTTTCGGCTGATGAATCAGTACTCCTCCATGTTGAATAACACTTGGAGGAAGCACTGAGAGTGGCAAGGGCACAACATGTAGTCTGGGTGGGGGATTTCTATTTCCACCACCGAGAGTGGCTCGGCAGCAGCATTACTGATCAAGCTGGTCGGGTCCTAAAGGATATAACTGCTAGACTGGGTCTGCGGCAGGTGGTGAAGGAGCCTACAAGAAGAAAAAACACACATGACCTTATCCTTACTAATCTGCCGGCTGCAGAAGCATCTGTCCATGACAAAATAGGTAAAAGTGACCATCGCACTGTCCTTCTGGAGACAAAGTCCCACCTTCACATTTAGAATAACCTCCATTGTGTTGTATGGCACTACCACCGTGCTAAATAGGACAGACTTCAAACTGATCTAGCAGCTCAAGACTGGGCATCCATGAGGCACTGTGGGCCATCAACAGCAGCAGATCTATACTCCAGCACAATCTGCAACCTCATGGCCTGGCATATTCCCCCACTCAACCATTGCCATCAACTCTGGTTCAATGAAGAATGCAGGGGGGCATGCCAGGAGCAGCATCAGGCAAACCTAAAATGAGGTGTCAACCTGGTGAAGCTACCAAACAGGACGACTTGTGTGCCAAGCAGCATAAACAGCAAGTGACTGACAGAGTGGAGCAATCCCACAACCAACAGACAGCTCTGCAGTCCTTCTCATCCCATCGTGAATGGTGGTGGACAATTAAATAACTCACTGGAGGAGGATGCTCCACAAATATCCCCATCCTCCATGATGGAGGAACCGAGTACATCAGTGCAAAAGACAAGGCTGATGCACTCGCAACAACCTTCAGTCAGAAGTGCCGAGTGGATGATCCATCACGAGCTCCTCTAGTGGTTCCTTGCATCACAGATACCAGTCTCCAGCCAATTTAATTCACTCCACGTGATATCAAGAAACACCTGGAGGCACTGGATACTGCAAAGGCAATGGGTCCTGATAACATTCTGGCAATAGTACTGAAGATGTGTGCTCTAGAACTTACCGCTCCCATGGCTAAGCTCTTCCAGTTCAGTTACAACACTGGCATCTACCCAACAATGGGGAAAGTTGGCCAGGTATGTCCTGTACACAAAAAGCAGGACAAATCCAACCCAGCCAATTACCGTCCAATCAGTCTACTCTCCATCATCAGCAAAGTGATGGAAAGGTTCATCAACAGCGCTATCAACCAGCAACTGCTCAGCAACAACCTCCTCAGTGATGCCCAGTTTAGGTTTCGCCAAGGTCACTCAGCTCCTGACCTCGTTACAGCCTTGGTTCAAAAATGGACAAAATAGCTGAATTCCAGAGGGGAGGTGAGAGTGACAGCCCTTGACATCAATGCTGCATTTGACCAAGTATGGCATCAACGCGCCCTGGCAATACTGGAATCAATGGGTATCGGGGCAAACACTCCACTGGTTAGAGTCATACCTGGCATAAAGGAAGATGTTTGAGGTTGTGGAGGGTCTGTCATCTCAGCTCCAAGACATCTCTGCAGGAGTCCCTCAGGGTAGTGTCCTAGGCCCAACAATCTTCAGCTGCTTCATCAATGACCTTCCCTCTGTCATAAGGTCAGAAGTGGCCATGTTCGCCAATTATTGCACAGTGTTCAGCAGCATTCGCAATTCCTCAAATATTGAAGTAGTCCATACTCAAATGCAACAAGATCTGGACAATATCCAGGCTTGGGCCAACAAGTGGCAAGTATCATTCGCGCCACACAAATGCTAAACAATGCCATCACCAATAAGAGACATTCTAACCACTGGCCCTTGACATTCAATGGGATTACCATCACTGAATCCCCCACTGTCAACATTCTTGGGGTTACCATTGACCAGGCACTCAACTGGACTCACCACATAAACATAGCGGCCACATGAGTAGGTCAGAGACTAGGCAAGTGACTCACCTCCTGACACCCCAATGTCTATTCACCATCTACAAGGCACAAGTCAGGAGTGTGATGGAATACTGTCTAGTTGCCTGGATGTGTACAGCTCCAAAAACACTCAAGAAGCTTGACACCATCCCGTACAAAGCAACCCACTTGATTGGCACCACATCTACAAACATTCAATCCCTCCATAGCTGGCACTTAGTAGCAGCAGTGTGTACTATCTACAAGATGCACTGCAGAAATTCACCAAAGATCATTAGACAGCAGCTTCCAAACCCACGATCACTTCCATCTAGAAGGACAACTGCAGCAGGTACTTGGTTGAGTGTGTGGTGCTGGAAACGCACAGCAGGTCAGGCAACATCTGAGGAGCAGGAAAATCGATGTTTCAGGCATATGGCCTTCATCAGGTACTTGGGAACACCACCACCTCCAAGTTCCCCTCCAAGCCACTCACCACCCTGACTTGGAAATATCGCCGTTCCTTCACACTCGTTGGGTCAAAAACCTGGAATTCTCCCCCTACCGGCATTGTGGGTCAATCCACAGCAAGTGGACTGCAGCGATTCAAGAAGGCAGCTTAGCACCACCTTCTTAAGGGCAAATAGGGTGGGCTATCAATGCTGGCCAGTCAGTGATGCCCAATTCCCACAAGTTAATTTTTAAAATATTCAATGCAAGGGGTCTTACAGGTAAGTATGATGAACTCAGGGCATGTTTGGGAACACAGGATTAGGAGGTCATAGCTATTACAGAAACTTGGCTGACAGAAGGACAGGACTGGCACTTCAATGTTCCAGGTTTCAGATGCTAAAGGAAGTATAGAAAGAGAAGCAGCAGGGAAGGGGGGAGTGGTGTTTCTAAAAACATTACTGCTGTAACTAGATACAATATTTCTGAAAAAAATCATCCAATGAAAATTTATGGGTTGATATTAGGAATAAAAAAGGAATGATCACCTTGATATGACTACTATAAACCCCCGAGTAGTCAAAGGGAAATTGAGGAACAAATATGTAAGGAGATTTCAGATATATGTAAGGAAAATAGGATTGTAATAATAGGTGGTTTTAATTTTCTAACCATTGACTGAGAATATCATATTGTTAAAGGTTTTGATGGTGAAGAATTTGTCAAATGTGTTCAATAAAGTTTTCTTTATCAATATATCAAGGTTCCTATTACAGAATGAGTAAAACAGGGTGGCAGGTTGGCTCAGTGATTAGCACTGCTGCCTCACAGTGCCAGAGACCCAGGTTCAATTCCAGCCTCGAGTGCCACTTTGTGTGGAGTTTGCACATTCTCCCCATGTCTGTGTGAGTTTCTTCCAGGTACTCCGGTTTCCTCCCACAGTCCAAAGATGTGCAGGTTAGGTGAATTGGCTATGTTAAATTGCCCATAGCGTTCAGAGATGTGTAGGTTAGGTGCATTCTTCAGGGTTAAATGTCAAGTAATAGATTCTATGATAAATTAGATTATTAGAAAACAGGCCCTTCGGCCCAACAAGTCCACACCGCCCCGCCGAAGCGCAATCCACCCATACCCCTACATTTACCCCTTACCTAACACTACGGGCAATTTAGCATGGCCAATTCACCTGACCTGCACATCTTTGGATGTGGGAGGAAACCGGAGCACCTGGAGGAAACCCACGCGACACGGGGAGAATGTGCAAACTCCACACAGTCAGTCGCCTGAGGCGGGAATTGAACCCGGGTCTCTGGCGCTGTGAGGCAGCAGTGCTAACCACTGTGCCACCGTGCCGCCCACTAATCTTCAGTGTATCCCAAGATATTGTGGAAACTTAGGGAGGAAATTGCGGCATCCCTTGCAGAAATATTTGTATCATCTACACTACTGGTGAGGTGGTGGATGACTGGAGAGTGGCTAATATTTTTCCTTTGTTTGAAGAAGGGATGTAAGGAGAAGCCTGGGAACTATAGACCTGTGAGTCTGACTTCATTGATGGCTAAGTTTTTGGAAGTGATTCGAAAGATAGTTTTTTTTTGCATATGGAAAAGCAAGGAATGATTAGGGATAGTCAGCATGGTTTTGTGTAAGGGAAATCATATCTCACAAACTTGATTGTATTTTTTGAGGAATTAACCAAGAAAATTAGTGGGGACACAGCAGTAGGCATTGTTTACTTGGACTTTAGTAAAGCATTTGACAAGTGTTGGAGACTAGATTGTAAAGTCAAATCACATGGGATTCAGGGTAAGCTTGTCAGTTGGATACAAAGTTAGCTTAATAGCAGGTGATAATGATGAATTAGAGGCCTATGACCAGCGGTGTTCCATAGGGATCAGTGCTGAGTTCTCTTTTGTTTTGTTATTTAGATAAATGGTTTAGATGGTAAGTTTACAAATGACACCAAATCAGTGGTATACTGGACAGTGAAGAAAGTTATCTCAGATTACAAAGAGGTCTTGATCAATGGGTCAATAATGGGCCAAAGAGTGGCAGATAGTGTTTAATTTGGATAAATACGAGGTATTACATTTTGGTAAAACAAACAAGGGCAGGACTTACATAATTAAAGGTAGAACCTTGGGTAGTGTTATAGAACAGAGAGACCTCGGGTTCAGATACATAATTCTTTGAAGTCTGCATCACATATAGATAAGGTGGTTAAAAAGGCATTTAGCACACTTGTCTTTATTGCTCAGGACTTGGGATATGATGTTGGGATTTTACAGGACGTTGGTTAGGCTTCTTCTGGAGTACTGTATCCAGTTCTGGTCACCCTATTATAGGAAGGATATTATTTAGCTGGAGAGAGTTCAGAATAAATTTCCCAGGATGTTACTGGGAATGGAACATTTGAGTTAAAAGAAGAGGCTGGCTAGGCTGGGACTTTTTCACCTGTTGAGGGGTGACCTTATAGAGGTTTACAAAAACATGAGGAATATAGATAAGGTGAATGGCACGTGTCTTTTCCTTAGGGTGGAGATTTCAAGACGAGGGGGCATATCTTTAAGGTGAGAGGATAAAGATTCAAAAAAGACATGGGCAATTATTTTACACAGAGTGTGTGAAATGTTCATGTATGAAATGAACTTCCAGAGGAAGTGGTGGATATGAATATGCTTACAACGTTTAAAAATATTTAGATAAGTACATGAATAAGAAATGTTTTGAGGGATATGGGCCAAACGCAGGCAATGCACAATGAAACTGAAAATTACACTTGTTGAACATTTTTGGTTGTTTCTTTAATATTTTTCACTGTTCGGTTATAACCGTACCCCTCTGAGTCTATTTATCCAATTAACTTGAAACTGGTTCTCCCTTGTACCAGCATAATTGTAATTACATTTAAGTTTGAAAAACATCAGTCACAAACTGAAATAGTGATCACTATTTTGCAGTAGTTCTTTGACTATGACATGACTAATTAACCTGCTTCATTATTTTGCAGATAGATCCTGACCATCACCCAGGGAACAACTGCACAGCTCTGGGAAGACGTCCAGTCCCTTCACAGCATTGCTCAACACAGAGAAGGTTGGGCAGTGAAACCATCATCTGGAAATTGGTCAGGTCAGGAGAGCTTTGACACATCATCAGATCTGAAACTGGTCAGTGGTGTTCCATTAGAACCAACCTTTCTGAAGGTTTAGCTATGGATGATCAGAAGAAGTGTGACTGGCTCCAAGTTCAGTGAAAGCTTCATTCGTTCATTGACCCTCACAAATCACTAACCCATTCCTAAAGGTGAGAGGCTGTTCAAGTGTGAGGTGAATGAGGAGGGCTCCACAGGCTCTTAAAGTCTCCTAATACTGAAGGTGCGTCTGTGGAACAACATTTAACACAAGGACAGCTACATGGAAGAGAAACCCTTCAAGTGTGAGGTGTGTGGTCGAGCTTTCGGACAGTCATCAACGCTTGTGAATCACCGACGTATCCACACAGGAGAGAAACCATTCAAATGTGAAATATGTAGCCAGAGCTTTGCCCAGTTATCAGGCCTTGTGAATCACCGGCCCATTCACACGGGGGAGAAACCATTCAGGTGTGAGGTGTGTGGCAAATCATTCTCACAGTCATCAACACTCCTCGTGCACCAACGTGTTCACACAGGGGAGAAACCATTCCGGTGTGAGGTGTGTATCAAATCTTTCTCTGATTCATCGACCCTCCGCAGACACCAACGCATTCACACAGGGGAGAAACCATTCAATTGCGAGGTATGTAACAAATCATTTTCAACATCCTCGGATCTTCGTATACACCAACGCATTCACACAGGGGAGAGACCATTTATATGCAAGCTGTGTGACAAATCATTCTCGTCATCATCAGATCTCCACGTACATCAACGCATTCACACAGGGGAGAAACCATTCAGATGTGAAGTCTGTAACAAATCATTCTCACAGTCAGGAAACCTCCGCACACACCAACGCACCCACACAGGGGAGAAACTGTTCAAATGTAAGGTGTGTGACAGGTCATTCTCCGACTCAACGAGGCTCCTGCTTCACCAGAGGATCCACACAGGGGAGAAACCATTCACATGTGAGGTGTGTAACAAATCATTCTCGGTGTCATCAAGCCTCCGTGTACACCAACGCATTCACACGGGGGAGAAACCATTCACATGTGAGGTGTGCAACAAATCGTTCACGAGGTCATGGAACCTCCTGTTCCATCAGAGGATCCACACAGGGGAATGAAGGGTTTGTCATGGAACTTCCATGACGTCCTTGACCATTCACAGCACCATAGGATTCACACGGGAGAAACTCTTTAGATGCAGTGTGTGTGACAGGCTTTCACACAGTAGGTGCATCTCTTCTCCATATTTTTGCCAATCTGACCTCAGAATGTGAACCTGTACACAGTCTCACTGCAGGATGTTCAGTGGGACTGGGACACAGAACAAGAAGCAGCTTTCACTCCCATCAAACAACTAGTGATGACATCACCAGTGCTGAGGGATTATGATGTCAACAATGGAGTCACCCTGCAGTGTGATGTCAGTGAAACAGGACTTGGAGTAACCCCCAGGCAGTGAGGACAACCCGTTGTGTTTGTATCCAGAGCATTAACACAAACTGAACAACACTGTACACAGATTGAGAAACAGAGTCTGGATATTGTCTTTATTTGTGAGGAGTTCAACATGTATCTGTTTGGGAAAGAGCAAGTAATGGTGGAGTCAGACCACAAGCCATTTCAAAACATCTTTTTAAAGCTACTTGTATCTGCTTCAGAGCATTTGCACAGGATGTTACTTTGCTTGTGGATACTTTGGTTAGAAATAAGTACAATCAAGAAAAGCAGAACTTTGTCACTGACATGCTGTTGAGAACTGCTCACTCTTTCAAGTTGATGATGCTTTCCCAATTTACCACAAGAAAACAGCAGCACCATGTGCTCTGGAATTATCAGCCCAGCAGAGACATTGCGACATCTTCAGGTCTCCGGATTACTGGAATCCGGAGGTAAGGTATTGGAGCCACTCACACTGACGCAGTGACTCCATGGGAATTATCTGGGAAGTTGAACATCCAACAAGGAATTCCCCAGCTCCCAGGATCCTCTGAAATGTCTGCAATTCTGAAACTCCTGACAGTTACAAGTGTTGACTTGGATAGTTCCCCAGAGAATTTTAGACAGGAAGAAATCTTGTCTAAGTGCTGAGTGCCCACGCACTCAATTAACTCTGACCTCTTGACCACCCCATTACTAAAACCCTCCATCTCACTGAGGCCTGGCCTGACAACACCACCACTCCAAAAAACTCAACCTGTCCAGCCCAATCACCCAACTACCCTAAAATTAACGAATTCCCAACCTGACAATCCCTTCCTAGCCAATCTAACTAATTGCTAATCAACCGACACCCTTCACCAGCTCACTCAGCTGCTGCCCTACCAAACCTGCCACCCGATCCTGCTCCCAACCTGCATTGACTCTCTCCACTGCTCTCTGTGTGGATTCCTGCACTGATTCCCTTCACTGCTGTCTGTGTAGATTCCTGCACTGATTCCCTTCACTGCTGTCTGTGTGAATTCCTGCATTGATTCCCCTGACTGTTCTAAGTGTGGATTCCTGCACTGATTCCCCTCACTGCTCTCTGTGTGGATTCCTGCACTGATTCCCTTCACTGCTGTCTGTGTGGATTCCTGCACTGTTTCTCTTCAGTGGATTCCTGTACTGAGAGAGTTCTTTTGCCTGCTGCATTGGAAGTTTTGCCAGAAAGTTGACCGCTGCATAAATGGGTGGTTTTCTCTCTGTTCAGTGTCAAACGGTGAGGTTCTGACTCGGGATTCGGGTTGAATCTGACAGATTTAGCAAAATATCCAACAAGTTGCAACTCTTTAAATATTACAACAAGTTGTGATGAAAGGATGGCCTGAAACCATTAAGGTTACACCTGTTACTGTAAGAGAGAGTTGGACAAATAGACACAAAAGAGATTGCCGAAGACGGCATCTTGTACAAAAAGAGCAGGGTTATTATCCCTAAAGAAATGAGAATAGAACAGGATTTAAAATTCAAATTACTCCAGTTATTTCTGGAGCAACATGAGTTTCCTGAAACTTGGGAAACTAACTGGGGAAATGGAGGTGACTTTGAGCAGCAGATCAGGTGGGGATTTAAACTTGTCACTGTCCCAACTTAATAAAACCTCACTTATTGCAGCTGCTTTCTCAGTTCCCCTTGTAAATGTTTGACAGAGATTTCTAGTGTGGGAGTAGCATTCTTCATCCCTGGAGGCTTTCAAACTGACAACATCCGTGTGGGATGTGTGGCCTCAGATGTGTTTGACAGCAGATCAGAAGAGGAAGACCCACAGCACACAAGGCAGTAATGACATGTTGTGGTGGGTTTGGCACATATGCAGGAGGGAGGGTCACAGAAGGAAATTGAATAGAAGAGAGAAATATAGAAGGGGAGGGAGGATGGATCAATTTACTCTGCGCTGCTCTCATCCTCCCCCATCTCTCTTTTCTATTTTCACTCTCCCCCTTTGTAACCTCATCCTGTTTCCCATATCTCCTTCCTCCTTAGTCTTCTCCCTATTTTTACCACATTTCTCTCCTCTCAAACTCCACCATTATAGGGATTGTAAGAAAATGCACCTTTTTAAATGCTATCATGAATGTAAAAAGTCAGCAGAAACTCCATTCAGTATCATAAAAGTAACAATGTTATTATGATGAGATTTAACTACTTATCCTGCTTATGTGACACGACTCAAGTCTGTGGGTCTTACTTGCTGGCCAAGTATGTATACTGCTGGCAAGGGTTGGTGATGTTATCTGATGTGCCCACTCTCTACCTTGCAAAGACTGAGCACCAAGCCTCAGACATTTCCTCCTGTCTCCTCCTGGACCATGGCCCCACCCGTGTTCATCAACTGGTGTTTCCAGGACAGTCACTGATCTCATCTCCACTGGAGATCTTCCCTTCACAGCTTCCTACCAAATAGACCCCAACCCCAAACAGCCCTGCTTTCCAAAATCCACAGACGAGACTAACCAGGCAGATTCACCATTTCAGCCTCTTCCTGCCTCAATTAACTCATCCCTTCCTACCTGCAGTCTGTTCGTTTCTCCCCTTCATCCAGTCTGTTCCCCTTCATCCAGTTTCTTCCACTTACATTTGTGATTCTTCTGACACTTAGTATTGGTTCCACAATTTCCGATTTGTTGGTCCCAGCCTCCTCTCTTCACCATGGACCATAAAATCCCTCACTCATCCATCCCCCGTCTGAATCATCTGAAGGCACTCCACTTCTTTCTTGAAAAGAGGCCTGAACAGTTTCCCCATCCACCATCCTCCTTCACCTGGTTGACCTCCTTCTAGTTTCTCCTTTGTTGTCTCAAGTTCTCCAAGTAAAAGCTGTGACGATGAGTATCTGCATGAGTCCGACTAGTGCAGCTCTCTTTGATGTGTATATGAAACATTCTTTCTTCCAATCTTTCTCAGAACCCAAATCTTATAACTCTTTTTCCAACACATCAAAAATGGCGTCAGTGAAGCCTCCTGGTCTCATCCAGAATTGGAAAAATTCATCAGTTTTGCTTCCAATTTCCATACTTTTCCATCTTCAACTGGCCCAACTCTGACTCTAACCCTTCCCTTCCTTTCCTTTTTGTTTGGAGATAGGCTGTCCATCAGTATCCATTACAATCCCATCAGCACCCAATTTACCTTGATTTTACTTGATCAAACTCTTCCTGTAAGGACTGCAGTAATGGCTAATCGCAGAAGGTGTTTAACATCTGCCCTTACACCTTCTCCCTTCTCACTACCCCACAACCCAAACACACCTTGCAAGTGAAGCAGCAATTTACTTGTACAGCAAACTTCTTATTAACCAGCACCGATGGATCCAGGAGTGTGCAATTGATCAATAGTCCGGTTGAGGTCCACACAATCAATGTAAAAACACATGAAGTAATAGAAGCATAACGTAAGGGGTATACACATCACTGTTATACTTTAATTACAGCATTAGTCACACAATAATGCAACTTTTTTGAATAAATGTAGGTTAGTTAACTTTCTCACTCGCACCCTCAACTGACTACTCAGACATCACAAAGATCGCAATAATACAATAAACTTCCAAGACTTGAGGTATATAATTTTTGCCGGTTGATCGAGAGTGCGGGTTCATACGGTGCTCATTAAAACAAAGTTTGCTATATGTCTTTCAACCTAATCTAGTCAGTGCTTACAATGCAGTTTACATTGATGAGCCTAAGCATAGAGTCAGTTGCAACTTTGAGGAGCACCTCACTGTCTGCAAGAATGACCCTACCTTCCAGTCACTTGCTATTTCAGTACACCATCCCATACTAACATTTCCGTCTCATTCTGTGGAATGCTGCAATTTTCCAGCAAAGCCCAATGCACGCTGGAGGAACAGCACATCGTGTTCTGCTTTGGCACTTTACAGCCTTCAGGACTCAACAACTTCAGCCATGAACTCTGTCTTCTATTTTGATTATAATCCCCATCCTCCTCCATAGAGTCTTGTTTGCTCTCAGCACAGCGGACTTATTTTTAACTCTTCACACATAGCATTTCCTGCATTAACATTTCTCTGTCATTAAAATTCCCTCTGCCATTTGCTGTGGGCATCCTCACTATATGTTCCACTCACTCCTCCTTCCACTTTGTCAAAAGTGTAAAAACCAACATATTCCACCTTCGGTTCTGGAGAAGAATCACATTGGATTCAGAACATTAATAGTCTCTTTCCCTAAATGCTGTCAGACCAGCAGAGGTTCTCCAGCATTTCTGTTTTTCATTTTATATGTAGTCTTGATTCATCAATATGACTGACTGTTGGTGCCTCAGAACAGAAAAACCTCGAGTGTAATTTGAAGAGCCGGCTCAAATAGGGGCAACCAGCAGAAACTCAGCACTCTCATTACTTCTGCCTGGAGCCATTTCTGTGTTTGGAACCAACTTCCTTTCTGATGTCTAATAAACTAATGCTGCAGATCGAAAAGTTCAATTCACACTTAATGGTACTGATGTTTAAAATTCCCACTACAGTCACTTTCAGCCAGGTTACACTGATAAACCTGCACCCACAAAATAGCATAAATTCTCGACCACAACTGGTGTGCTTGTGTTTGTTGCAAATTTGTCCAAAGTTTTTCCTAAAGCAAACATTTTTTAAATGTGTGAGAGACAACAGAGGCAGTTTTATTTTGGTATATTTGTGACCTGATTAGTTTCATGATCATTGCAGTGTTGTAAACATCCACTGAATAATTTTCTGAGATTTAAGATATATTATATACCTCTTTTCATCAACTTTTAGCACTTTTAGGTGAATTCTTCACCTTAGTAATTTTTGTGCTAATGTTTCTTAGTATTTTGTCCTGGCTTTTGTACTTAGTTACTCAGTTGTAAATGGTTTGTGGTGGTCTGGGGAATGGACAAAAGAGCCTTTGAAGAGAAAAAGGCAACAATGACAGAAAAAAATCTACAATGGAGAGCCTTGAGATTACTATAGTGGACAAGAGTCAAAAAGTTCTAACTTCTTATTTTCCAACTGGATCCAACAAGATGAAAACTGAGATTATTTACCTTTACAAAGACCTTCGATAATAAGTGCTGAAAATATCTTTCCTAACTGAAGGCTGATGAATCTACAAAAAAATTTAGTTTAATGAGAAAGACACAAGATTGGCAGAGCAAAGGTGAATACAATTGTCTGGCAACAAGTCCAGGTCAGAGGGGATTAAATAAAAATATGTGCTGACATCCTTAAGGGGTGTGAGCATTGGTCTGAGTGAGATACTTCACACAATAACCATCAGGAGCTTGTCGGGCAAAGGATCTGGTCAATCACTGAGGTCATGAAAAAGTCTCGTTCAGCAGTTCGACCGTCCGAGGACAGACTCTTGTCACATAGGAAAGCCAGTTTCGTAAGTTGACTTGTAGCAGCTCTATATACAAATACATGTGAACATATACTCAATAAAGAAGCTTATTTACATCACTGACTTGTTCTGCACCGTTGTGTATCCAGAGTAAGACCAGAATCTAGTTGACAGTCTGGAGAAAAGAGGAGGTGTGTGTACAATTTCTTCACTCATTTTATGAAGTGACTGTATTTCAATTAACAGAGGTTGGGGTGAAGGGTGATGTACCTACAGGAAGCCCAGAACCGGGGGTCTTATAGGACCCTGACAACAACTTTAATGCATATTCATGGAATAACTGATCTGGAGTTGGACTTGATCCCACAACATTATTCTTTGAATCAGAGAGTCATGGGTTCAAATACCACTTTAGGACTTGAGCACAAAAACTCCTGACTTTTACTTCAATGCAGCACTGAGGGGTGGATGAGATTACAGAGTTGGGGAGGGGTGAGTTGATGGATGAACTTGAAAACAAAGTGAAAACCCTTAATGAAACTAGCACTGAGCTTTCCTGGGAAGAGTTTTATTCCAGACACACTGTTAAAACAATGTCTAAACAACAGAACTCACCTGAGTGAATGAAAGCAGTTCATCACAGTACTGATCGAAGAGAATTTCTTAAGATGTTCATTCCAGCTGACACTAAGGACTTTACCAGCTGCTTTTACAGCTTCAGGAACCCAGACAGAAAGATAACACTGACACCTGCAGCTCTAACCAGTTATTCCTTTCAATCGAATCAAATGTTCAGGCTGCTTACTTACGGGGCTAATTAATTCTATACATGCATTGGAACCTAACTCCTTAGATCTAAATGAAAGACAATATCAGAGGTTAGCATTTCATCTCTGAGTCAGAAGGCAAAAAGGTTGACACTCCAGTGCTGTACTGAGGGAGTGTTGCATTGTCAGAGGGACCATTGTTCAATGAATTAAATCAATTCTGAGGTGAATGAAAAAGATCCATTGATACAATGTCATGGCTATCGGTTTAGCTCAGTTGACTGGATTGTTGGTTTACAGAGCAATGTGATGTCAACAGCGTGGGTTCAATTCCCCTCACCAGTTTCAGGTTACCATGAAAGATTCTCCTCAACCTCTTCCCTCACCTGAGGTCTGGTGGCCCTCAGGTTAAATTACCAGTCACTTCTCTCTAATGAGAGAGCAGCCTCTATGGTCTGGTAAGACTATGGCAACACAACAATAATGTCATGTAAGAGCAGGAGAGTTCACACATGCATCCCAACCAACATGGATCCCACAGTCAATGTCACAGAAACATAATCTGGTGATTATCATGTTACAGATTGGAGGAGTTTGCTGTGCACAATTTGGCTGCTATGTTTGTTACATTGCATCAGTGTATCTTTCAAAAAGGAATTAATTTTGAGGGAAGATGCTTTCAGATAGGATGACATTCTGGAAGTTTACATATAAATACAGTCTTTCATGTTTCTGGTGAAGTGGAAATTATAAACTCTTTGATGAGCAAAGTAGCTCAGAACATAGTGACAATGATCAATATCTTGCATATATGGCTCTTAGTATAGGATTCTGTGAGTTTCATTAAATAAGAACTTCTGACAGCTGGCTCACTTTACTAATGCACATACATTCACAGTAGGTGAAACTCTGAACACTACAGACAGATGTTTCTTTTCAATCCCTGTGCTTTATTCTGCCTCCCAATTTCTGTGGGCAGAAATGACACCGAACTTTAGTGACACAGATTGGAGCTTGTTTCCATTATACAAGCCCACCAATGGTTACAGAGATTCACTGATCACATACATCCAGTTTCCATTCCAGGAAAACCCTCTACTCCTACCCCTCGGTAAGTTGGACATTACTTTCTAATTCCCAAACTCTGTGGACTTTGGCCTCCGTTCATCATGTTTCTGTAAGCAGTTATCTGCTTTAGGTGCTCCCTCATATCCATCATTTTAAATCCCTGTTCCTTAAAATTACAATTAATCTCTTCACTTCCACTGATCCTCTTGGTTTTCGTGTCCTGGGGTGAAAATCTGAGCCTCCCTGGTATACAACTGGTTTAACTGTGCATCACCAGCTCTGACTGGACCACATCAGCACCAGTAGCCCTGCTTTCCTCTGTCAAAATTGCTCATTGCTTCAGGACCATCCTAAGACAGGACATAACCCACAACTTATCCTCCTCCTCCACACTGTGTCCTTGTGGAAGTTATGTTCCTGCTTTACAGTGCTATGATTAGACTCTAACTGGAGAACTGTTAGGAGTCTGCACCTCAGGAAGGATACATTGGTCTCGGAGGAAGTGCAGCAAAGATTCACTATAAGGTTCCTGGCTTAAAGGTTCGAATCATGTGGGCAGGTTACTCAGAATGTTCAGATATGCCAAGCTACATATCTGAAACAGATGTCACTTGAACATGGATTTCCTGGCTCAGAGATAGGGATACTGTCTGAGTTTGCATTCCCTTGAAATTTGAAAATTAAGCAGTAATCTAAGTGTGGTCTTTAAGATGATTAAACAAGTTAATACAGCACTTTGTGCGAAACGATGGTGAGAGTATCCAGAAATGGGGACAAAGCATTAAAATGCCCAGGTTCAAGTCCCACCTGCTCTGAATTGTGTAATAATATCTCTGAACAGGCTGTCTAAAAAATGTAAAATTAGAACAAGGCTGTTCAGGGTGATGTCAATAAACAAAAAAGGGAATGAAATTCTTCCCCTACAAAAATCTGTTGAAGCTGGGGGTTAATTGAAAGTTCAGAACTGATATTTGATTTTTTTTATTGTTGAGCAAGAGTGTTAAGGGTTACAGTCAAGTCAGGTAGACAGAGTTAACAGTAGGGATCAGCCATAATCTAATTGAATGGTGTAGCAGACTCAATGGGATTATAGAAGTTCGTACATTCCTTAAATTCATCTCAATTGTGTGGTGATGCTGTCACATTAAGGAAGTTATTTGGTCCTTTTTTTCAAGAAAGGTCATAAAGGCAGAGGTGCTGAAAGGTCTAGTTCAACAATGGAAGGAGAATGCCTAGTTCGCCCAGTTCATGTTTATTCTGGTTTGTTTTAGCCGTAGCAGTCACAAAATGTGAGAGTCCAGGATTGGGGAGGAGGGTGTTGGGGGGGGAGCGGGGAGGTGACGAGGTTTGCAAGCTTCAGTAATGAGCTCTTCTGACCTTCTTCTGAAATTTCTTTGGATGTTGTTCCTTCCTGCCTGCAAGAATCTGTGTTTGAATTTATCTTTTTGCCAAGGTGTGTGTTTATGGAATGTTAATGAATTGGTGCAGTTAATTAATAATATTTACTATATTAGGCTGGTTACGTTTTCCAATATTTAAGTTATTCTAAGTTCTGTTTTATTTTGTTTGTATTTCAATGTAGTGTTTAAAGAAGTTGTTTAGCTTAAAGCCAAGTGTTTTGACTAGCTGCATCACACCTGGAATATCCATTTCATATCTGCCTCTAAAATAAGAAAATGTTAGGATCTAGACTACCTTCTGAAAATGTTTTGAGGGGGTCTGGCCTGGTCCATAACAGATTAAGGGCTCTTGTTGGGATTGATTCTATAATTCCACTAGAGTTAGGATTGTTGGACTCAAAGGCAATGAAGTGTAGGTATTAGTGTCTTCTGTTCCGGGTGCTGCATTCGGCTGGTTTAAACTGTGCTTGGTGTAGTAATAGTTCTTTCAGTCACTAAGAGTTTTCTGGGGATTGAATAATAACTTTGGGGGATTTACAAAAGGTGAGCAAGGCAAAACTGTTGGAATTAGCAGACAAGCTGGAGTTGGGGTTGCCTTCGTCTATGAGACAAGGAGACGTAATTACAACAGTTGCTCGACATTTAAATTTGCAGGAAATGCCATCAGAGTCTTTCAAAATGGCTATAATTCAATTGCAGATGAAGGAGCTTGAACATGAAAAGGAACTGAAACAGTTTGAATTACGGTTAAAAGCCAAACAAAAAGAAAAGGAAAGAATCATTTTGACAGAATGAAAAGAAAAAGAGATGGAAGAAAGGGAAAAAGAAGTTGGCACTTAAACAGGAAAGTCAGCTTAAAAGGATGGAGGTGAAGGTAGAAGGTAGACTTAGTGAGGAGGATAGTGAAAATGAGCAAACCCATTGTAGCCAAAGGCCTGGTGGGGATCTATTTAAATATGTCAAGACATTGCCTAAATTTGATGAGAAGGATGGAAAAGCCTTTTTCATTTCATTTGAAAAATTGGCTAAACAAATGAAGTAGCCAGTGACCATGTGAGTTTTGCTGATCCAAACAAAATTGGTAGGTAGAGCTACCGAGGTATTTGCATCACTATCACAGGAGATATATGGAGAGTACGAGGAGGTGAAGAAAGCCATCTTAAGTGCATATGAGCTTGTGCCAGAAACATACAACACTGTTTCAGGAATCTAAGAAGGGATCCTGGTCAAACATACATCGAGTTTGAAAGAATTGAATAAAGTAATTTTGATAGATGGATAAGGGCATTAAAAATAGACACTCTTAGAGAGATGCTTATTTTGGGGGAGTTCAAAAATTCACTTCCTGGGATAGTGAGAACTCGTGGAAGAGCAGAGAGTTCAAACGGCAAGGTTAACAACTGAAATGGCTGGTGATGATGAGATGGTCCATAAATCAAAGTTTGTCTTCCAGCATCAATTTCAATCCGTGAGGGATACAAATTGGGGGACAGAGAAATCCTCACGTGGTAAGGGAAAGGTAGATCTCAGTGAAGATCATCGGATCGCTTACCACAGGGTAAAAAGGAAACCCGTGAAGGGGAAAGAAACGTTAAAAGGCTCAGGTATTCTCACTGCAATAAAGTGGGCACAGTATTGATGGTTTAGAAAAAGCACTCGGAAGACAGATGTAGGAAAACAGGGTAAGCTAGTGAATTTTGTTAAAGTGGTAAAGGAAAACACAGTGGACACTAAAAAGCTGCACCAGAATGTACAACATGGTCAGAGGTTGATCAAGAAGGAGATGCCAGATCTTCTTAAACTATTTACTTGTCAAGGTAAGGTTTACTCGCATCGGCCAAGAGCAGCAGGTAAAGAAGTTACAGCACTAAGAGATTCAGGATAATGTCAATCTTTGATGTTGATAGAGAAAGAGATTTGTAACTCAGAAGGACTATTGCCCGAAGAAAAGCTAGTACACAGAATTCATGGTGAGACAAGAAGTACTCAATATGTAGAGTGAGGTTGGAGTGTCCAGTGAAAAGTGGCAAGATGGTGGTAGGAGTACTAGAGAAACTCTCGGCTCCAGGAATACAATTTGTCCTTGGTAACGAAATAGCTGGATCGCAGGTAGGAGTGTTGCGTTCCGTGGTTGAAAAGCCAGTGGAGAATCAGGCAACTGAGTTATTACAGGAAGTATATCCTGAGATTCTTTCTGACCATGTGATAACGAGATCAGAATGCCACCAGTTGAAACAGGAGGAGAAATCAAAGGAGACAGATAAGGAAGTTGAAGTGGAATTATCAGAGGCCATGTTTGATCAAATGATTGAGACAAAACAAGAACAGGTGGAGGACAAAGTGGATATATTTAGCTCAGAGAAATTAACTGAGCTGCAACAGAAAGATGAAAATTTGAAGCAATTTGAGGCAAAGCGAACACAAAAGAAGAATCTGAGGATATTCTTGAATATTACTACCTTAAAAATGATGTCTTGATATGGAAATGGAGACCATCTAACCTCACTCGACAGAAATGTGGAGGTTGTTTAGGAAGCACTTGCTGAGAGTGCTGGACAGGTTTGTCCCACTAAGGCAAGGGATGGTAAGTTAACAGAACCTTGGGTGACAAGGGATGTGAAACATCTAGTTAAGAGGAAGACTGAAGCTTACTTAAGGTTGAAGAGGCAATGATCAGACAGAGCTTTATAAGGTTACAAGGTAACCAGGAAGGAACTGAAGAGTGGACTTGAAGAGCTAGAAGGGGACATGAAAATGCTTTAGCGGATCAGATTAAGGAAACCTCTAAGGCATTCTAAATGAGGAACAAAAGGATGGTCACAGTGAGGATAGGGCTGATCAGGGATAATGGAGGGAGCCTGCACCTTGAGCCAGAAGAAGTAGGGGAGGTCCTTAATGAATACTTTGCTTCTGATTTCACTACTGAGAGGAATATTGATGTTTCTGAGGACAATGTGAAGCAGACTGATATGCTAGAACAGGTTGATGTTAGGAAGGAGGACATGCTGAAAATTTTGAAAAACATAAGGATAGATAAATCCCCTGGGTCAGATGGGATATACCCTAGGTAACTACAGGAAGCGATGACCTTTGTGTCCTCACTGTCGACTGAAGTAGTGTCAGATTAGATTAGATTAGATTACAGTGTAGAAACAGGCCCTTCGGCCCAACAAGTCCACACCGACCCGCCGAAGCGAAACCCACCCATACCCCTACATTTACCCCTTACCTAACACTACGGGCAATTTAGTATGGCCAATTCACCTGACCCTGCACATCTTTGTGATGTGGGAGGAAACCGGAGCACCCGGAGGAAACCCACGCAGACACGGGGAGAACGTGCAAACTCCACACAGTCAGTCGCCTGAGGCGGGAATTGAACCCGGGTCTCTGGCGCTGTGAGGCAGCAGTGCTAACCACTGTGCCATCGTGCCACCCACAGATGTTTGGAGAATGACAAATGTTATTCCCTTGTTCAAGAAAGAGCTAAAAATCACACAGCACCAGGCTATAGTCCAACAGGTTTAATTGAAAGCACTAGCTTTCGGAACGCTGCTCCTTCATCAGGTGGTTGTGGAGTACTTCCAATTAAACCTGTTGGACTGTAACCTGGTGTTGTGTGATTTTTAACTTTGTACACCCCAGTCCCAACACTGGCATCTCCAAATTCAAGAAAGGGAATAGGGATAATCCTGGGAATTACAGACCAGTCAATCTTACGTCAGTGGTAGGCAAATTGCTGGAGAGGATTCTGAGAAACAGGATTTATGATTACTTGGAAAACCAGAGTTTGATTAGACACAGTAAGCATGGCAGATCATGCCTCACAAACTTTATTGAATTATTTGAGGATGTGACAAAACACGATGAAGATAAAACTGTGGATGTGGTGTACATGGATTTTAGTAAGGCGTTTCATAAGGTTCTCCACTCAGGTCGGCTCATTCAGAAAGTAAGGAGGCATGGGATACAGGGAATCTGGCTGATCCATTGAAGGCAGAGGGTGATACTAGATGGACAATATTCAGCCTGGAGCTCAGTGACCAGTGGTGTTCTGCAGGGATTGGTTCTGGGACCTCTGCTCTTTGTGATTTTTATAAATGACTTGGATGAGGAAGTGGAAAGGTGGGTTAGTAAGTTTGCCGGTGATACGAAGGCTGGTGGAATTATAGATAATGTGGAGAGCTGTTGTAGGATGCAACGGGACATTGACAGGATGCAGAGCTAGGCCGATAACTGACAGACGGAGTTCAACCTAGAAAAATGTGAAGTGATTCACTTTGGAAGGTTGAATTTGAATGCAGAATATAGGGTTAAAAGCAGTATGGAGGAACAGAGGGATCTTGGTGTCCATGTCTATGAATCCCTCAAAGTTGCAATCCAAGTCAGAAAAGGTAGGGCTTTTCTCATTGGAGCAAAGAAGAATGAGAGGTGACTTGATAGAGGTGTACAAGATGCTGGGAGGCATAGATAGAGCGGATAGCCAGAGACTTTTTCCCATGGCGGAAATGGCTATCACGAGGGGGTACTATTGTAAGGTAATTGGAGGAAGGTTTAGGGGAAATATCAGAGGTAAGTTCTTTACACAGAGAGTGGTGGGTGCGTAGAATGCACTGCCAGCAGTGTTAGTAGAGTCAGATACATTAGGGGTGTTTAAACGACTCATGGATAGGTACATGGAAGATAATACGATGAAGGCCGGCACAACATTGAGGGCCGAATATTCAGGCAAATGAGAAATGGGCAGACGTTCATCAAGTTGTATTGTCAGTGGGTAATAGAAAGAAGGTGTTATAGGTAGCACATTAATTACCAGTAGGAGGTCATGTGGGGTAAGAAAATTTCAAGCTAAATTACAAAAACATTTTTACTGGCCTGGACTGCATAAGGATGTAGCTGAATTTTGCCAGAAATCATACATTTCAGGTAATTGGAAAATCTCAGGTAGTAATAAAACCCCACCTTTAATACCCATTCCTGCATTTGAGGAACTTTTTACAAGGGTCTTAATTGATTGCATAGGAACCTACCTAAAACAAAAAGTGAGAATTAGTATTTGTTAACAATGACAAATGTCTCCACTAAGTTTCCAGAGGCTATTCCATTATGCAATGTAACAGCTAAAAGGATTGTAGAAGAGTTACTGAAATTTTTCACGAGATATGGACTACCCACAGAGATACAATCAGATCAAGGGTCAAATTATACATCAACATTTTTCAGGGAAGTTATGGATAGCTTAGGAATAAAACAATTCAAATCCACTGCATAATATCTGGAATCATAGGGAGCGTTAGAAAGGTAGCATCAAACTTTAAAGACCATGCTAAGGGCTTATAGTCAAGGCTATCCAGACAATTGGAATAAAGGGATTCTGTTCGTACTTTTTGCCATTAGGGATGCAACAAATGAATCTATCAAATTCTGTCAATTTGAATTAGTTTTTTGGCATGAGGTGAGACGACCACTGAAATTAATTGAGGAAAAATTGGTGAGTAAGAAATCAGAGACCACGTCCTTGGACTATGTGTCAAATTTTGATTAGATTAGATTCTCTACAGTGTGGAAACAGGCCCTTCGGCCCAACAAGTCCACACTGACCCTCCAAAGAGTAACCCACTGTTGGACTTTGGCTCAATCTACCAGCTTACTTTCCTCTATGTGTGAGCCGAGTCCTGCGTGTTCTTTCAATGAAGCAATAGGAGAAGATATTCGGTCTCAAACTCTTAGTTTATTTTAGCAGTAAGTGGATAAAGTATACAAAGCTCTGGGTCTAGACCTTCATGTCCCTGACAAACAGCAAAGTGTGTCAGTTCACGAAGTCCGACCCCTATCCTGCCTCTGACCCAGTCTTTTATACAGTACAAAACGTCATGTAATCACTGAGGTGGGATTGTCTTCTTATTGGGTGTTGATCTGACTCCATTCTCCGTCTTCTCGCGTTCCCGAATGTCTGACCCCATGTGACCTCCTTCTGCCCGCGAAACAGTCTCCACGTGACCTCCTCTTGCGCGCGAAACAGTCTCCACGTGACCTCCTCTTGTGCGCGAAACAGTCTCCACACATCCCGTATCTGTATGCACAGGGCGGTAACACCCTTGCTGTTTATCTCGTTCCCCCGACCGCAACCGTGGTCGCTCCCACCAAGCCATATACCTACACCACCCAGACCCATTTCCCTCTGACTAATGCATCTAACATTATGGGCAATTTAGCATGGCCAATTCACCTGATCTGCACACCTTTGGACTGTGGGAGGAAACCAGAGCACCCAAAGGAAACCCACACAGACACAGGGAGAACATGCAAACTCCACACAGACAGTCGCCCAATGCTGGAATCAAACCTGGAACCCTGGTGCTGTGAGGCAGCAGTGCTAAACACTGAGCCACCGTAGGAATGATTAAATAGAGTGGAGGAGTTGGCTGGATCGCATTTTAAAAAATCATAACATATTCAAACAGGAAGCAGACAAGAAACCAAAAACTCGCAATTTTGCTCAGGGAGATAAAATGTTAGTGTTACTTCCAGTGATAGGTGAATCTTTAAAAGCAATGTTTAGTGGACCTTATCAAATCGAAAGGAGATTGAGTGAGGTGAACTACTTGATAAGGATTCCAGATATAAAAAAATCTCACAGGGTGAGTGATGTGAATATGCTCAAATGGCATCTTGTTAAGGAAGGAAAGCAAAAGGAGAATGTATTACTGGTTATGACACAAAATGAAGAACCAATTCTGAGTATTCTGAATTGTGAACATTCCTCAAATTAAATTGGCTAATGAGGGAATTGTCAAAAATTGGGATAAAGTATTGAGTTACCTTCCAGAGGAAAATCAAAATGACCTTAAAGAGTTATTACTATCACATGGAAAGACAGGTGGGAATAAGCTGGGTTGTACTAACCTAATTATGCATGATGTAGATATAAGAAATGCTGCAACATTTTTAATGGCTTCACACTCTAAAATTGACACAGGTTCATAAAGAGATTTAATGCATGCTCCAAGACAACATAATCGAAGTGAGTTGCAGCGACTGGAGCTCACCCATAATAATGGTGCCAAAACCAGATGGTACCCACCAAGTGCTGGCAAATGGAACTAGATTAGGTTAGGCGGTCTGGTCGGCATGGATGAGTTGGACTGAAGGGTGTGTTTCCGTGCTGTACATTTCTAACTCCATGACATTATGTGTAGACTATTGCAAAGTCAATGCAGTTGCAAAATCTGACTCCAAGTTTGGAAGACTGTATTGAGAAAGTGGGACAAGCAACTTTTATATTTCTATGTTGGACAAGCAACTTAAATTTCTAAGTTGGACTAACTCAAGGGTAGGTATCTTTGTCCGAAACAGCAAAGACAATTTCAACTTTCACGACACCAGTGGCTCAGTGGTTAGCATTGCTACTTCACAACACCAGGGTCCTGAGTTCAATTCCAGCCTCGGGCAACTGTCTGTGTGGAGTTTGCACATTCTCCCCGTGTCTGCATGGGTTTGCTCTGGTTTCCTCCCACAGCCCAAAGATATGCAGGTCAGGTGAATTGGCCATGTTAAATTGCCCATTGTGTTAGGTGCATTAGTCAGAGGAGGGTGGGTTGGTGTGGACTCATTGGGCCGAAGGGCCTGTTTCCACACTGTAGGGAATCTAATCTAATCTAATCAAATGGGCTACAGCAATTTAAAGTCATCCAATTTTTGGTATGAAAATTGCGCCAGCCACATTTCAAAGACTAACCAATAAAGTAATTTCTGGATTACCCAATTGCGTGGTGTGCCTCAACAACCTGATGATTTTTAGTCACACATGGAAGGAACATCTGTAGCATTTATCAGAATGATTTGATCAATTTCAGCAGGCAAGCTCGATGATAAATCTGGCGAACAGTGAATTCACCAATGCCCAAGTCACGTTCCTGGGCCATGCTATCAGGTAGATGGCCCCGTGGATTGTAAAAACAAAGGTTACTGAGAAGTTTCTCATATCATTGACAAAGACAGCAGCACTATGATTTCTGGAATTATCAGAAATTTGTGCCACATCTTAGCAGCATGGCTGGTCCATTGACTGACTTGAAGAAGTGCAAAAGATTTCAGTGGACAGCAGATGTCAGAAGGCATTTGACAACCTGAAACCACTGCCCCAATATTAGCCACACCTAATTATGCAAAGCCATTCAGGGTGGCTATCGACGCAAGTGATGTGGGTGTTGGTGCTGTACTCTTACAAGAAGATGATGAGAAGATAGGAAGACCTATTGGATACTTTTCCAGAAATTTGAATATTCATCAGCAGAAATATTCCACAGTTGGGAAGGAGACCTTGAGCTTGGTGTTAGCATTACAACATTTCCACATTTATTTTGCCAGAAATGTGTCTGAGACAAAAATTCCAGACTGTTTCGATGTAGCTTATTATTGCAGCCATTCAATGTGAATTGAAGATGCCGGTGTTGGACTGGGGTGTACAAAGTTAAAAATCACAAAACACCAGGTTATAGTCCAACAGGTTTAATTGGAAGCACACTAGCTTTCAGAGCGTCGCCCCTTCAATCAGATGATAGACTATCACCTGTTGAAGGAGCAACGCTCCGAAAGCTAGTGTGCTTCCAATTAAACCTGTTGGACTATAACCTGGTGTTCAAAGTTTGTGAGATTTGTAGCTCGGGTGCTCGTTGTTGTGGTTCTGTTCGCCGAACTGGGAATTTGTGTTGCAGACGTTTCGTCCCCTGTCAGGGTGACATCCTCAGTGCTTGGGAGCCTCCTGTGAAGCGCTTCTGTGATGTTTCCTCTGGCATTTATAGTGGTTTGTCTCTGTCGCTTTCGGTTGTCAGTTCCAGCTGTCCACTGCAGTGGCCGGTATATTGGTCCAGGTCGATGTGCTTATTGATTGAATCTATGGATGAATGCCATGCCTCTAGGAATTCCCTGGCTGTTCTCTGTTTGGCTTGTCCTATAATAGTAGTGTTGTCCCAGTCGAACTCATGTTGCTTGTCATCTGTGTGTGTGGCTACTAAGTTTTGAACCTGTGGAGCCTTCCACAAAAGCTATTAGTTGGTGTTCATGGATGCGGATCATTAGCTGTCTTCCTGTTTGTCCTATGTAGTGTTTTGTGCAGTCCTTGCATGGGATTTTGTACACTACATTGGTTTTGCTCATGCTGGGTATCGGGTCCTTCGTCCTGGTGAGTTGTTGTCTGAGAGTGGCTGTTGGTTTGTGTGCTGTTATGAGTCCTAGTGGTCGCAGTAGTCTGGCTGTCAGTTCAGAAATGTTCTTGATGTATGGTA